>NC_045544.1:50580679-50912822 GCF_009769535.1 Thamnophis elegans | reverse complement strand
TTGTGCTTAGCAGGAGAACTGGCGGTGGCAAGGGCTGTTTGATCTGCCGCCTCTAACGCTTTGCAAGAGAAGATCCTGGACCAACATAGACCAGATTGGTTCGGTGCCCCGAACGGCCCCAAGGCGTGGGCAGGTGGCACTGAGTTCCGGGGGGAAGTGCTTCCCTCCCCCCTTCTCAGGAAGACACTTAAACTATTTTTTGCGGATTTCGTTGTGGCCATCTGTGGCGAGAGGCGGGCTTGAGACTATCTGACCACCAGATCCTGGAGGTGCTTATTGGAGCCTGGAAGAACTAGCTGAGACTAGTTCTTTGGCTACTGTGGGGACAGCTATCGGAGACTTGTCTTGGAGGGGGCGACCCCTTTGACTGTCTGACGCCTCCAACCGCTGTTTGTGCTGCTGCAGGGTCAGGCTAGGGACAGGGTAGGGTTAGAGTTAGGATTAGTTAGGTTGAGGTTAGTTAGGTTAAGGTTAAGGTTAGAGTTAGGGTGAGGGTGGGGGTGAGGTTGCTAGCCTGACGGCCTACCGGTTGGCTGCCACCACTTGGGAGCGTTACGGCCCAGCTGGGAGTGGGTTTCCCCCCCCCCCCGGTACCATGGGGTATCCCTGGCTCCTTTCTGTTCCTCTTGTTTCTGAGGGAAGGAGTGTTGCTTGACCTGTCATCGCCTATGGCTGGCCCCACGACTTTCGCTGTTATATCCTCCGCCTACAGCCTACTTGCCTCCCAGACATTTTTCGCCTTGCCCTCCGGATCATCTTCGGGGAGCGAATTGAGGCCTACGACTTTGTCGCCGGCCATTCTGGGCCCCCCATTTATACCTCTACCGACTATTCTACAAGCTTATTCCGGTAGAGAGAGAGGGCATTGGACGAGAAGGACGCATTTGGGAAGTGTGGCTCCCTCTCCAGTTGCTTCTACCATACTGTTCTCCCAACTTTTTTGGACCTTGGGCCCCTTGCGAGGGAGGACCTGGACATCAATTTTCCTCTTCTACATCGGACCAATTTCGAGCAAATTTTGCTCTTCTGCGCAGTTTTTATAATTTTAAATTGTATGGGGAGTGTTTGGTATGACTGTGGTTGATTGAATGTACCCACTTTTATTGATGATATTGCTGTTCCCTTGTTTTTAACTTGTTTGTGGGGATTGACTGATTGTATGTGTGTGTATGTGTGCGTAGGTCGGGACCACAGCCGGGTACCTCCTGCACTGAGTGCTTTGCAGAAGTGTCAGGGGGGCCTAGGCTTAATCCCATCCTTAGGATGTCTGTGTCGAAGGGCCTGCCGGTGAACTCGGTGGCCAGGGGGGAGGGGGGAGGGACCAGAGATGCAGGAGTGGGCTGGAACATTAGGGTCATAACAGGGAGGGGCAGATATGGCGGGAACTTTAGGGCGAGCCATTACCGGGGAAGGAGGGTTCCCTACGTCACAGAGATCCCTCCTTCCGGCCCTATTAGTTCCACTCCAAGGCCAGATGGCATGAGTAGTCAGGACCTTGGTCTCAGGCTGTTGTTGCTAAATGCCAGGTCTGTGGTTCACAAGGCTCCCCTTGTCCGGGACCTAATTTTAGACGAGAGGGCAGACCTGGCATGTATTACTGAAACCTGGCTGGGCCCGGAGGGAGGAGTCCCCCTCACTGAAATGTGCCCAGAGGGTTTTCAGGTGCTTCATCAGCCGCGACCCCAGGGAAGGGGTGGAGGAGTGGCCATTGTTATCCGGGAGTCCTTAGTTCCTCGTAGGATCCCTGCTCTGGAGCTTGTCGGGTGTGAGTCCTTGCTGGTGAAGTTGGACCTTGTGGGTCAAATGGGCTTGTTGTTAATGTACCTGCCTCCCAACAGCATGACAACAGCTCTCCCCTCGCTTCTCGAGTCAGTAGCCGAGAAGTTTGGTTTACTGAGGACCTCCGGGAGATGAAACGGCAAAAGAGACACCTAGAGCACCGCTGTAGGTCCAGTAAATCCGAGTCAGACCGAGGACTGTTAAAGGCCTGCATCAGAGCTTACCTTCTGGCAATTCGGACTTCTAAGAACACATATATTGCCACTCTGATTGCATCCGCTGAGTCGCGCCCAGCCGCCTTGTTCAGGATAACCCGCTCCCTCCTGAATGGGAGGGATACGGGCAATCCTTTACGAGATAGAGCTGAGGAATTCATCCAATTTCTCGCAGATAAAGTTGCTCGGCTTCGGACAGACCTGGACTCCAATTGCGCAGAGCCAGCCGAGGTACCGGGGGTGGGTCTTGAGCGACATCTTTGGATTGATTTTCAACTTGTTACTCCTGAGGAAGTGGACAAGGCCATGGGAGCGGTGAGTGCCTCCACGTGTGCACTGGACCCGTGCCCCTCCTGGCTGGTTGCGAACAGCAAGGAGGTGACACAGGCTGGATCCAGGCGATAGTTACCGCCTCCCTTTGGGAGGGCTTCTTTCCCCCTCTATTAAAGACAGCGGTGGTGAGACCCCTCCTGAAGAAGCCATCTCTAGATCCAGCCATTTTAAATAACTATCGTCCAGTCTCCAACCTCCCCTTTGTTGGGAAGGTTGTTGAGAAAGTGGTGGCCTCTCAACTCCGGCAGTCCTTGGATGAAACTGATTATCTAGATCCCTTTCAGTCTGGATTCAGGCCTGGCTACAGCATGGAAACTGCTTTGGTTGCACTGACTGATGATCTCTGGAGAGCCAGGGACAGGGGTCATGCCTCCGTCCTAGTGCTTCTTGACCTCTCAGCTGCCTTCGATACCATCGACCATGGTATCCTTCTGCAACGGTTGCGAGAGGTGGGGTTGGGAGACACCGTTCTTCGGTGGTTCTCCTCCTACCTCTCGGACAGGTCGCAGTCGGTGTTGGTTGGAGGGCAGAGGTTGACCCCTAGGCCCCTTAAGTACGGGGTGCCGCAGGGTTCGATCCTGTCCCCCCTCCTGTTTAACATCTACATGAAGCCGTTGAGTGAGATCATTCGGTGGCACGGGATAAAATATCACCAGTATGCGGACGATACACAGCTGTATCTGTCCACCCCGTGCCAACTCAGTGAAGCGGTTGATGTGATGTGTCAGTACCTGGAGGCTGTTAGGGTCTGGATGGGGGTAAACAAACAATCCTGACAAGACCGAGTGGCTTGTGTGTTTCCCTCCCAATAATTGGCCAGGTATTCCATCTCTAAGGCTTGGGGGTGAAATTTTACACCCCTCAGACAGGGTTCGCAATTTGGGAGTCCTCCTGGATCCACAGCTGACTTTAGAACATCATCTGTCAGCTGTGACCAGGGGGGCATTTGCCCAGGTTCGTCTGGTGCACCAATTGCGTCCCTACCTGAACCGGGAGGCTCTCACAACAGTTACTCACGCCCTTGTGACCTCAAGACTGGACTACTGCAATGCGCTCTACATGGGGCAGCCCCTGAAGAGCATTCAAAGACTTCAGCTTGTCCAGAATGCAGCCGCGCGAGCGATTGTGGGTGCACCCCGGTACACCCACGTTACACCTATCCTCTGCAAGCTGCACTGGCTGCCTATTGGTCTCCGGATATGCTTCAAGGTGCTAGTCGTCACTTATAAAGCCCTTCATGGTATTGGACCTGGGTACTTGAGAGACCGCCTGCTGCCAATTACCTCCCAAAGACCCATCAGATCCCACAGACTAGGCCTCCCCCGGATTCCATCTACCGGCCAATGTCGATTGGCTACCATCCGGAGAAGGGCCTTCTCTGTGGCTGCTCCGGCCCTTTGGAACGAACTCCCCGCGGAGATCCGGACCCTCACCTCCCTTCAGGCTTTCCGTAAAGCCGTTAAAACCTGGCTGTTCCGACAGGCCTGGGGTTGATGAGTTCCCTTCCCCGCTCGAATTGTGTGACTGTTTTTAAATTTTTTCTGTATCCTGTTTGTTGTTTTTGCCTTGTCTGTATTACTCCCTCCCCTAGGTTTGTTAGCTGCCCTGAGTCCCTCCAGGAATAGGGCAGCATATAAATGAAATAAACCTATAAACCTACCTATAGCAGTCCATGCATGACCCCCCTGCGCTCGCCTCACTTATGGCATGCGAGCCAAAAAAGGTTCGCCATCTCTGCCCTAGGTAATACCAAATACATAAACTCATTTATTTCTAGATAAAAATACTGGGAAAATTGATCTGCTCCTTTATAATTGCTACTTTGTTTAAATCAGCAAATCTTTATGCGTAAAACATGCCACTTTTAAATACTTCCATCTAACATTGGGTATAATGAAAAAAATAGTTTTATAGCTGATTGGCCCTGAGATGCCTCTACCAAGCAAATGCTAAGTAATAAAAGGATTGTTCTTCTTTTTTTTTTTTTTTTTTTTTGCAGTAGACAGAATGCTCCATTTACATCAATGTTTGCTTCGCAGGTAGCAAATAACAGCATCTATCTGATCAATTATAATAAGATCTTTGGTTCAGGAAGCTGAATAATACGGCAATTGTCATTAGGCATGGGACACAGCATTGATTTTTTTTCTTTTGTTTCACTTAGTCTAATTGGGTTATTTCCTTATCATTTCCTTTGCTTTGACTCCTGGGTGTAAATTTGTCTGACATCATTTGAATAGCTCAATATATTTTACTTTGGCAATATAAACACATTGCTTACTAGACCTAATCTGGGACAGTCATTGGGACTAAAGGTTTTAACTTCCGAGATTTCAGACTCTTGCTGGAGCCCATCTTCAGGGAACTTCTGTTATCCTGGGACACGTATATTCGTTTTAATTCACATTGCTTACTCTTCCAAGTCCTCTCAACAGGACTTGGCACAGAGTCTCTGAGATTCATGGATAGTTCTTCACACTCCTGAAATGAATGAATGGTTTCCTGCAAAAGCTCACTCCCCTTTCACTGCTCTTTTATTTCCTTTGGAAGGGGCCATTCACCACCCACCTGTGGCCTGACTCCCAAGTCGACCCTGGTTTCTTATCTGTTTTTTTCTTCTGGCAGCTTTGCTCATGCACACACTGGGAATAAGTTCCAGCTGTTCCTCTGCCTCACTGCTGTGTAGCTTTGAAGGTAGCTGTTAATTGCCAGATGGCCTTTGCCCCATCTCTGCCTCTGACACAGAGCCCTCGTCTGAACCTTCTCCAGCCTCCAGGACTGGCCCATGTTCCTCCCCAACCTCCTCTCTGTCCAACTCTGCTGCCAGCTCCGCTGGCCGCTGGTGGGCCACAACAGATACTAGAAGGCAAGAGGGAAAATCCCTAAACGTTAAAGATGTGAATGTGTTACAAATTAAACCCCCAAACTTTGGGATCTCTCTGCTTTTAAGGAATTGTAGTTGTACCAGGTAAGGGAGGTTGCTGAAAGAATTATTCCCAACAATAGAAAAATTAACATTATTCCCAATTGATATGAAGGATTGGCATTCATAAATTGATTTTGGAAAAGGCAATCTTTTTAACTAATCAGAAAATGAAACAAAATGTTTCTCTTTGATATAGGTGTCACAATGCTTTACCATAAAGCAATATTTTTAGAGTTTTTAGATATTTTTCTATTACACACTGTAAACCCAGTGATTTTTACGTTGTGCGTGTATGTGTATGATATTTAGTATTGGTATCTTTTCATTTTTCCTAATTTTTAATGGGGGATGTTAGGAATATAATCTAACAGTTGGGTTGGCAATATATAAATCATGTAACAATGCTATACCTGTTTCTTTAAACCATACTGTAAAATGTGATTGCTTGCTGTTTTCCTCAATTGGCCATAAGAGGGAGCCAGAATGATTGTTAGTTCTCTGTTTGTTAGATGCTGGGCTGATCTGATCTGAGTGTTTTGGAAGCTGGCTGTTAGAAAGTGCCGTGAGCTATTGTAAGTTTTGCAACTGTTAGCAAACTTTGAGTACTGGACTGTTTATATAATACTGGACTATGTTACTTGGATTATCCCTTAACTGAAAGACATTGATGACTGACTGTCTTATTTGTGTATGACTTGGACTGTTTAATGGACTCTGATACCTCTATTTCCACGAAAGTAAAAGCCTACTTAAACTGCAGTGTCTCTGTATGCTGGTTTGTGTGTTCTCCAACAACACTCTCACAACGCTTCTCTGAATGTACTCGCTCTCCCAACAGGGAGCTTACCTAACAGGGGAGGTGTTCCTTGTATTCTATTTATTAAATGTATTTAGCTGTTTGTCATTTATTAAATATCTTTTGTAATTTAGTGTTTATCTTATGAAATCTTGCTGTAAAAAATCCTTGCTGTACAATACAAGGAAGAAAAAAGAGGAATTAGTTATCTGTTGAGTTTTCTTTTTCTTAAAAAAGTGGGGGAGGGGGTTTATTAGCCCATGAGATAGAGTTGCCTTAGTCACCTGGTGCCACTGTAGGCAAATGTATTAATTAAGACAAATTATTTAAGAGCAGATCCATGTAATTAAACCAAACTAAAACAATATATAAAGCTGTGCAGAGTAACAAGGGGAAATATTATTTTATGGTCCAGAGGCTTCCCAGAAGAAAACAGTTCCATATTGTCATTAGGAAAACTTATTGGACACATTCTTGAAATTTCCAAACATGGACCAATTACAACTTCCTTCCCATCAAACAAAGCCTCAAAGGGAAGCTTGTGATTATGATCACAACATAGAGAGAGATGAGTAAACATCATTTCCCCAGTACCAGAGTCTTAATCTCGATCAAGGCCGCCACCACCATCATTGCTATCAGATCTCTTGTGTTTATTTTGTTGTTATCCTGCCTGCTTTGAATGAATGAATGAATGTAATTCATTTCAAAACATGCACATTAAGACAGTAATAGTTGAACTTTTCTTCTACTGCAGTGGTTCCTAAATTCTTTCAATCAATTCTCCCTTTTCCCAGTCTCAAATAATGTCATTAGTCTCACTCTCACGCACCCCCCCCCCCAAAAAAAACAAAACCAAGCTGTTGTTTTACAGAAGTTTCTTGTCAACAACAATCCCAAACTAGATCTTTGGCTCACAAATAAGCAAAGATAAATTGCTCCATTGTCAGTCAGCACTGAGGCTAAAAAAGTTTTAATTTCAGCCAAAATGGGTTTAGTCACTGTCATCAAACAACTCTGGGGTTGTTTCCAGCTAAACTAAGGAAAGTTCTAGAGCAGGCCACAAAAATAGAGCTGATAGAACTCACTTTCTGTTTTCTGTTTTCATTTTACATTTCACACTGCTTCCTCCCACAGCAGCACATGGGGGAAAAGATAGATGTGGGTTAGTTCTTCCATTTGTGTCCTCAGCACACTGACCCTCATAATATCACTCTTAAGTTTTTATTTTATTTTATTTCCTAAGCAGTTTACCAGAAGCTCAGGAAGTGAAGGGCCCCAGATTTGTGGCAGCTTGGAGGTCTGATAAAAATGGCTGTATGGTTGGGATAGTTAGCCATACATTGCCACAGCAAAAGGATAAATGCCCTTGGAGAGCAGCTAATGGGTCAGTCACATTGTGTAAATGTGGTCCTTACATTTCCCATTATCTTGCAGGAAATTAAGGGACTCGGATATCAGAATCAAAACAAGTGGCTTTATTGGTATCAGGTTCAGAGCAAATTAAGGCAAGACAGCCTTTTGAACATCTGAACAACAATTTATAGAAAAGACAGCCTTTATATATTTTTCAAAAGCAGCAGAACATGTGAATATAACATGCTAGTGCTGATATGTTTGTAGTTCCTGTTATACATGTCTTGCTTAACTTGTTCCAGTAACTTCTTGTGGCTAGCTTGTCCTCCTTAAGCCATATGTGTGAACTGTAGCTGAACCTGCAGTTTTGGCTTTTAACATTTCCTGTTTTTGTACACGTCTCAAAAGCAGGTCTTTGTTTCTTCTTTCTGTCATGTCTTACTTTTATATTTTAATTTACTATAGATCCTGCCTTATTCCAATTCAAGAAGTCCATTTAGAATGTGCAACCACTTTTTTACATTTCTCATCAGGCTGCCAAAGAATTCAAATCTAGCCAGCTTTGATATGCAACCTGTCTCTCAATACTGACATGTTTCTGATTTGAATTATTGTGCGAAAAGACAAAACTATTCTAAGTGCTCTCTCTTCCATTAAACAACCCTCACAATGCCAGAACTCTAATTTATTGTTTATGTGTATCTGCTCCTTTCTACCCTTATGCCTTTTATTGCTGCTTAATACCAGACATTTTTCAAGTGATGTCTTCCTACAACTTATCATTTCGCCAGCAGAAACTCCCCAACTAAAAATCATATGAGCTGGAACAGCTTGCAGCTTGCTACAATTAACCAAGATAGCTAGATGTAACTGGGGCACAGACGTAGCTTTAGTATGTAACTTTGTTTTATTAGACCAGAAGGTAGGTACAGATAAGCACAAAATGAGCATGGGTGCAGATATAGCTATCATTTCAGCTATAATTATTATAATAAGAATCAAAATGGTGAATATATTTGTTGAAATGTCTGCTCTTGTCAGATGCAAAGAATCAGGACCATACGTTAAGTATGAAGATTTATTGGTCATGCCCAGGGCCGGATTTTCCTATAGGCTAACTAGGCTTCAGCCTAGGGCCTCAAGATCAAGAGGGGCCTACATTCAAATTGTTAGCAAAATTAAAATTACACTATTCTAAAAACAGTGAACACTAAAACACTGAACCGAAAATAAGGAGAAATTTTACGCATATGACTAATAAACAAACATAAAAATGTATTGGTTAAGATCGTTCCAGCGCCGCGGCAGTTGGGGAGCCTGCCCACGTTCCCAGCACTGGCAGTCGGGCGAGAGGCGCGGCCGCTCCCAGTAGTTGCCCCGTCGACGCGGAGCCCACCAGCGGCCAGGCAGGTGAGGGCGAGGGGGCCAAGCCGGGCAGCTGAGTGCAGCAGGGGAGGCGGCTGGCCTCGCTGCCTTTGCCGCAGAGCAGAGCCGCCCTCCGTCGGGAGGCCAGCTATATATATTGATATATATATTGATATATATCACAGTAATGATGTATTTTATTGTCTCTCATGTAATTTACAAACTTAAAAATGGGAGATGAAAGGGCCTCATAAGTGGAATAGCCTAGGGCCTCTTTTCATCTAAATCCGGCCCTGGTCATGGCTATACATGAGAATCTACCATAGTCAATTAAGAATCTACACTTTTGCCTGTACTTGCTAAGAATGAATTTGGGATAGGGGATGGACTTGGATCACTTGTGGCAACATAACAATTCTGGTCTGATTACTCTAACTCCAACCCTTGGCTCTGTCTCTTCTATCATCTCTCTCTATTATCCAAGAGTTATTTGCTGATGGAAAATTCCTATTTTCCTTTTACTTGGCAAATTAGTTCGGAGCTCCTGAGAGGTTTTGGAACCCATCCAGATAGTATTCTTTCCTATACTACAACATAGTTTGTCCTGGCTCCTTTCAAGACAGTTCTGTTAGGTAAGTTCCCCGTTGGGAGAGCGAGTGTGTTCAGAGAAGTGTTGTGAGAGTGGTGTTGGATAACACACAAACCAGCATAGAGAGACACTGCAGTTTAAATAGGTTTTTACTTTCGTGGAAATAGAGGTATCAGAGTCCATCAAACAGTCAAGTAATACACGGTTAAGACAGTCAGTCATCAACGTCTTTCAGTTAAGGGATAACCCAAATAACATAGTCCATAATCATACAAATAGTCTGGTACACAAAGTTTGCTAGCAGTTGCAAAACTTACAATACCTCACGCTGAGGTATTTCTAACAGCCAACTTCCAAACACTCAGATCAGATCAGCATCTAACAGTGATTCTGGCTCCATCTTATGGCCGATTGAGGAAACAGCAACCAATCACATTTACAGCATGGTTTAAAGAAACAGGTACAGCAACCCAACCATTAGATTATATTCCTAACAAGTTCCTTAACTTCTTAGTCTAGCCACATACTAATATTCTTTAGTAGCCTTCCAACAAAATATTAATCAGGCATCACTCTACTTACTTTCTAACACCAGCCAAGGTACAAGAGGTGTTGCCACTTATCAAACCCCAAATAATTTCCACAGCCCTTCAAATTACGACATAGACAACCTTTATGTTGCTTTAAACTTCTTTAAATGACGAACGCAATCACACATTTTTTTTAAGTTAGATTGGTGACAAAATCATAGTAAAGGTAAAGATTCCCCTCACACATATGTGCTAGTCATTCCAAACTCTAGGGGGCAGTGCTCATCTCCATTTCAAAGCCGAAGAACCAGTGCTGTCCCAAGATGTCTCTGTGGTCATGTGGCGGCATAACTAAATGCTGAAGGCACAGGGAGCTCTGTTACTTTCCCACCAAAGGTAGTTCCTATTTTTCTACTTGCATTTTTTACATGCTTTCAAACTGCTAGGTTGGCAGAAGCTGGGAGAAGTAACAGGAGCTCACCCTGTTACATGGTACTAGGGATTCGAACCCCCAAACTGCTGACCTTTCTGATTGACAAGCTCATCGTCTTAGACACTGAGCCACTATATAGATTATTGAGCCAAAGACAGTATTCACTTATGGAACAGGTAATGTAAGCTGCTCTGACTAAATGTTTAACACTATAGGGACAATGGAATTCACTTTATTGAGACAAAGAGGTGATTTACCTTGATGAAGCATAGCCTTGAAGCCTCCCCATTTTTCCTTATCCCTTTTGATTTATAAAAGACAGTATACGAACAGAAGGCTTTTCCAGTTATATCAGGATTGGGGAACCCTGTTGACTAGTAGCCTTCACTGATCATTCACTGGCTCTTGCAAAAACCAGAAGAGATTTCTACAAAATATACAGGTAGTCCTCAACTTACAACCACAATTGAACCTGGAATTAGGGTCATATGTCTTGGGGTCAATAAGTGAGGCACCCATACGACCACCTTGCTCAATTATCACAATCCTGGCTTTCCCCATTGTAGTTTTTAAGCAATCACGTAGGTCTTTAAGCAGAGTATGAGATGATTCAGTGGATTTGGGAGGCCCCCAAAGGCCTGGTCAGGTGGTGCTTTGAGGTCTTCATATTGGCAGATTCCATGACCTCCTTTGGCAAGCTCATTACATCAGCTATATCAGTCATCAGTTGACTAATCTGCTGGTACAAGTTAGTTAGACAGAGCATATGTGTTGTTGGGGTGGATCTTGTTCTTCCCATGAGCTGACTTTTCTGGACCTGCAGCTATCCTGATGGATGTTGCTGTCATCCTTGGCTCCTCTTCATGGTTCCTATGTGGCTTTGGGATTCCAAATATATATAGCTGGGTTGTATGATTGCTATGTGGGCCCCATAAGTTTTAACTATCTTCTCTTTCTTTGTTACCATCTGGTCACACTTCTCCATTCCTAACACCATTCCAATGTTCTCACTATGATTCATCTGTGCCAATTGGATTAGTGAGACAATGTCTCATCATATAATAATTATATACAATTTATTATTATTTTTTTGAAAAACAAGATGGAAAACTAACACAAACTAATATAAAGTAAGAAAAAGAAAAGAGATAAATTAAAAAATCAAAACATGTTAAAAGAAAGGGGGGAAAGTAAAAGAAAAATAGAAAAGAAAAAAGATACAAAGAAGTAGCTTCCAATCTTCTTTACAGCAGGTGTAAATATAATCACAAATTTATCACTTACTCTATGGTTACAACACAACACTCTTCTTTCTATAATCTATCCTGTCCAATCATCACAACCACAAATCATATGTTCTTTTTTTCTCTTGCAAGCAAAAAATAAAATCAATAAGGAGTTTCCAATCATAGATATTGTCTTTTCTCTGATCAAAGAAATCAATTTAGCAATTTCAGCAAGTTTCATCATCTTCACTAACCATTGCTCAATTGTCAGCAGTTCCCAATCATTCCATCTTTGTGCGTACAATAATCTTGCTGCAGCAATCATGTACAAACAAAAAGTTCCATTAGTCTCAAAAGAAGAATCTGTGATCTCATTTGTGTATTAATCTTTAAAATCTTCTGAATCAGTGTGTGTATTCGAATCCAGAATTTTCTCAGTTGTGTTTTGTTTTTTACCTGTCCACCAAACATAATAAAATGTCCCTTCTTGCTGTTCACATTTCCAACATAAATTTAGAGTGTCTTAATGCATTCTATACAATTTCTCTGGTAATGTACCATTTCTATTTTTTTTATTTTGTTTAAAAAAGAAGATAAAAATTAATTCAAATTAATGTAAGGTGAGAAAAAGAGAGGAAATAAAAGGAAAAACGATACAAAGAAATTGCTTCTGTTTTTTTTTACAGCAGTTATAAGTGTGATGATAAATTTGCCTATTACTCTACGGTTATAATATCATTCCTTTCTATCCATTCTGTCTATTCATTAAAACCATAAATCGTCAGTTCATATTTTTTGTGTTTCACGCAAAAATCCACCCAGGGTTTCTAGAGAGCAGTATATGTAAAAATTGTGTTTTCTCTGATCAAAGAAGCCAATTTAGCTATCTCAGCAAGTTCTAACACCTTCACCAACCATTCCTTCATTGTGGGTAGTACCCAATCTTTCCATCTTTAATCTCACTGCACTTATATAAAAAAATAAAGTTCTATGACTTTACCTCTACAGACCCCAGTTATAGAAATGTCTATCTTCTTGACTCCTTTTTTCATCCCAAATTTCATTTTTACAAGTATTTCATCCATTCATTTTTAAAAAGCTGTCAATTTGATATCAAGTGATTCAACTAACTTGCTGCCCAGTTGCTCAGATTTTTTGTGAAGCAAATTTGATTTAATTCCTCTCTCTGCAAGTTGCTCTCACGACATTTTCATCCCCTCCATTTTTGCCACTTTTCTCGTGGTTGCATTATAGTTTTAAAATCCAAAATTGAAAGTGTCTTAAACAAAGGAAATAGAAAAGCAAACCTTCCCCTTTTCTTCATGTGCGTTCAAATACTTTTATCTCAAATAGCACTCCATAATTACAGTGAGCATCACAGTCAACATCTCCATAGTTACAATCAGCATAATAGTCTGGTTTATAGTACCTTTATCTTTTGTCTCTACTCTTTAATAGTAAAGAAAAAAACATTCCCACAAAGGTCCTATTCATTTGTCTAATTTAATTCCAATTGGTCCAAAAACACTATCACCAAAAAAATATCTTTCAAAATATATCTCCTTTATCCATTTTAGACTTCTTTTTTGCATCAACTTGTTTCTCTTTTTTTGTCAAAACTTTTAAAGTGTTTAAGATCTTGTTTCCTTTATTCAGATCTAATCAAGAAAAAAATAGCAAGTTTCTTTAGCTGTAAAGTTGTTACATCAAAAACTGGTTAAGAAAAAAGGCCACATGAACTTGTGTACATACAGGCTATATTACCAGCTGAGATCTTGGTTGAAATCTTTTGAGTCCCAGTTGCTCAACTACCAAGCCAATTGCAAAAAACTTAGTTCCTGCAGTCTAATTCATCAGGAACAGCTGCCTGGAGTGCAAGTAGGCAATCTCATGACCTTTTTTTGAAGAGATTTAAATGGTTAGAATTCCTTTTCTGGTTGCTGATCTAGCTGCAATGCCATCCCCACTCCTTCAGATACATCTAGTTCACTATGAATTCTTAACACAAGGCCAAGACCTATGATCCCACCCCCTTAAGCTTTAGGTCAAGGAGCAATATGTCCCATTTCCCAGCATTTTGTCTATAATAAGTTTCAGGGGCTGGTGATTATGTTTTTTCTTGCTGTTTTTTTTTTACTGAGTTATTGTACTTTTCTAATGAATGTGCCATTCTGAGTCATGTGTCACTTGGGAGGAATAAAAACTAAATTAAATAGAAAAGAAAATACTCTATAGAAAACCACTGGAATTTTGAAAATTAGAATCAAAAATAGTTTTAGTGTCTTTTTTTAAAAAAATTATTAGTTTTATTATTAAAAAAACACAAAAAGAAAAGCATCATCTTTCATTACATCTTGTAGAAAGCGTATCCATTGGTCACAGGTACATTTCATGCATTCTGTCCACAATCACATATATTCCATAGCCACCCGAGGCCGAGACGGGATTCGGAGTTTTGACAGATGCCCGTTTCCCCCCCCCCCCCCGGGCGGCTCCCTGCAGCCAGAGAGCCATGTAGATCCCTTCTTCTTTTCCTTCCCCCTCCCTCCTTCCTTCCTCTCCTTCCCACTCCTTGCAACTGGCGGCGGCGAAATCGTAGTGATCCGAAGGGTTTGATGGCTGGCACAATGAAGGACTTCTTCATCTCCTTGACCTCCACAGTGTCCCCCATTTTCCTCCCCTCCCCTCCCCCACCCACGGAGCCTCTTCCCCTCCCCTCCCTCCCCTCCCCCTACAAGGGATCTACATGGCTCTCCGGCCGGAGGGAGCCGCGCGCGGGGGAAACGGGCATCTGTCAAAACCCCGAATCCCGTCTTGGCCTCGGTGTGGCTGCGGCAGAAGCAGCGAGCTTTCCCCGCTGCATAGGGATGTGGGGAAAGGGCTCGGGCGCGCGGGGGGGGGGGGGAAACGGGCATCTGTCAAAACCCCAAATCCCATCTCAGCACCCGCCGGGGCATGGGAACTGAGGAAAAGAATAGAGAGTGGGGCATGTGGAGAAGAAGAAGCGTGCTGAGTCCTAAGACACTGGCGATCTGGGGCTGCTGTAAGCAGGCGCTGGGCTTCGGGGGAGGGGGGATGTGCAAAGCCCCCTCCTCTAATACTTCCGGCTCTTCTAAAGAAGGGGGTCAGGGGGGCTTGTGCAGACCCCTCCCCCCTATTCCCGCATCTCCTTTCAGGAACCCCCAATCGCCAGGGGCATCAGACTCCAAATCCCATCGCAGCAGCCCCCAATGGCCAGTGTCTTAGGACTCCAAATCCCATCACAGGAATCCCCACTCACCAAGATTGTAGGACTCCAAGTCCCATCCCATCTGCTTCTAGATCTCCCTCGCAAGCTTCAGCAGCCCCGATGACAGCTCGACACGATTCTTCTTCTCCACACGCCCCCCTCTCTATTCTTTTCCTCAATTCCCATGCCCCGGCGGGTCCGCACAAGTTCCTCGCCTAGTTAAGTGCACCTTGGATCCCAGCCCCAGGGCACCTTTCCACGGTTGGCCAAGCTCCTGCTCTCCCTGCAACAGGTAGCCTCGCCGCTGCCTCTCTCTATTCCCTTTGCCCGCTGTCGGTTAAGAACAAAGCCCACGGTGGGGAAGCTGCTTGTTTGTGTGCCTGGGATTCTTTGGGGTGTGTGTGTGTAATTGTCTCCAGCTGAAGGAGCGGAAGCGGGAGGAACGAAGCTCGGAGAAGCCAGGGAAAAGATGCAACCCCCACAAACTTCCTGCATGGGTTAAAGTAGAGCCTCGGGATGCCTTTATATGGAATCTCCCCCCTTCCTCTTGGCTTTGACCTAGGGAGATCCCAGGCGCTCCCGCCACCCAGCTGGAAAGGAGGAAAATCGCGGGGTTGGGGAGAATCAGTGAGCCGGAGAAGGCTGTGGGTGTCTCCGCCATACACTCAGGCGCCAGCCCTGCTGCTGCTGCTACTGGGCGGGAGCACAGGGGCAGCATCCAGCCAACCTGCTGGAAGCCTGGCAACTGACAATGGCAATCCGTCTTGCTTTCCCACTCCACTCCTCTTTCCCAACGCAAAGGTAGACGGACGGAGAGATAAGGCAGAAGAAGGGAGGGCAGCCGATGCCTCGACCGACAAGAGGCACGTCCTCCGCACCCTTAAAATCCCCATTTCCTCCCCACTCCAAGGGTAGGATACTACAAAATCCCCATTTCCTCCCCCCTCCAGGGGTAGGATACTGCAAAATCCCCATTTCCTCCCCCTTCCAGGGGAAGGATACTATAAAATCCCCTTTCCCTCCCCACTCCAGGGGAAGGATACTATAAAATCCCCATTCCCTCCCCACTCCAGGGGAAGGATACTATAAAATCCCCATTCCCTCCCCACTCCAGGGAAAGGATACTATAAAATCCCCATTCCCTCCCCACTCCAGGGGTAGGATACTGCAAAATCCCCATTTCCTCCCCCCTCCATGGGAAGGATACTATAAAATCCCCATTCCCTCCCCCCTCCAGGGGTAGGATACTGCAAAATCCCCATTTCCTCTCCCCTCCAGGGGAAGGATACTATAAAATCCCCATTTCCTCCCCCCTCCAGGGGTAGGATACTGCAAAATCCCCGTTCCCTCCCCCCTCCAGGGGTAGGATACTGCAAAATCCCCATTTCCTCCCCCCTCCAGGGGTAGGATACTGCAAAATCCCCATTTCCTCCCCCCTCCATGGGAAGGATACTGCAAAATCCCCATTTCCTCCCCCCTCCAGGGGAAGGATACTATAAAATCCCCATTCCCTGCCCACTCCAGGGGAAGGATACTATAAAATCCCCATTTCCTCCCCCCTCCAGGGGTAGGATACTGCTAAATCCCCGTTCCCTCCCCCCTCCAGGGGTAGGATACTGCAAAATCCCCATTTCCTCCCCCCTCCATGGGAAGGATACTATAAAATCCCCATTCCCTCCCCACTCCAGGGGTAGGATACTGCAAAATCCCCATTTCCTCCCCCCTCCAGGGGAAGGATACTATAAAATCCCCTTTCCCTCCCCCCTCCAGGGGTAGGATACTGCAAAATCCCCATTTCCTCCCCCCTCCAGGGGAAGGATACTATAAAATCTCCATTCCCTCCCCCCTCCAGGGGTAGGATACTGCAAAATCCCCATTCCCTCCCCACTCCAGGGAAAGGATACTATAAAATCCCCATTCCCTGCCCACTCCAGGGGAAGGATACTATAAAATCCCCATTTCCTCAATGTGACCACTGTCTGTGATACAGTTTGTGATGGAAGGAGGCAGGAAAGCACGGGGCACCGGAGAGCTCACCCAGCTGTATTTCTTTCGTTAATTTATCCATTTCGGCATAGTCCATAATTTTTCTGTATAATTTTTCCGTATAAAATTTTTAATCAAGCCCCCCCCCCCCCCGGGTCAAAGGTGTCCCTCTTTACCAATCTGAAAATCTGGTCACCTAATAAATGGAATCAATCAATAAGTATATCAGTGGTAGGTTGCCAATTTTTTTTACTACTGGTTCGGGTGTGCTCCTGCACGTGTGTACAACACTTCTTCACATGTGCATAAGTGGGTGGGTGGAGCCTCCCGCCGCTGCTACTACCAGTTCGATCCTGGCCAATCTGGGAGCAACCCACTTCTGAAGTATATGTGATCCCATTGAATTACTTAATTTCAAAAAGAATGTCAGTTGCAATGAATGTTTCTGGGCAAATGATACTCGATCCATTTCTTCTTTTAATTCTGCAATAGCAGCGAGAGAACAATAAGGTGGCAGCCATTATCTTTGCTGGGGAAATTCGTTTAGAATATCCAAGATGGTTGTCCAGAATTAATGCATACCAGTAGTTTTTTTTAAAAAAAGTTGATTGAACTGGAAGGATTATTTTTATCTGCCTTCCTCCTATTATTGTACTAAATTTCATCCCTTCATTTTTCATTCTAAATAGTGCATTCCTTTATTGCCAATGTCAGTGGGCTGTAAAAAAAAAATTGGCATTAGTTTTCTTTAGACTCCAAGAATAGATGTTGATAGCTTAATCTGGGAGAAAAGGATTTTATTAGTACCACATATTCTCCCTCTCTTATTTTTATGTTGATACTTAGTTTTCTGAAAGTATGTGTGACTTTGGAAAGATGGCTCTGCAAATAATATTAATCAGTACTTCCACTTGTTTAAAACAATTATTCAGATTGCAATATGTAAAAAATAACATAATCAAGGCACTTCTGGAGATTAAACAATTAATCCTGTGACTCATTTAAATAATGAGATCTAGAGTTAAGTAGATAATACTAATTTAAGTAGATAAAACACATCTAATTGCTATTAGATTCTTTAGGTTAGGTTTAGGCATGTTGAACTCTTTGAATACATTTTTCCCCATTTAAAATGCTGATTGGGAGAAAAGAGTTCAACATGCCTCAAGCAGCATGTTAAATGTGGAAAATGTATTCAATAACATATAGAAGGCGGTGATGGGATTCAAAACTTTTACTACTGGTTCTGTGGGCGTGGCTTGGTGGCATGGCAGGGGAAAGATACTGTAAAATCTCCATCCCCACCCCACTCCAGGGGAAGGTTACTGCAAAAACTCCATTTCTTCCCAATCAGCTGGGACTCAGGAGGCAGACAATAGAAGGAGGTGGGGCCAGTCAGAGGTGTTATTTAGCTGTTCTCCAAACTACTCAAAATTTCCACTATCAGTTCTCCAGAACTGGTCAGAACCTGCTGAATTCCACCTCTGATAGAAGATGACATTTACTGATCTATATTCTGATAAGCTACAAAGTGCACTGCTGCGCAACATGTTGGGAAGGGTCTTTTAAGAGAGTTTAAAAGAATTTATTAGTATAGAGAGCAGCCACTAGGTTAGCACAAGTTTTGCTCCCATTATGCCATTCTTAAAATATCCTTGCTCTTCATTTCTGTATTAATAGTATGTGTTCTTTTAGAGCTTGAAATACATTGGACCATAAACACCTATAGCATGCTGAATACTAGTGTTATATGATAAAGTATTGGCCCTGGGCCTCTGCAAAAGGTGCGAGTGATGCCATGTTCATTGTGATGTTATAGTGCAGGCAGGGATGTGCAGTCGCTGGAGGCAGGGGAGGCGGGACCTCACTAGTCTCATGAGGAAAAGGAAAGAATTTTTAAAATAATTAAAAAGGCCAAGGTAGTTGCTGCCAGACTCCAAGTCACAGTGACTCTGAGTCTGCTTAGTGCTAACTGTAGGGGGGAGGCGAGAGAACTATGGGCCTCTTTTGCATAAGGAATTTTTCGCCTTTTAAGAGTTAAACAAGGGTTAAAAAGCGGAAAATTCCTTATGCAAATGAGGCACGTGATTCTCTCGCCTCCTCCTGCAGAGGGCACTTTGTTTAGAGGCTTTTAAAAAACATTTAAGCAGAGTCATCCACGTGGTGACTCTAGCAGCAACTATCCTAGCCTGCCTGGCCCTGGCTAGACCAAATCTTGCATTTTTGACGTAGCTGGAAGGTATGTGGGTCAGAGGGAGGGGGCAGGGGGGAGGAATTCAAAATTATTTGTAATGTAAGTAATTGTAATTTGTTTTTAGTGTGTGTGTGTGTGTGTGTGTGTGTGTGTGTGTGTGTTTACACGCCACTGCTGGTGCGTGGGCTGGCACATTTATTTTTAATTTTTAATTTTTATTTTTCATTTTTTATTTTTCATTTTTCATTTTTTATTTTCAGCGGGACATGCTGAATGGCCGGCCTGGAAGACATGCCGGCACTTTAAAGTGCATGCCGCCTCAGCCCGCCATAAAGCGGAACATGTCCTGGTTTGTGGCTGGGAGGCATGCACTTTAAAGTGCCAGCGTGCCACCCGGTCACAAACCAGGACATGTTTCGCTCTATGGCGGGCCGAAGCGGCATGCCTTCTGAGCTGGCCATTCAGTGGGACATGCTTGATGTGCTCCATCCCGGCGGGCAGAGAGGGCGAGGGAGGACTGGAGGTGATGGGCGGATGGGCGGGCTCAGCAGCGCCGCTGCACTGGCAGAACCAGCCTGCGGGACAAGGAGTGGCCGAGCCTCTGTGACAGCAGGGCCCCGGCAGCAGGGCTTTAAAGTCCCAGCACCGTCCGCCATAGAGTGGGACCGGGACCCACTCTATGGCGGACGGCGGCAGGACTTTAAAGTCCTGCCACCGGGGCCCTGCCGCCACTTTAAAGCCATGCCCCCGGGCACCAACTACTCCAGCGAGGCTTCCAGCTCCATCCCAGCAGGCAAAGAGGGCGAGGGAGGACTGGAGGCGACGGGCGGGCGGCGAAGCGAGGCTGCTCGGGCGGCTGAGGCTCGGCTGCTCCTCATCCGTCAGGCTGGCTCTGCCGGTGCAGCGGCGCTGCTGAGCCTGCCCGCCTGCCCGCCTGCCCGCCCGCCCGTCGCCTCCAGTCCTCCCTCGCCCTCTCCGCCCACTGGGATGGAGCTGGAAGCCTCGTTGGAGCAGTCGGTGCCTGGGGGCATGGCTTTAAAGTGGCAGCAGGGCAGGCACTGACTGCTCCAACAAGGCTTCCAGCTCCATCCTGGCGGGCAGAGAGGGCAAGGGAGGACTGCAGGCGACGGGCGGACGGGCTCAGCAGTGCTGCTGCACCGGCAGAGCCAGTCTGAGGGACAAGGGGCGGCCGAGCCTCAGCCGCCCGAGCAGCCTCGCTTCGCCGCCCGCCTGCCCGTTGCCTCCAGTCTTCCCTCGCCCTCTCCGCCTGCCAGGGTGGAGCTGGAAGCCTCGCTGGAGCAGTTGGTGCCCAGGGGCATGGCTTTAAAGTGGCGCCAGGGCCCGGCAGCAGGACTTTACAGACCTGGTGCCATCCACCATAGAGCGGGTCCCGGTCCTGTTCTATGGCAGATGCGGCGCCAGGGCTTCAGCGGGGCTTTTGTGCTTGCCTCACCCGCCATGAAGCTCACCACACGTCACTGAGTGTAGGGGTATCAAACTCGTTGCCCACGGGCCAGATGTGTCATGCGCTGGCCACACCCACCCGTTTTAGCGAAGGGGGGAAAATTGCAATGTCATGTGATGACAATGTGTCATTGAGAGGTTGACATCCGTTATAGTGCAAATGCCATGAATGGTGCAGCACACATCATTTGGAATATGACAAGATTGATGTGAATTACATGGTTGCAATAATTTGTGTGATGACATCATGATGTGCATAACATTAATGTAATTCTTTGTCCCTGCCATAATTGTTATTTCTTGAATTGAAGAGAGATGATAGATAGGAACCGTGATATTATTTCAGATGATAAATAATTACTTTCAGAAAGGGTGATCTATCTCTTGAAAACAACAACAGTATTTTCCACTAATCAAAGGATGTAGCGCTGTGTCTTGCTATGGCAGAGATTTCATCATATTTTGCAAAAAAAACCACCCACCTGTATTGATTATATTATAATAGCGTATGTATTGATACACATACATACATATATTTATAGGCATATGCACATATACATTCCTCATATATTTCTTCCTTGGTTGCGTCCGCCGAGTCACGCCCAGCCGCCCTGTTCAGGATAACCCGCTCCCTCCTTAATAGGAGGGATGCGGGAGACCCCTTGCAGGGTAGGGCTGAGGATTATGCTCAATTCTTGGCGGACAAAGTAGCTCGGTTTCGATCGGACTTGGACTCCACCGCAGTAGATCCAGCTGAGACACAGGAGGATCATCTGCCACATCAACTCTGGGTTGAGTTCCAGGAAGTTGCCTCTGGGGATGTGGACAAGGCCATCCGAGCTGTAAGTGCCTCCACTTGTATTCTGGACCCGTGTCCCTCCTGGCTGGTGGCTAACAGCAGGGAGGTGACACATGGCTGGATCCAGGCGGTTGTCACCGCCTCCCTTCGGGAGGGGCACTTCCCCGCCGTACTCAAAACGGCGGTGGTGAGACCCCTCCTAAAGAAACCATCGTTAGATCCAGCCATCTTAAACAACTTTCGTCCTGTCTCCAACCTTCCCTTTATCGGGAAGGTGGTTGAGAAGGTGGTGGCCTTTCAGCTTCGACGGGCCTTGGAGGAAGCTAGCTATCTTGACCCCTTCCAGTCCGGCTTCAGACCTGGTTACAGCACAGAAACCGCTTTGGTCGCATTGACCGATGATCTCTGGAGGGCCAGAGATGGAGGCTATGCGTCCATCCTGGTTCTCCTTGACCTCTCAGCGGCTTTCGATACCATCGACCATGGTATCCTTCTGCGACGACTGCGGGAGGTGGGAGTGGGAGGCACTGTTCTGCGGTGGTTCTCCTCCTACCTCTCGGACAGGTCGCAGTCGGTGTTAGTCGGGGGGCAGAGATCGTCCCTGAGGCCCCTAACATGTGGGGTACCCCAGGGTTCGGTCTTATCCCCCCTACTATTTAACATATACATGAAACCGCTGGGCGAGATCATTCGGAGGCACGGGATAAAATACCATCAATATGCGGACGATACGCAATTGTATCTGTCCGCCCCGTGCCAACTCAATGAAGCGGTGGACGTGATGAACCAGGGTCTGGAGGCCGTTAAGGACTGGATGAGTGCTAACAAACTGGTGCTCAACCCGGATAAAACCGAGTGGCTGTTGTGTTTCCCCCCCAATAATTTGGCTAATACACCAACGCTTAGGCTGGGGGGTCAAATTTTATACCCCTCAGATAGGGTCCGCAACTTAGGAGTCCTCCTGGATCCACAGCTGACTTTTGACCACCAGCTGTCAGCTGTGACCAGGGGGGCATTTGCCCAGGTTCGCCTGGTCCGCCAGTTGCGGCCCTACCTAGATCGGGGGGCCCTCACAACAGTCACTCGAGCCCTTGTGATCTCCAGACTGGAATACTGCTATGGGCTCTACATGGGGCTGCCCCTGAAGTGCATCCGGCGACTACAGCTAGTCCAAAATGCAGCCGCGCGAGTGATAGTGGGCGCACCTCGGTTCGCCCACGTTACACCTGTCCTCCGCGAGCTGCACTGGCTACCTGTTGGTCTCCGGGTGCGCTTCAGGATACTAATGACCACCTTTAAAGCACTCCATGGTAGTGGATCTGGGTACTTGAGAGACCGCCTTCTGCCGATTACCTCCCTAAACCGACCAATTAGATCGCACAGACTAGGCCTCCTCCGAATTCCATCAGCCGGTCAATGCCGACTGGCGACCACACGGAGGAGAGCCTTCTCTGCTGCTGCCCCGACCCTATGGAACGAGCTCCCCATGGAGATCCGCACCCTCACCACGATCCAGACCTTCCGCGCAGCCCTCAAGATCTGGCTCTCCCAGCAGGCCTGGGAATAGGTTTCCAATCACCCGCCCGAGTGTTTGATTGCTGAATGAAAGTTGTGTTTTATCATTTTTCTTTTGTTCACTAATTGTTTGTTTTGACCTTGCACTTCCCCTCCCCTGTGGTTGTAAGCCGCCCTGAGTCCCCTCAGGGAAAAGGGCGGCATATAAATCCCAATAAACCTCTAAACCTCTAAACCTCCATTCCTATGTATGTACGTACATAAAATGAATATCTTAGTTGTAATTTCACACAAACACACAAATCTTTGTCATCTATCTATCTATCATCTATCTATCTATCTATCTATCTATCTATCTACCTACCTACCTACCTATCTATCTATCTATCTATCTATCTATCTATCTATCTATCTATCTATCTATCTATAGCTATCATCTCTCATCATCTAACTCTATCTTCTGTATGTGTGTGAGTGTGTGTGCACGGCTGTGTGTATATCTTCCTTTTTCTATTTCATAATTTATTTGGGGCTGGGTCAGCTTCAGGGAACCCTGACAGGCTGTTTGGTTTTTCTATTTTTTTCTTTTATTTTGGTTTCTGTTATTTTCCCCACAAGATTAAAACATTTTTCATCAGTTATGTGGAGTAGTTAGTGTATTTAGGTGATTTGTCATTTTTGGGGTGTAATTTCTAAATAAAATTTGGGGAAGGAAAAAGAGCTGAAGACAAATATTGTAGAGGATGAGGGATTTTCAGCAACTTTCCATCTCCTATGCCTTCTCATTCCCCTTTGAGTGCCAGGCAGTAATATTTTTCTGTGCAGCTAGGTGTTTCAAATCTAATATGAATTTAATGATTAAGCTACTGCTTTCCTTGTGGCTGATGGGTTTTATTGTATTACGCCCCACTCTGTGATCTAGCCTGATAAAGGTGCTCTTTCAAAATGTTTTATGTGTATAAAATAAGTCAATTAATTTTGTGCATATAGCAGTTCTTTATAAATCTAAAATGGCTGCTGATTCCCAAGGACAATGGAATGCAAAGACTCAAATCATTATTTTTGCCCCATAGTTTCCATCTAGTTAACCAGCTGTGCTGTACAGAACCTTCTGCATTGTCCTTTGGCTTGATAAAAAATCAAAGGAGAACAAATAATGGTTCTCAGTGAAGGTCTCACTTTGTATTGTACATTCACCTCCCCAAAGGATTGCCAGCTTTTCCAACTACCTTACCTCAAATAAAATCATTTTTCAGACCAAGAAGAGCAGGCAGCCAGGGAATCTGCAGAACAGAGAAATCACTAAGAAAAAGAAACAGTGCCATCATCCTCCAGCAATTCTCAAAACTCACATGTAATTATAGATCCCAAGAAATGCAAAACAAATGTTGAAGCACTCCAAGAGTCAGGTACAGTGCTAAGAGAGGGGGACCCAAGTTATTGC
This sequence comes from Thamnophis elegans, assembly GCF_009769535.1. NCBI lineage: Eukaryota > Metazoa > Chordata > Lepidosauria > Squamata > Natricidae > Thamnophis > Thamnophis elegans. The sequence continues at coordinate 50,888,643 of NC_045544.1, read as the reverse complement.
AGGAAAGCATATTATTATTATGGACCTCAGCTGGTAGAAACCCTCTATTGACTTTGGTGCTTGTAGAAGCTAAGTTTGGATGTCCCAGGCTTATAATTAAACTAGGAAGTAAAAAAGAAATCCTGGAAGACAACACTATCAAATCACTTATGTAACATTATCAAATTAATTGTGCTGATGGAGTACTGTTGCCAAGAGTTGAGCTCAGCAAAAGGTTGTCTTTCTTATCTTGGAGCGAATAGTTCATAGATTGTCAGCATGTTTTTTAATTGATGCTATTATTACAATGCCATATTCATAATGTAGATTGTGCAACTATATTACAAGATATCCAAATATGTCACATGTATTGTGTTATCTTTAATGAGTGGGGGTGGTGGTCTAGAGGTGGAGCTATTCCCTCACGATCAGGAGGTTGTGAGTTCAATCTTAGGTAGCTGTTGTGACTCAGCAGAAGCTTGCTGTGAGTTGCATAGGGATGCAGGTATAATGAGCAGCTGCTGCTCGTTAGGGTCGTCTTTTGCAGATAAAAGACGGATGGTGCCACGCCTTAGTTGCAGAAGTCAACGTCGTTCGTTGTTTGTAGTTCATCGTTTGTTTGTTCATGAGTTCAGTTTTGAGATTCAAAGAGGCACTTGGATAAGTGATTTGCTTTCTGTAAACCTGATTCAAAGAGGCACTTGGATAAGTGATTTGCTTTCTGTAAACCTGGTTTGCTGTAAGAGCTTTTTGTTTTTGCTTTTGCTGTGTAACTTTTTGCCAGAGACTTTATCTACGTTTATTTTTGGGCTCGCAGCCAGCTTGAGCCAGGACTGATAAAAATATTTCCTTTGAAGTTCTGTCTGACTGTCGTTTGTGAACGGGCGAAGAGTGGGGTCAGAACAGGTAGCAGTTGATAGTATTTCTCTCTTTGGGTGCAAAGAGAAAATATCTGCTGTGAACTCCACATAGGCATAGGGCATTCAGCCAGTAAACACTCCATTTAATCAACCTGACTCCATCCCAATGCAAGGGATTACTGGGTCATTGAAAGTGTGTTATGTTTAATGGCTACATTTGTGGTCTTACCACAGAGATTTAATGGTCTTCTGGAAGAATAGTAACCTCAAAGCAGGCCAACCAAGATTTGACAGATGAGATGGAGACCGGATTATACCATGAAATGATAGAGAAAGAGAGACCCATTTTCTTTCCATCTTCCTTTCAGGGTCCCACTCCACCACTAGCCAGTCATTGTTTGAGATGCGTTTCTTGTTAAAATTTCTGAGCAAAAGTTGGTTTTGGAGATCTAGCCAATAAAGAGGTTTGAAAGGACCAGACTTCTGTGCTATCAAAGCAGAATAGCCTTAGAGGACAATGCCCAGAGACTGGAAGGAATTGGCAGGTCCAGATTAGCTAAAAGTAGCTAATAAGATATCAGCCTGATTCCACCCTCACAAGATTCATTTGATTTTGACTCCATTAAAATAGTTGCAGAAGTACATCTGATCATACTCATAGTAAATCTACCACTGCTTGTTGACTGTGAAAGGTGGAAAAATACTACCATGTTTCCCAGAAAATAAGACAGGGTCTTATTTTCTTTTGACCCCTGAAATAAGCACTTGGCCTTATTTTCAGGGAGGTCTTATTATTTTTGAGGTGCAGGATGCGATGAGCATGGTCACCGCATGGCTGCTGCTATATTGTAATATTTTTGGGTAGGGCTTATTTTGTGGGGAGGGCTTATTTTAGCACATGCACTCAAAAGCCCGATTGGGCTTATTATCCAGGGACGTCTTATTTTCAGGGAAACCGGGTGCTTTAACTCTACAATACAGCAGCCAAATATTACTTTAGTTATAGGTTAGGACAATGTCACAGGGACACAGAAGAAAAAGAGGTTGCCATGGTCAGGTGCACATGAAAAAAACCACATCATTGTAATTCCTTAATTGCAGCAGACTGGCTTCACATATGAACAGCAGAAGTGGCATGAATGTGCCTTTCTGACCTTCTTTGTAGCTTCGGTTGTAATGTTGCCTGCTATTTTTATCTTCTGCTTATTGCTTTTTAATATTTAATTACTTGGTTTTCTACAGTCCCTCCATTTCCTGAGGAAATTCTGCCTTTTGCAGATGACTGGACTTAATGGTTTATGAAATATCTTCCTTCAACTTCTTCCCAGCCTTCTGGCCTGCAAATAATAAGATATGAAAAATAATTCAGATCATCAATCCTGGTTGGGATATTTCCAGGGTTGGGCTTCAAAAATTTCAGCAACGGTTTCCTTGTCCGGTTTCTGGGTGGGTGTGGCCTAGTCAGCCTCCTGCACCATGGTGGGAGGATGTTTTCACCTTCCCCAGGCTCTGGAGGCTTTCCTTGAGCCTCTGGGAGGGCGAAACTGCCTTCCCCGGGCTCTGGAGGCCTTCTGGGAGGCCCGTTTTTCCCCCTCCCCAAGTTCCGCATAGGCCCTGCACTTACCTTGCATGCAAAATGGGCTGTGTGGAGACTCCTGGAAGGGACAGGGTGAGATGGGCCAGCCAGAAGTGGGAATTGGAGGTTCTCTGAACCAGCCATAATGTTAGCTACAGGTTCTCCCAAACCTGGGCGAACCTGTAGCAGCCTGGATCTCTCTGTGATCACCTTGATGGTGTAGGTGGAAAATGGAGTCTGTTAACCTAAAAGTCTTGGATTTTAAGCATAACAGAGATTTTGAGAGGGAAAATATCTCCCCAAGCCTAATGATATCCAAACCTAAATTTATAAACACACCCAGACCAGGAAATAAAACAATTTAGCTTGGCTTTTACCAAGATGCTCAAATGAGAGAATAATTCAAGCTTTTTCTAATTCAAGTAACTCACATTCTTATCTCATAATAAGGAAACATAAAGGAAAGGATTTTAAACATTCAGGAAGGTTTTTTTAAATTAACATGAGTATTCAGAGTATTCACAAATCCTTCTACTTTTTTTACTCACATTTGTATAAAAGGCAGGGAGTTTCCCTGGAAATGATTGATGAATATTTGAAAAAACAGAATTCACCAAAAATTTCCATAATCCCAGAAACAAATTCTGAATATCCTTATAATAACCCTCAAAATATCAGAAGCTATACAAAATATTAAAATAGAATTTCATTTATGTACTAATAATGAATATGTTGTTGCTAAAATGTATAAATAACAATTGAAAAAAAGATATATAAGATGAATGTGGCAAAGATAACATGATTAAATTTGCAAAGACTCTGAAAATAGCATAATGCTTGGCAATATGAGATTATGTGAAGTAAAGGACTAGAATTTACACTGAATTATAATGTAAAAGACATCTTTTATTCATGATGAATCATTGGTATTTAGCACATGATAAATTGTCAAAGATACATAAGGAGTGTCAAATGGAAGTTGAAAATGTAAGCAATTTGAAGGTACATTTTATCAAGTTTGATGGCTATGTAAGAAAGCTGAGAAAAACTCGGATTAGACATGTATTTTAGTTCAGACAATTCTCAAATTGATTGTATAATTGAAACCATAAGTTTTTTTTCTAGGTTTGATGAACAAGGAAATTGAAAAAAAGAAATAGGAAAAAAATGGGAAAATACATAACAGCAGCAAGTCTTCTTATGGTTCAGAGATAGAAGGACACACAGAAACAATGGAAGAATGGATGGTGAAGTTAGCAGAGTTGGCATGGATAGTGGAATTGTCTGCTTTGGTTAAAAAAAAAGGCTTTGTCTATTTTTGTTTCTACTTGGAGACCTCTTTTGAACTTTTTTCTTGGAACTGAAAGAAATGAAACGTTAACCTTGGGATTTGATGAGCAGAACTGTTTATGACTGATTATTTATTCTAGTTCAAAGTGTATTCACGCTTGCTTTTGTATCAGTTTACTTTCTTTGGAAAATTACTCTTTCCAATAGTGTTTTTCGCTTCTTGACTGCACTCCCAATTTTGTGTCTCCCGGGGGGGGGGGGGAGACACAAAATGCTCCATGCTTGCCCTTTTCCCTTTCCAATGTTTTCTCTTTCTTCTTTTGTATTTTATATTATTTGGAAATCCAATAAAGTTTTGTGGAAGAAAAAATAGTGGTGTGAAGAAAGGAGGATCCAACATAGCAATGGAACGGACATGTGGTCTCGATGCTCTGAGACTGCCACCAATACTTTTGCCGCTGGGTGGTCCAATCGGACCTAAACCGTCCCGAAGAGACGATGAACAGGAAGACTATGTCTTGCTGATCTCAGGGACCCTGCAAAGTCCCCGATTGATCCAAGAGAAGGTTTTCAAGCTGGCGACAAAAGGCAACCTAGGCTGATGAAGTTGGGATGGCTCCAGAACAGAAGGAAAGAGGAAAGAGAAAGTGTGTCCATTTGGTGAAGAATCCTTTCTGTTTTGAAAAAGACTGCCCCCCCCCCCAATTCTCTTTTTAAGCTAAATTAAATCCTTAAGCAGAAGAAGTAAGTGGCAAAATTAACCTGCATTGGATTGTTTTGGATAGTAATTTTGGGGGGGGCGGTAATTATACTTTGCAGATTGAAGTGCTCGCAACTTTTTTTTCTCTTCTCTTTTTCAAGTGAACGGACCGGTTTTTCTTCTTCTATTTTTTGTTGCTTTACTTTTTAACTTACGGATTAAAATCTCCTTCTCGATTTTAACAAAAGTTTCTACTATTTGCTATTAAATTCCATTTAAGAACTTTGTTTCCCTTAAGCCTGAGACAACATTAGAGAGTGAAAGGAAGCAATACTGCCGTTCAGAGGCTAGAGACTAGAGTTTCTGAAACTACACATTTTTTCCTGTTTCTCTTTTGATCTTAATGTTTCTGTACTTCAAAGTTCCGTAATTAAAAGTGATAAGAGCCAAGGGCATGAAGTGTTTACACAGGTGTCCTTTGAGAGCTTTATCGGCACTGGGAGAGGGAAAAAAATGGAACTCCTTTCTTGTGAAGATTACAAATGATCTTGTGTTTAAGTTAAATATAAAAAAAAGTTTGAAAAGCTAGAGTGGTAGCAATTTACAATTTGGAAATATGGATGAATTTTCAGAACAGGAAACTTTAATTTTGCAAAATATTTGGGATGGAATTCAAAATTTACTGGAGGTAATCGGGAGAATTGACAAGAAGATAGAGTTTTTATTAGAAAAAAATGATGGAGATAGAGCACCAAAAATTGAAGAGGAAAATGAATACAAAGATAAGAAAACTGATAATTTGAGTTGTGGAGTGAATGTGGTTGAAAGTGAAAAAATGGGAGTATGGAAAAGGGAATTTGATGGACTGGAGCTCTACCCCAAATTTCAAGGCACAGAAAAAGAAATATGGGGGAAATGATGATTTTTAAGGAGAGCGACCTTACCAGAAGCACGATCGTCAACCAAAGATAAATTAATTAAAGTAGCAAATGGAGGGCGCCGAAATTACCCAAGAGACGCAACAAGTAACAAGGTGTGGAGAGATGTCCATAAAAACATTACTAAGGAAATAAACAGAAGATTAATTCCACAAATGGCAAAAGAAATAAGACTATAGGCCTATTGGAAGGACACAGGTGGATATATGAAAGTTGATAATAAAAAAGTAGCTAAGTCTGGTGATTAGTAAATAGTAATTTAGTAATTTTTAGATTTCTATGTTAAATAAATAATTGATAATAGCAACAAGGTACATTTTTGTGTTGGCTGGATGTGAAGAAGTTGAATATAAATAGTAAATGATTTTGTTAACAAATATTAATAATAACAATAATAATGAAATGATAAGAGCTATAGTTAATTATATACATATGTACTTATTTAACAAGGAATTTGGATGTAAATTGCAAACAGTGACTTGGAAAAAATGGCTTAGAAATTTTGTTAATTAATCCTTATTTTGAATGTGTTATAAAGGTGTAATGTTACTGCATATATGAAAGTTGATAACAAAAAATTAACTAAGTTTTATAATTAGTAAGTAATAATTTAGTAACTTTTAGATTGTTATGTTAAATAAATAATTGATAATGGCAATAAGGTACACATATGTGTTGGCTTGATGAGAAGAAATTGGATATAAACAGTAAAGGATTTTCTGTTAACCAACATTAACTATAACAATAAATAATGGAATGAAAATAATAAGGAATATAGTTAATGATGTGTGTGTGTGTTTGTGTGTGTGTGTGTGTGTGTGTACACTACCATAAAAAAGGAACTTGGACACAAATTGTAAACCGTGACTTGAAAAAAAAGGCTTAGAAACTTTGTTAACTAATGTTTATTTAGAATATGTTATAAAGGCTTAAGGTTATTGGATGATTTTTGTAATACCTAATGAAATGCCATCAGGTGATTTTTTTTAAACTATGGATTATTTTAGGCAAAAGGATGTTAAAACAACAAATTCTCATAGTCAAATGAGAATTATGCTATGTTGACAGTAAGATTCATAAAGAATTTTTGATATCTGATATGAATATAAGCAATGACTGTGGAAGAGATGCACAAAAGTTATTTGTAATCAATTGACACACTTTCTACAAGATGTAATGTAAGATGATTCTTTTTTGTGTTGTTTGTTTAATGAAAATTTAAAAAAAATTGCAAAAAATAGTGGTGTGACAGATAAGACAAGGGAGCAATGAAAATGAAGATCAGTGTGCTACTGCTTCATATTTTCAAGAGTTCTCATCCATATTACTAGGTGGAGGCATGTAGGATATAAACAAAAAGGGAAAAACAAAAGAAAAGACTATGTAATATAGTGGTTTTGTTTAAGATGCTACACAATTCTTAAGATGCTGTGCACACAGACACACTTATTAATTTTAAAGAAATAGTACAGAGAAAAGTTGGAATGAATAGAGTTGAACCTATCAGCTGCAAAGCTGCTCCCAGGGCTGCAGTTGCTATTTTCCCAACAACTAGTAGTGTCTGCCTACATCTCCACAAGAGTTCACTAGTGTCAGTGTCAATGTACAGAGAGCATATGAAGAACGCATTATAATAAAATACCGGAGGAAGCCATGATCATAATTTTTAAGCAGCCGATCAGGGATAAGTGACTAGGTATTGTCCAGATATTCAGTTTTTCAACTCCTTACAAAGTCAACCACCATTGCCAATTGCATGAAACTATAGGAATTCAGGGATATGCAGTCAGGGGAGTCAGAGGAGGCAGAGCCTCACCACTGTCATCATGAAAAGAAAAAAAATGTAAAAGGAAAAAGACAAGAGCTGAGGTCAGGCTGAGCTAGTTGCTGCCAGAATCACCATGGACGACTCTGCTTAACTGTTTAAAAAAGCCTCTAAAAGTGTCCTCTACAGGAGGCGGCAGGAGAATGACGTGCCTCATCTAGTCTGACTTTAGGCGTTTTATGATCACTCAAGCAGAGTTAAGCAAGGGGTAAAAGCCTAAAAATTCCTGATGTAGGTGACGCACGTCGTTCTCCTGCCTCCTCCTGTAGAGGGCACTTTTTTAGAGGCTTTTTTAAACAGTTAAGCAGAGTCATCCACAGTGACTCTGGCAGCAACTAGCTCAGCCTGACCTCAGTTCTTGCCTTTTTCCTTTTACATTTTTTTTCTTTTCATGATGACAGGCAAGAGCAGAATTGAAATCCTCTCTGAAACAGCTGGAAAAGGTACGTGTGGGTCGGAGGGGGTGGGGAGGAATTCAAACTTCATCCTCAAGTGTAGATCCCTCCCCAAGTGTAGTTTGATTGCAGGCAGAGCCATGTTGCCTTTTCAAACACACACACACACACACACACCCCTGGATAAAACCATATAAGCCCAGCTTCACTGATTACAAGTTTGAAAAGGCAGTGTGGCTCCGCCTGCAATCAAAGGCTTGGATCAGCTCCCCTCTGGCTTCTCTGCCTCTTCTCTCATCCCAGCCTGCAAGCAGGAGGTGAGTGGGTGGGTGGGCTTTATTGCATTTCAGGCATTTCCCACCCAGACAGCAGGCTGCATTTGCAATTGGGAGGTGTTTGGGGAAGGCAGCAGGGGAAGGGTGGTGGTGGTAGAGGAGCTGCTTTCAAGCCATTGGAAAATATATCCAATCCAACTTCTGTGTTTGTGTTTGTTTGAGAGAGAGTGAGTGAGAGAGGGAAGGGGGTAGGAGAGATAGTCCAATCCAATTTCTTTGTGTGCAGGTGTCTGTTTGAGAGAGGGGGAAGGAGGGAGAGAGGGAGGAAGGAGGGGGAGGGAGAAGAAAAAGAATGAAGGAAACTTTTTCGCAAAGGAGAAAAACAAATGCTGTCGCTTTAAATCGGAACTGAGCATGCCTGGCTGTGGAATTCTGGGAGTTGAAGTCCACAAGTCTAAAAAAATTTGAAACCCACCACTGTGTCAGCTCCTCACCAGACATAAACCTCACTGCACATCATTGTAGGAATTATAGTCTAAAATGTCACACAGTTTCAAGATCCTTTTCTGTGCGTTTGTGCTAGAAGAGGCCTTGTGTGATTTATCAGCATTTTCAAAAACTGTAAATCTATTGCTACTACATTGTGAGAAAAGCAACAGTTTTTATATTATACTTATAAACATATCTATATTATCAGGTACCCTAATGTTTGAAGATTAAAAAATAAATAGCCAGAGTGTCCATTCTATCAATTTAATCCATCCTTTCCTAACTCTATATTTTCTAGATGCACTGGGATTACAATCCCCAAATTCACATTTGTTCACAAAGGAAGGGCATTTAGGGTTTCTAATCTGAAAACATCAGGAAGTTCTGGAAAAATAGACTGAGGAAACAGGCTTAAAGCTTTACACAAGGCAGAGATTTTAATGTTCTTATTCTGAATTTAGTTTTAAACATTTCTTTTCTTGGAATGTAGTTCTTGGAAGGAAATTGATACTGAAGAGAATTTGAAAATCTTCTTATAACTTTATTAAATGAGTGTATATTCACAAACAAAGAAATGCTTATACCTGTAATGTAAGGTGACCAGATTTTCAGATTGGTAAACAGGGACACCATTGACTGGGGGCGGGGGGGGGGGGGCTTGATTAAAAATTTTATATTTTGTCAAAAGGTCACACAAAGCGATTACATGACCCTGGGACACTGAAAGCATCATAAATATGAATCTGTTGCCAAATATCAAAATTTTGATCACGTAACTATGAGGATGCTTCAATAGTCGCTAAATGGTTGCTAAGTGTGAAAAATGGTCGCTAAGTGTGAAAATGGTCATCAGTCACTTTTTTCAATGCCATTGTAACTTTGGTCACTAAATGAACTGTTTGAAAGCTAAAGCTAGCTTGCATCATGCTAGCTTACATTTTCAAGAGAGAGAAGCTAAACTCCTTATTAGAATTGAAATAGAAATGAGTAGAGTAAGAGTAGAGTAGAGTAGAGTAGAGTAGAGTAGAGTAGAGTAGAGTAGAGTAGAGTAGAGTAGAGTAGAATAGTTTATTAGCCAAGTGTGATTGGACACAAAAGGAATTTGTCTTCGGTGTACATAAAAAAAATAAAATAGCATACATTCATCAAGAATTATAAGCTACAACACTTAGTGATAGTCTCTCTCTCTCTCTCTCTCACAAACACACACACAAAAACACACACACACACTCCTCCTCTGGATTCAATGGGACTTTTAGAAAATCCCCCCTCCTGTGCACACACTCCCTCTTTCTCTCTCTCTCTCTCCCCCCCTTCTCTGGATTCAATGGGGTTTAGGAAAACTGATTAAAGCGCTTTCAGTGGGGTGCATGCTGGGAGGAATCTCTCCTCTCCTCCTGGCACGCACCTCCCTGCCTAAAGCGCTTCCTCTCGCCCGCCCGATCTCTGCTGCGGGCGAAAGGGAGCTGGGAGGACAGGAGAGATTCCTCCCAGCATGCACCCCACTGAAAGCGCTTTAATCAGTGGGGTGCGTGCTGGGAGGAATCTCTCCTCTCCTCCTGGCATGCACCTCCCTGCCTAAGCCGCTTCCTCTCGCCCGCCCGATCTCTGCTGCGAATTCTTCTGAGAATGCGCAGCAGAAAAGGCAGAAATTTTACTCACCTGTCCTGACTTGGTGCAGAAGAATGAAGCCATGTTCATCACCACCTTGCTGTGATGTTCTCTTGACAATGATATTTTGTAAATTGGACTGACCTACTCAGATAAATTGCTAAGATAATTTCCTTTCTTTCTTTCCCCAATCAGTCCTCTCAACCCTTCTTCCTCAAGAAAATTGATCAAATTCTTTAGTTGTTTGTTCTATCACTGCTATTGATAAATCAAAGAACTAACGCTGCTAGCTGAAGTTAATTCCCTTTCAGTTATTTGACTTCCTGGAATATCTTCCCCTGGCCTTCACAGCCAAAGCTGAACTGTTTTTACTCTGTCTTCACTTTTATTGCAGCACCTGCACTCTCTTGGATCTTTCCCTTCAAAATTATGGGACAGTAAACAAGTACACATCTTGCCTCTCTTAAATCTTCCAGCACTGAACTTATGAAAAATCCAGTTATGTTGTACAATCAATAAGAGTAGACATAAAAGCAAAAATCTTATTATGGGGGGGGGGGATTGACTTGCAGCAACCCATTTTGCTGTGACTGAGCAACAGAACAGATACCTGATTTTTAAAAATTATTATTATTATAAATGCTTAGGTGAGAAATATTTCTTAACCCCACAGAATTTGATTGCAGCTGTGTTTTGAATTGATGCATTACTCAGTGTATTGGGTGAATTATTATACTACAAGAAGCCCTGAAAAATGAGTTGTCAGTATCTGGGAGATGTGTTTGCATACTAGAACACCTACCTCTGCATAAAATTTTAATACGACAGGTGTCCCAACCTGCCAGATGCTTATGACCACAAATTAATGTTCTCTGTCTAATACAAAAATGGATGTGTCACGAGGGCATTCTGTTTCTCATTCTGTTGCAAATTTTAATACCAATTTTTATCCTCTATAGGAAAGAAATGGAAAATGGACAAGTCTATTATTTTCTGACCTAGCATACAGGAACATTAAATATTTGGCAAAATTTTAAACTTTTCCTTGGTATAAATTGGCTAATTAGCTAATTTGGAGATGGAGTGCATGAATATTTTTCTAGATTGATAAAACTCTTTAATTTTCTGTCTTAATATTATAGTAGATTACATATTGATTGATATTTGAAGTGTTTATATATTTCTTCATTATAAGGCTCTAGATGGTTTACAAATGGAAAACATATAATAAAAGCAACTCAATTTCTCTAAATCATGTAAATTAAAACCACCATAAATCTGAATATAAATTTACAGAAATCAATCATCCAAAATTCAATAGAAAATAGGCAGTCCAACAGACTCTACTTAATGCCCAAATGTCTGATGAAACAATTTGTTTTGATCAACCTGTTGAGGACCAACAGTGTTGAAGCATTTTATCACTCACTAATGATAGAGCAACCACAGAATAGGTCTGCCTTTGAATTCCGGCCTTGCTTACTTCTTACAAGGTGGGACTAAGCATCTTTTCCCAGATAGACCACACAATAATGGCAGACTTTATCAAGAAAAGATAACCCCTAAGCTAATGAAGCTAAGCCAAGGCAGAGTGCATTGCAATACTAAGATCTCGTGTCACTAGGATTTCCCTCTTCAAGAAAGGCTGCAACATGCACAGCAGCTAAAAAAACTGATCAAAAGTTACCCTACTCATGACATCCACCTACCAATCAAGCAAGCTCAATAAATCCAGGGTCTCAAGCTGAAGACATGTTCCTTTAAGTGGATTGTGACCCTCATCTATAGTCAATTTTGGAGCCTGCTTAAGCACAAATTGCTAGGTCTTGTCAATATTCCACTGTAGCTTGTTTTGTCCTCACACTTAAAACATCCAGTAGTTTTTTTTATAATTTTATTTTTTATTACATAGACAACATCGCATAACAATAAAAAAAAACAATGAGAAAAGGAGAGAAAAAAAAGGAAAGAAAAAAAAACCCATCATCACATACAATATGTCATTTGATCACAGGTGCATCCCTACTACGTTTATACATCCCGTATCTCTCTGTTGTATATTTAATAAACACCACAATAACCTAGGGTTTAAAAAAAAAAGAGGTTGGGGGGGAAGACAAAAAAGAAAAAAAAGAAAAAAAACCCATCATCACATGCAGCATGTCGTTTGGTTACAATTGTTTTAACCTCTGCATCTTCAAATAATATTTACCGTCTCAAATATTTCATCTAATATAACTAAAGGCCTTATTTTCATTCTACAATATATATTTAGTTAACATTAGCATTATTTTTCCCCAGAGAGTATACTTCTATTTATTGTTAACCTTGCATTTCATACCTTCAAACAGAGATCTTATTCCTTCATTGTTCAACAAAGCATTGCTGCCTATATATACCAGTTTTCATTTGTTCCCCTATTAGAATTGCTTTATCAGCAGCGAAATATCATTATAATAAGTTCTTAACGTTATACATTATATCCCCAGACCTTATATTAATACTTCATTGTGTCATTATTAGATTATTTCACAGCATAATTATATCATCATTTACTTTTTTCAATTAAGGCATAAGTATATCATTTTTCATTTCCAAAGTTTTTTCCCCCCCTAGCCACCGATAAAACAAATCCCATATCTTATAAAATTGTTCATCCTCTTGCTCTCTAATTTCAAATGTCAATTTACTCATTTCAGCACAGTCCATTATTTTTCGGATAACTTCTTCCTGTTTTGGTATTGTTTCGTTTTTCCAGTTTTTTGCAAATACAATTCTGGCTGCTGTTAACACATTTACAATCAGATATTTTAAGTCTTTGTTGTAGGTTTCTGGTATGATCCCCAATAAAAAGACCTCTGGTTTAAAGTCTATTTGTTTGTGTGTCATTTTCTCCAACCACATGTGGATTTTAGTCCAGTATCTTTTAGCTTCAGTGCAAGTCCACCACATGTAGTAGTATGAGCCAGGTATCTGGTGACATTTCCAACATTTTTCTGATTTATTCTTGAACATTCTTGCGATTCTGGTCGGGGGTAGGTGCCACCTGTAAAACATCTTATACAAGTTTTCTCTATATGCAGTAGACATTGTCATTTTGTAATTTTGAGACCACAATTTCTGCCAATTCTCTAAATCAATCCCATACCTAAAGTTTTTTCCCCAAGCTATCATAGTTTCTTTAACTTGTTCTTCATGCAATTTAAACTCCAATAAATATCCATATAGTTTTTTAATTACTTGTTCATCAGTACCTGTTAGAATTTTGTCTAACTCAGTCATTTTATTATAAAGACCTTTAGTTTTTCTATCTTCATTATATCTAGATTGTATCTGTACATATGAATACCAGTTCATTTCCATCCCTTCTTGTTTCAACTCTTGAATAGATTTGAGCTCGCCCTCTGTATTCAATAATTCTGTATATCTAACTGTTTGTTCCTTTTTATATATTATCGGATATGAAAATGCTTCAATTGTTGATATCCAGACTGGAATTTTTAAATAATGTAGTCTTTTAACCTTTTCCCAATTTAACAACAACGCCTCCCTTATATAATGTCTTCTAAAGTAACCATGTGATTTAGTACCCTTATACCATAAGAAAGCATGCCATCCCAACAGCAAGTCGTGACCTTCTACATTCAATAATCTAGAGTTTTTTAATAATATCCATTCCTTAATCCACATCAAGTTTGTTGCCTGATAGTATAGCTCCCAATCAGGTAGCCCAAATCCTCCTCTCGATTTAACATCTTGTAGTAATTTAAGTTTTATTCTAGCTTTTTTCCCTTGCCAAATAAATTTCAAAACTATTTTATTTAAATCTTGAAAAAAATCCTTACCCAATCTGATTGGGATTGTCTGAAACAGATATAGAATTCTAGGTAGAATGTTCATTTTAATTGTAGAGATTCTTCCCATCATTGATAAGTGCAAATTTTCCCATTTCTCCAAGTCAATTGCTATTTGTCGTTTTAGTCTGGTATAATTATCCTCTTTAAGAGTGCTACATCTAGGTGATAAATATATCCCCAAATATTTAACCTTACTTGTGTTTTGAATCTGCAACATTTCTGACAGCTCTTCCTTTTGTGTTGCTGGGATATTCTTTGTCATGATCTTTGTTTTATCTTTGTTTATTTTCAAGCCTGCTACTTCACCATATTCCTCTATTCTTTCCAGCAATTTGGATGCTGTTTCTAATGGATCTTCAAGAATAAAAACTAAATCGTCTGCGAAGCTTGTAATTTATACTCTTCTCTCTTAATTTTCATTCCTCTTATTTCTTCTTCTTCTCTGATCTTTCTGTTTAAGACCTCTAGTGTTAGGACAAAGAGTAGCGGTGATAGTGGGCAGCCTTGTCTTGTACCTCTCTTTATTTCAATTGGATCTGTTAGTTCTCCATTTACCATTATCTTTGCTGCTTGTTTCTGGTATATCATTCGTATAGTTTGAGTGAATTTCTTGCCAAAATTCATCTGCTCCAGTTGCAAAAACATAAATTGCCAATTCACATTGTCAAAGGCCTTCTGCGCATCGAGGAACATCAGTGCCATTTGTTTTTCAGGATGGGCTTCATAGTATTCCAAGGTATTCAAAATCATTCTCATATTGTCTTTAATTTGTCTTTTAGGTAAAAAGCCATTTTGATCTGAGTGGATGAAGCCATTTAAATATTTTTTAAGTCTCTCAGCTAGTATAGATGCAAATAGCTTGTAGTCTGAATTTAATAAAGAGATTGGTCTATAATTCTTGATTTGTGTTAAATCAGTCTCTTCCTTGGGTAGATATATGCTTCTGATCCTTAACTTCGGTATTTTGCTCTCAGACATCACTTCATTCATGACTTGTAGGAGTGGGAGGGTCAATGTTTCTTCAAATGTTCTGTAGAATTCCACAGGTAGTCCATCTGGTCCTGGAGCTTTCCCATTGTTTTGTTTTTTAAGTGCCTCTGTTAGCTCCATCATTGTTATTTTACTTTCTAACATTATTCTAGTTTCGTCTGGTACCTGGGGGAGATTGGCATCTTGTAGGTACTTTTTAACTCGTCCCTCCTCCACCTTCTCTTGTTCATAGAGTTTAGCATAATAGTCTTGTATAATATATTTTTTTTCAGTATTTCCATACTGAATTACTCCTTGTTTATCTCTTAGTTGAAGTATTTTCTTTGTTTCTTTCTCTTTTTTCATCTTATATGCCAACCACCTGCCTGGCTTGTTCGCATTTTCAAAATAATTCTGTTTGGCACCTCTAATTCTTTGTGCCAATTCTTCCTTTTCTAATAGGTCCATTTTGTGTTTAATTATGTCCATTTTTATTTTGACATCTTTTTTTTGTGGTGCTCTCTGTAGTTCTCTTTCAAGTATTTTATAGTCATTATCTAGAGCTTTATGCATTTGTCTTTTCTTTGAGTTTCTCTTCCTTGTGTAGTCTATTGTCAAACCTCTGATAACAGCCTTCATTGTATCCCAGAGATTCTGCAACGACGTATCTTCTTTCCTATTTTCTTTAAGGAAAAGGACTAGCTCTTTTTCCATTTTTTGTACAAACTCTTTTTCTTTCAATATAGTGTTATTTAGTGTCCATCTAGGTCTTGCCCTTTGGCCTTTCCATTTAATTAAAATTGGATTGTGGTCCGCCCAGGTACTTGCTCCAATCTCAATAGCAGTAGACTTATATACCGCTTCATAGGGCTTTCAGCCCTCTCTAAGCGGTTTACAGAGAGTCAGCATATTGCCCCCAACAATCTGGGTCCTCATTTTACCCACCTCGGAAGGATGGAAGGCTGAGTCAACCCTGAGCCAGTGAGATTTGAACCGCTGAACTGCTGATCTAGCAGTAGCCTGCAGTGCTGCATTTAACCACTGCGCCACCTTGGCTCATATTTCAATCTCAATTTCTTTTATGTTGGAGCTCAACTCTGCTGAGACCCATATCATATCTATTCTAGAGAATGAAGAATGTCTGTTTGAGTAGAAAGTATATTGTTCTTTTTTAGCATTTCTTTCTCTCCATATATCTTTTAGATTTATTTCATCTGTCATCCTAAAAAAAGATTTCGGCAGAGGCTTCCTATTTAATTTTTTTGTTTTATGTGTTTTATAGTCCATATTTTGATTCACAATGCCATTAAAGTCTCCCATCATACAAATATCAGCATAGTCTAGTTCCAAAACTTTTTTGTGTAGTTTTTTGTTAAATTCATCTTGTTTTTCATTGGGGGCGTAGATTCCAATTGGGAGTGTCTTTTTGGTATCCATAATTTCCACCATCAAAATTCTTCCCTCTTCCTCTGCATAGACTACTTTTGCTGGGATGTTGCCTTTAATATAAAAGACCACTCCTCTTTTCTTGCAGTTCACCAATGATGAAAATATTTTCCCAAGCTTTGGTTGAGTTAATAAATGTTCATATTTCTTTTGGATATGTACTTCTTGCAGGCAAATTATGTCAAGTTGTAATTTCTCTAATTTATGAAATATTTTCTTCCTTTTAATTACCGAATTAAGTCCATTAATGTTAATTGTAATCATTTTTCTTTCTTCCATGTTTATACTTTATATACAGGATTTATCGTTCTAGTAGATCTGGGTTTTCGTTTTTCTTTACGGCTTCCATTCCCTGTCGCCCCTTCTTTCTCACTTCCATCTACTGCTCCTTCTATTTTTTCGGTCGCGGTTGCAGGTGGTTCCAGTATTTGTACCGCTGAATCGTCTTTCCCAGCTTTCTCAGCCATTTCTCTAAAGTATTCTTCGTAGAAAGCTTCTGCCTTCTCAATTGTATCTATCCTGTGTCTTTGTCCTTGCCAAGTACATAGTAAACCTTCCGGTATGAGCCATCTGTACTTAACACCTTTTTTATCAATACTTTAGTCAGAAATTGATATTCTCTTCTCCTCTCTCTCACCTCTCGGAATTTGTTTGAGAACTACAATCTCCTTACCTTTATATTCTAATTTTCTATCTCTCAATTTCTGTAAAATTTGTGATTTAATTGTTTTCTTAGTAAATCTTACATGCACTTCCCTTGGGAGAGCATTTCTCATTGCATATCTTGTGTATACTCTAAAACTCTCGTCTATAATTTCTATTATTTTGTCCTGGGACATCTCCAGAACATCTATCAAAATATTTGAAATTATCTGAACTAAGTCCTCTCCTTTTTCTTCTTCTATGTTTTGAAATCTTAAGAAAAATTCAGACCTATCCAGCTCCCATCTTAATATTCCACTGCTCTCTCTTTCTACATCACTTAGTCTGATCTCTAGCTTCTCGGTTTTCTTCTCTCCTTCTTGAATTTTATTTTCAATTTTTTGAATTCTGTCTTCGTATTTCAGCATCCAGTTGTGCATACTTTCAACTTTCCCTTCCATATTATCAACTTTTTGCACTATGCTTTGATTTTGTTGTTCCATTACCTCCATTTTTTTTATAAGGTGTCTAACTTGCTATCTTTACTGTCAATTCCTGCTTGCATTTTCTGCATCATTTGCATAAGTGTTTCAAAATTTGCTTCCTTCTCTTTTTCATGCTGGGGCATTGTCTGTGTTGTCCTCTGGCCTCCCGCAGGTGAGGAGGCAGAGGTTGATGTAGAGCCAAAAGCAACTGCTTTTCTACTCATAGCCAATTAGTATTAGAGGGTGGAGGGTTATAAGAACAGTGGATGAAGTGCGTAAAGTACACAGAGGAGAGGGGGGAGAGATGAGAAAAGGGGGAGAGAGAGAAAAGAAAAGGAAGAAGGGAGAGAAAAGGAAAGGAAGAAAAAGGAACTTTTCCAACTATTTTGTTCAAAATTTAAATTGGATCATCTGTTGATGTCCCAATTTCTTCAGAAAAGAAAGAAATACAGTAAGAATACAAAAGAATATATATATATATATATATATATATATATATATATATATATATATATATATATATATATATATATATATATATATATACTTAAAGTCACAACCCCTGGTATGCCCAAGTATGGGAGGAAGGTCACACTTCCACTCTCTGTCATTAGGCTCGTCACAAGAGACCATCCAGACAGAAACCCAATATTTTTTACTGTTGCCTTTTTTGTTACATTTGTTATATTTATGCTGATAAATAAATAAAGGGAGACTAGTATAGATCTGAACGACTCCTTTGTCAGCCAGCCAGGGTGGGAGGTATAAAGGTATAAAGGAGTCGTTCAGATCTATACTAGTCTCCCTTTATTTATTTATCAGCATAAATATAACAAATGTAACAAAAAAGGCAACAGTAAAAAATATTGGGTTTCTGTCTGGATGGACTCTTGTGACGAGCCTAATGACAGAGAGTGGAAGTGTGACCTTCCTCCCATACTTGGGCATACCAGGGGTTGTGACTTTAAGTATATACCTCCCACCCTGGCTGGCTGATAAAGGAGTCGTTCTCTGTAGCTCAAATGGTTAACTCCCTGCCTGGGAGGCAATAGAGCACAGGTTCGATTCCCAAAAACTTGGGTATGGCTAGCTGATGAGAGCTAAATAGCTTGAAATAGATCTATACTAGTCTCCCTTTATTTATTTATCAGCATAAATATAACATATATATGTGTGTGTGTGTGTGTGTGTGTGTGTGTGTGTTTGTTTTTATTTGTGATGATAAATAAATAAAGGGAGACTAGTATAGATCTATTTCAAGATCTATGGCTAAGACGTTTGCCTAAGATGCAATACAGCACAGGTTCGAATCCCAGTAAGGGTGTGGCTAGCTGATGAGAGCTAAATAGCTCTATACTAGTCTCCCTTTATTTATTTATCAGCACAAATAAAAAAACACAAATATAACAAAGTCAACAGTAAAAATATTGGGTTTCTGTCGTGATGGACTCTTGTGACGAGCCAATTGACAGATGTTGGAAGCAGTTAGCTTCCTCCCATAATTGGGGCTTACCAGGGGTTGTATGTATGTATGTATGTATGTATGTATGTATGTATGTATGTATGTATATATATATATATATATATATATATATATATATATATATATATATATATATATATATATATATATATAAAGAGAGACACCCCCCCTCCAAAAAGGGAAGGAGAGGTGCTTCAGCTACAAGTGGAAAAAAGAAAAAGCAGAAAAAATGTAAATAGTCAAGGGGTCAAAAAGAA
The DNA here is from genome assembly GCF_009769535.1 of Thamnophis elegans. Lineage (NCBI taxonomy): Eukaryota > Metazoa > Chordata > Lepidosauria > Squamata > Natricidae > Thamnophis > Thamnophis elegans. The sequence goes on along the minus strand of NC_045544.1, from coordinate 50,869,566 downwards.
TGATCCAAAGGTTAAAAAGAATAATCAAAACAGAAAAAAAAGTGTAAAAGATCAAAAAGTCAATAAGGATGATCAAAAGGAAAAAATCAATGTCGATATCTCCACAGCAGATGGTGTGAGAATGGTGTTGAGAGATGAAAGAATGCCAACAAGCTAAAACAAATGGTTTTTTTCGGACTCTTTTTTCCCCCCCTAAGATAAAAGTCTTTCCAAGGTCACTCTCAGCTCTGCTGTTTTGTCTAGCAAGATTCCAGCTGCATAAATACGTAAATCAAATGCATTACAGGGGGGATTTTGATAACAAAGTTCAAGTCCACTAGATGGCAGTGTTAGCTTGTGATTTGTAGTTTATAGCTTGCTTTAGCTTGTTGTTCCGTAGCGTTTGTTAATTACTAATTGTTAAAATACAACCAAAAGGCTAAAAGGAAACAAAAAAAAACAGATCTTCAAGGCACTTTAAGTTTAAATTCAATGTCCCCATTAGGTTCAAAGTTAAAAATATCAACAACAAAAAGGAGGAACACAAGGGGGCGATTTAAATTACAAAAGAGTCCAGCCCGGCTTCCAAAGATAAAAGAAAGGAACAGAAAAATAAACTTCCAAACGGCAACATTTGTCCCCGCCACTTTTCTCACTAGTCAGCCTTATTTTAAACTAAGTTTCCAAATTTAGAGTGTTCTCTTTCCAACAAGAAAAAAAAAATTAAAACTCAAACCAAACGACATGCTTATATCCACTCTCTCTCTGGGCTTTTGCAGTTATAGTCAGCATCGGCTGATCCGGAAATCACTGGATTAGGAGGGCTTTCCTTAGGTTCCCAGAGATTTTGCGAACATCTCTGGGACCACTGGAGTTCCCACCACCTTTCACTGTCTCTTCGGGACAGCTTAGATTCGAAACGAATCGTCCAGATAACCCGGTATAGATGGTCTCTCAGAAGCTGCCTGAAAGTCCATCTTCTCACTGCTAAGCCCCGCCTTCTTCTTCTACATCCAGTAGTTTTTGTTCTAGAACACTTACAGATGCAGAAATGTCCCACTCCCAAATAGAAAAAAAGAAGATTGCAACAGGGTAGACATATGAATGACTTTCAAAATATCTTTTTGGATTGGATCCTTTCAGCTATGTACAGATCAAAATCCATTGGTTCCTTAAAAGTGGAAACATTTGGGGGTAGGTATAAAAATGCCAGAGACTCTTCCAGATGAAGAACTATAAAATTCATGCTCACTTCTAGCAAACCTGCTTTTCAAAAGAAATATTTCTCCTTGACATCCCCTAAAGCTCTATGATTTATGCTCAGGGCCTTTTACCTTTTGCATTTAACCATAGTACAGACAGGACTGAGATTGCTTTCATATTGTCCATACCTCAGACAGATTTATTTACTTATTTTATTAATTTTTTTGCATCTACCCATTCCAATAGCTTAAAAAAATCAAATACAAAGGTAAAACAATTGAAAACAGACAAAACAAAAGGCCCTGGATTGAAAACATCAATTTACAGCACAACACCCCCTTTCCCCAAATATGAATCCCAGCCCTGGGACCAAAACCAAGTTTTTACACTTGTCAGAACCTCAGGAGAATGGATGCATTCCTTTTCTCTGGTGGAAAGCTATTCCAGATGGTGGAAGTAATGGCAGAGGAAGCCCCCTTCCTAAACATGAGTGAGGCACCCCATGAGTCAAGAGCTGCTGGCACAAGCTTTCCCTTCCTGTCAAGATCAATTGGGACTGACCACTGAGGAAGGAAAAGATCCATCACCAAGACATAAAGTGTCCAATTCCCATAGTTGGTTCAAAAGAATACTGGTGCTATTGAAAGCCAATGAGAAATCAAAGAGCACAAGTCTGGATTTACTTCCTCCATCACACCAAAGGTCATAGGTAAGCATGACCAGTACTATTTCCTTACTTTCCACATAACCTGAAGTTGTTCCACTAGTTAATTGTTCTAACTGTCAGGAAATTTCTCCTTAGTTCTAGGTTGCTTCTCTCCTTAATTGCTTTCCACCCATTGCTTCTTGTCCGCCCCCCCTGGTGCTTTGGAAAATAGGTTAACCCTTTCTTCTTTGTGGTAGCTACTTAGATATTGGAACACATCATATCACCCAGGGGTGGGTTCCTGCCAGTTTTAACCTCTTCTATAGAAGAGGTTCCACAAATCTACAGTGCCGTTTAGAACCGGTTCCAGCTCCCTCCCCCCACCCGTCTGCACATCATCAAGATGAAGAGCGAGAGGAGGAATTCTGGGAGTTGACGTTCACAAGTATTAAAGCTGTCAAGTTTGAACACCCCTGGTATTTTTTTCTAAAGGGTTAGGGGTGCAAGGGTCTTGTAACTTGACAGCTTTAAGACTTGCATGCTTCAAATGCCAGTTCCTGAGCCAACATTACTGGAGGAGGAATTCTGGGAGTTGAAGTCCACAAGTCTTAAAGCTGTCAAGTTTGAACACCCTGGGGTTTTTTTTCTAAAGGGTTAGGGGTGCAAAGGTCTTGTAACTTGACAGCTTTAAGACTTGCACGCTTCAATGCCAGAGTTCCTGAGCCAACATTTTGATTGCTAAGCAAGAGCGTTGTTAAGTGAGTTTCAGCACATTTTACAAGTTGGCCACACCCACTCAGTCACATGGCTGGCAAGCCACTCCCACTTGGTCACATGGTTGGCAAGCCACTCTCACCCAGTCACATGGCCTGCAAGCCACTCCCACAAAGCAGGCCATACCTACAGAAGAGCTTGTAAAAAAATTTGAAACCCACCACTGATGTCACTCCTAGTCATTCTTTTCATCAAACTAGACATACTCAGTTCCAGCAACCATTCTTTACATGTTTTAGCCTCCAGTTATAGCAATAGCAATAGCATTTAGACTTATATACCACTTCATAGGGCTTTCAGCCCTCTCTAAGCAGTTTACAGAGTCAGCATATTGCCCCCAACAACAATCCGGGTCCTCATTTTACCCACCTCGGAAGGATGGAAGGCTGAGTCAACCCTGAGCCGGTGAGATTTGAACAGCCGAACTGCAGAACTGCAGTCAGCTGAAGTAGCCTGCAGTGCTGCATTTAACCACTGCGCCACCTCGGCTCTTAGTTCCCTAATCATCTTTGTTGCTCTTCTCTGCAATATACAACTGCTATATTTTCAGTGTAAACCTATTGCAGGGTACCAGCTCTTTAACAATGCACTGAAAACAGTATCATTTTTCAGTTCTCCTTCCTAAATAGATAACCTTTTTTATTTTTATTGTTTAAAAATGCATGAACCATTTTAATCACACACAAAAAGGAGTTGTTTTAGATTCTAACCTTTCTTTTTGTGAAATTCAGGCCTTCTGGAGATGATCTCTGGGTAAATGCCATTCTGATTCTATTAAGGTTAATTTTCAGACAGACAGCAAAGGGCATGGTGAGAGTGGAAAGTAATTATAGAGAACAGGGCACATCTGCTTTTCAATGCCTCTTCAAAGTCACCACAAGCAACACCCAAATGAGTTAATTCTGTGCTCCAGCTTCCTGTCAATGGACTAGACGCTGTTATAGCGATATATGTCAGCCTTGAAGTCAATGATCTGTGAGCAAGGAGAAATTAACACTTAAACTGTACATATTCTGAAAAAAAATCCTGAAAATTATGGTCATGGATGCCTTCCATAGCACTGAAAAATTGAAAATAAAGTTTTAGAACTTCTAAAAAAATTCAAATACCCAAGTAAAAACACATGCTTAGAACCAATATTAATCTAGAAATGACCTATACAGTTTTTCATTTGATCTACTACTAATTTTTTGGGTATTGTTTGTTTTGGCATCAATATACAATGTATAAGAGGTTTGTTCAAGTCTAATGTAAACTTGATAAATAAATAGTATTCTGAAATACAAGAAGCTCATGTTATCATATGCACATACATTATCGTGGATTTTTTAGTTGAGTGTAGGTAAGCTTACATCCATTCATTTAGTGACCGTTCAAGATTACAACAGCACTGAAAAAAGTGACTTATGACTGTTTTTCATACTTACAACCATTGCAACATCCCCATGGTCATATGATCAGAATTCAGATGCTTGACCATTGATTCATATTTATGATGGTTGCAGTGTCAAGGGGTCATGTAATCAGCTTTTGTGACCTCCTGACAAGCAAAGTCAATGGGGAAGCCAGATTCACTTAACAACCATGTTACTAAGTTAATAACTGCAGTGGTTTACTTAACAACTGTGGCAAGAAAGGTCATAAAATGGGGCAAAACTTGTTTAATAACTGTCTTGCTCAGCAACAGAAATGTTGGGCTCAATTATTGTCATAAGACGACTTACCTGTATGTTGCCTTCTGTTTCATAGCAAGGGGCATAACAAAGAGCCTTGCTGTAGAAAAACAACTCAAAATCTGGTAACAAGAGGAGGAGAATTAAGCCCATTAGGAAATATTGTATTAGCATAATGGCACCGCATGGAAGAATCCTGGCAATAGAACAGAGTGAAAAGGCTTTCCAATATATCTTCATGAGAGAGTGTCCAGGTTTTTTGAACTCAAATTTCTGATTGTTACTTAATTAATGCAGGTGATAAATGGGTAAGAAAGTGAGGCTAAAGGGGGACCAAGCCAAGAAACATATATGAATGTTGCATTTCCAAACTGGAAATTAAATGTGCTCATTTGCAATGTTCAGAAACATTGGTTAGCCCAGGGGTGTCAAACTAATGTCATCACGTTGTCATCACGTGACATATCACAACTTTTTCCCCAGGGTGGGCATGGCCAGCACGTGATGCATCCAGCCCATGGGCTGTGAATTTGACACCCCTGGGTTAGCCATTTTCAAAAGCATCAGTCTTTGGCCAATTTAAATCAGGAGTATGTAATGTAGTGATTACGTGCTCCAATATATCCCCACACATCTCCCTTGGTTCACATCAGAGGTGGTATTCAGCAGGTTCTGACCAGTTCCGCAGAACTGGTAGTGGACATTTTGAGTAGTTTGGAGAACTGGTAAATACTACCTCTGACTGGCCCCACCCCCATCTATTCGCTGCCTCCTGAGTCCCAGTTTGATTCAGGGGGAAATGGGGATTTTGCAGCAACTTTCCCCTAGAGTGGGGTGGGAATGGAGATTTTACAGCATCCTTCTCCTGCCATGCCTACCAAGCCATGCCACGCCCACAGAACCGGTAGTAAAAAATTTGAATCCCATCACTGGTGCACATGTAGTTCCCCTGGTCCCCCTGCTCCTTCTCCTTCTCCTGCTCTTCTTTCTCCTTCTCCTCCTCTTCCTCCTCCTCTAGGGTGACCAGACGTCCCACATCTGGCGGGACAGGCACGCCTTTTCATAATTTTTCCCGCATCCCGGGCTGTTCTCAAAAAACCCCGCTTTATTTTTTTTTTAATAAATGTTTTTTAATTTTAATTTAAAACAGGTACAGCATCTTTCTTTACATCTGTAGAAAATGTATCAATCAATTACAGATAAGTTTTGGTACATCTCCTCCACAGTCAACCAACATAACTCATATTAACTCAAGCATTATTATATATCCATTTTCATTTAACTGTAATTATTATTTAGAAATATTAATAAAAGTAATAATCTTGAACAATACCTGCCCACACCGGTGGGGAAAAAAAAAAGGGCAAATAAAAAATAAAAATTAAAATAAAAAATAAAAAATAAAGATAATACAAAAAAAGACAAAAACGACAAGAGACAAGGCAGGAAAACAAAACAAAACACAGGTGTCTATTATGAAAAAAAAAGAAGTATATCAACTGGTTACAACATGCTTTGGTGCTTCTCTTCCATTAAGGAAGAAGGAAGAAATAGGAAAGGATGGAAGGAGGAAGGAACAGAAGCGAAGAGGAAGAGAGAAATGGAAAGAGCAGAAAGACAGAGAAGGTAGATAGGCAAAAGAAATGAAGCTGAAAGAATGGAAGGAGGAAGGAAGAGAAAAGGAGGAAGGGAGTGAGTGAGGAAAGAAGAGAGGATGGAAGGAGAAAGGAAGGAAGAGAGGGAAAGAGCAGAAGACGGATAAGGTGAAGGTAGATAAGCAAGAGGAATGAAGGAAGAAGTGAGGAGTCTCGAGGAGGGGGAAAACATTTAGTGACCAAAGTTACAATGGCATTGAAAAAAGTGACTGATGACCATTTTTCACACTTAGCGACCGTTGCGACCATTTTTCACACTTAGCGATGGTTGCAGCATCCTCATGGTCACGTGATCAAAATTTTGTTTGGCAACAGATTCGTATTTATGCTGGTTTCAGTGTCCTGGGGTGACCTTTTGACAAAATATAAAATTTTTAATATCACCCCCCCCCCTATCAATGGTGTCCCTCTTTACCAATCTGAAAATCTGGTCACCTTATCCTCCTCCCTCTCTTCCTCCTAATTATATGTGATGAAAGAGCATCTCACAGTGACAGAGTGAAATTGCTGTGCCAGGAAAACTAGTGCTCATTTCCTCTTGCTTTCTTATTATGATTGTTAACTACAGTATCTTTGTTTGAAAGTGTTTTAGACACTTGAGTTGAAGCTTTTCTCAACCTAAGTTCAAATTATTCCAACCTGTTCTAGGAAACTAGACAGTTTCTGGCACAGACATGTTAAATATATTTCACCAGCTAACAGTGACTGACAAGAGCTACAGATTTCTGCGCACTTCTCAGCTATTTTCCACCCAGCTAACAAGCACTGTTGAAATTTTTTTTTTCATTTTATTAAGCATTTATAGGCCGCCCTTTTCCCTGAGGGGACTCAGGGCGGCTTACAATAATAGGGGGGGGGGGGAGTGCAGGACAAAACACAAAAAGAAAATGTCATTGAAAATAATTAGCAGTAAAAACCCAACATTCATTCAACATTCGGGAGGGGCGAGAGTAAAGTCTTATCCCCAGGCCTGACGGGATAGCCAGATCTTGAGGGCTGTACGGAAGGCCTGGACGGTGGTGAGGGTGCGGATCTCCACGGGGAGATTGTTCCATAGCGTCGGAGCTGCAACTGAGAAGGCTCTCCTCCGCGTAGTCGCCAGCCGGCACTGGCTGGCAGATGGAACTCGGAGGAGGCCCAATCTATGAGATCTAATTGGTCGCAGGGAGGTAATTGGCAGAAGGCGGTCTCTCAAGTACGCAGACCCACTACCATGGAGGGCTTTATGGGTGACTAATAGCACCTTGAAGCGCACCCGGAGATCAACAGGTAGCCAGCGCAGCTCACGGAGGATCGGTGTTATGTGGGCGAACCGTGGTGCGCCCACAATCACTCGCGCGGCTGCATTTTGGACTAGCTGAAGTCGCCGGATGCTCTTCAAGGGCAGCCCCATGTAGAGCACATTGCAGTATTCCAGCCTAGAGATCACAAGGGCTCGAGTGACTGTTGTGAGGGCCTCCCGATTCAGGTAGGGCCGCAACTGGCGTACCAGGCGAACCTGGGCGAATGCCCCCCTGGTCACAGCTGATAAGTGATGGTCGAAGCTCAGCTGTGGGTCCAGGAGGACTCCCAAGTTGCGGACCCTGTCTGAGGGGTATAAATTTTGACCCCCCAGCCTGAGTGATGGAACGTCGGCCAAATTGTTGGGAGGAAAACACAACAGCCACTTGGTCTTGTCCGGGTTGAGTACCAGTTTGTTAGCTCTCATCCAGTCTTTAACAGCCTCAAGATCCCGGTTCATCATATCTACCGCTTCATTGAGTTGGCACAGGGCGGACAGATACAACTGTGTATCGTCCGCATATTGATGGTATTTTATCCCGTGCCTCCGAATGATCTCGCCCAGCGGTTTCATGTATATGTTAAACAGCAGGGGGGATAAGACCGAACCCTGCGGCACCCCATAAATTAGGGGCCTCGGGGACGATCTCTGCCCCCCCACCGACACCGACTGCGACCTGTCCGAGAGGTAGGAGGAGAACCACTGCAGAACAGTGCCGCCCACCCCCACCTCCCGCAGTCGTCGCAGAAGGATACCATGGTCGATGGTATCGAAAGCCGCTGAGAGGTCAAGGAGAACCAGGATGGACGCGTGGCCTCCATCTCTGGCTCTCCAGAGATCATCGGTCAATGCGACCAAAGCGGTTTCTGTGCTGTAACCGGGCCTGAAGCCAGACTGGAAGGGGTCAAGATAGTTAGCTTCCTCCAAGGTACGCTGAAGCTGGAAGGCCACCACCTTCTCAACAACCTTCCCCACGAAGGGGAGGTTGGAGACTGGACGGTAGTTATTAAGAACGGCTGGATCCAAGGATGGTTTCTTCAGGAGGGGTCTCACCACCGCCGCCTTGAGCGCGGTGGGGAAGTGCCCCTCCAGAAGAGAGGCGGTAACAACCACCTGGATCCAGCCTCGTGTCACCTCACTGCTGTTGGCAACCAGCCAGGAGGGACACGGGTCCAGTATACAGGTGGAGGCACTCACAGCTCGCATAGCCTTGTCCACATCCCCGGAGGCAACATCCTGAAACTCAACCCAGAGATGGTCTGCCAAGTCATTCCCTTGTGTCTCGGCTGGATCTGCGGGAGTGGAGTCCAGGTCCGACCTAAACCGAGCAACTTTGTCCGCCAAGAACTGAACATACTCCTCAGCCCTACCCTGTAAGGGGTCCCCCGTCTCCCTCCTATAAAATGTGAATTCCCAAATCTCATTGAACTGATAGATTCTAGGGATAAGGAATGTGATATTGCATACTATATCATCTAACTAGCATTACATGTGCAATTCTCCACTTACAACAATTTAGTGACTGTTCAAAGTTACAACAGCACTGAAAAAAGCAGCTTGCAACCATTTTTCACCCAACTGTTGCGGCATCCCAATTGTCACATGATCAAAATTTAGAGGCTTGGCAACTGACTCATCTTTATGATGGTTTCAGTGTCTGGGGGTCACGTGATCACCTTTTGCAACTTTCTGACAAGCAAACTCAATGGGGAAGACCAGGGGTGGGTTGCTGCTGGCATTGCTGCCAGTTCGCTTCGCACGGGCTTCGTATGAATGTAAAAAAAGATTGCAAGGCATTTCTTTCCATGTTTGCAAGGAAAAATACATACCACTAAAATATGAGAATATTGGATAGATAGGTGTTCTGATCCCCCTGGTTCCACACCAAAGCACACTCCGAGCCAGAGATAAATTATGGCATTTAATTAACAGACAAACAGGTTCTTGGCAGCAACCCAGCACAGACAAGCTTGGGCAGCAATAAACACAGATAAGGCTTAGCAGCAATCCACCCTGCAAAGCTCATACAAAGTTCTCCAACATTCAATTCTGTGTTGACTTCTGCAAAGAGGGGCGTGTGAAAAGTAGCCTTTTATAGTCTGGAGAGGAGCCTAATGACCACCAGCTGAGTGCAATTACCTCCTGTAATTGCGTAATTGTTCCTGACGCCTATTAGCTCTTCGATGGCATGCATCCAGGAACAACTCACTACTGGCTTCCGGCTCACTCTCCCTTGTCTCCTCCCCACTGGTCCAAGGCTCAGATGCCTCCTGGTGGCCAACCAGCCTCCCTGCGCCCTGCTCGGAGTCGGAACCCTGTCCCGGGTCCTCCACATCCTCCAGAGCCGACTCAGAGGGCCCCTTGCTGTCAGAGTCTGGTGGCAGCTCCAACGGCTCCTGCTGGGCCACAACAGATAGGTGTACTTGAAATTGTGAAACTATATCTGAACAATAGTCATGATGGACATTGTCACAAATTAGTCACTTACCTGTTTTCCAGTTTGTTCCTTACCACCTTAATTTAACTTTGTCTTTTTCCAGTTAGGTTTTTTCAAAAAAAAAATTATTTATCTATCTATCTATCTATCTATCTATCTATCTATCTATCTATCTATCTATCTATCTATCTATTATTTAATTCATTCAATTAGCAAGTTTATATGCTGCCCATCTCATTGTCAAGTAACTCTGGCTGACTTAACAATATTATAAAAGCAAAACTACAAACATTAAAAGATGAAAAGAAAGATGGTTTAAAAGTTTAGTATTGTTCCATTTTAAAAAAAGAAATAGCAATAGAGACCTATTGTTTCGTTTTCTAATAAAACAGGGACCCCAGAAATATTCTTGCTTTAAATATAGATTTGTTCTGTGGATTTATCCAAAACCCTTAAAGGCATTCATATTAAAAGTCATCATTATCTCCTATAGCTTCTTCGGTTGTGCCTTCTTGAATTTCTGTGTACTATGGATTGCTCCAGCTTAGTATTTCTCAAGCTTCTGTAGTCATGGCTCACTAAATAAACATCCATAAAATGTTTATTAATGCTAAACCACTCTAATTTTTTTAAGCGTCCAGGTAGTCCTTGACTTGTAACCATTGGTTTAATGACTGTTCAAACGTGTGACAATGCTGAAAAAAGCGACTTATAACCAATCCTCACAATTATCACTACTGCAGTGAACCCCAAAGTCACATGATTTGGGTGTTTGGTAATCAGTATGTATTTATGATGGTTATAGCATCCCAAGGTCACATAAGTGCCATCTGAGACCTTCCCAACCAGCTTCTGACAAGCCAAGTCAATTGAAAGGCAGAGTTATCAAGGGCTATAAAGAATCACTGTTGCAAGGTTAAGAGGGCTTTGCCCCAAATACCAGTCTTAGTGGAACAATAGTGTGAGAAGGGCATAAACATACACAAGATGTGGTTGCTTTCATTGCACCATAAGCTCCATCCCTTCCATGTGTGGTTGTGTTATCACAGTGCATTGCAAAAAGGTGCATTTGCATCACTGCCCTATCAGACTATTGTTGTCATTTTTACCTCCCCCAGTCCTCTTGTAGATGTTTTAGAAAGGGCCATGTCTCTATCTTTTGCTTCTGAATTCAGTAGAAGTATAGATCATCATTAAAAAAATATGTTGGGCTAAGATAGACCTTGCCTTGATCCAGTAAAACTATTATGTTTTCTTACAAACTGACTCAAATAACCATTATATTCATCTCCAACAGCACCAATAAAGGTACTTCATTATTGTCTTCCCAATAATGTTGAAGTCTACATTGTTTATTCTAATTAATTAAGAATTCAGCTTTTGCTGAAACTCTGCCTACCTATCTGGCCCAGGGGTGGGCTGCTGGGGGTTCGCACAGGTTCGGGCAATCATCTAGCTAGGATTCTGCCCAGTTTGGTGAACCCCCAAATGCCACTGCTTGCCACGCCCACCCCACCACGTCCCTCCCTCCCTGCCCCACCCGTCCCAGGAGTCTCCACACAGCCAGGTAAGTGAAGGGCCTACGTATAGCTGCAGGGAGGGAGGGGGGTAAATCGGCCTACCGGAACACTGGAAGTCCGGAAACGGGCCTGTTTCTCGTCTCTGGAGGGCCTTTGGAGCCCAGGGAGAGCAGCCTTTGCCCTCGGCTCAAGAAGAGTCTGGAGAGGGTGAAAAATGCCCTGCTCTGCCATGGTGCAGGAGGCTGACTAGGCCATGCCCACTATGGCCACGCTCACCCAGCAACAGGGCAGCAAACCCACATAACTTCCTTTAAGATAAAAGGTTTGTGGCACAAAATTAGCCCAATTCATTTAGAAAGAATTATACCTCAGTTGTTTCTTAATTTGATCCCACGAAATAGCTTCTGTCTACTTTCTTTCACAGGAGAATTATATTTCCCCTTTCTCCTACAGTCATGCAAGCAAGAACATCTGTTCTCATTTTCTATTGCTTGTTTTCCTTTCTGGCCACCACAGGGATCAGCCTTTCACTCTTTTCACAGTGAAGATGCACCTAATTTTCATGGTAACTGCTAACAGAGACATAGATAACCTGAGCTAAGCCTTGGAAATTAGACCTCGTTGTAACATGCAAGTAAAAATAAAAATAAAAATGGAAAGATAAATTCTGGAGCATGCAGGTACATTTTTTTCCTCATTAGATATTAATTAAAGGATTCCATAAATAAATGTTTACATTTTAAAAAGAAATCTAATTCACATCTCTCAAGATTGTAAATGGGAAACTAATTCAACACTGAAAAACACAATATAAATTTCACATAACACAGCATTAAAACACTGAAGTCAACATCTCACAAAGGAGATGACTCAGGAAAACCTTCATTTTCAAAATAGTGTCAAGTCCCATTAATATCCACCAATGTAACATTTAAATGTCTCCAGCTCAGACTCTCCCTTTTTGGAAACAAATTCTGAAACATAGTCCAGCTATTCCTTCCATCTCTGCAAGCTTTCCTGAATGTTTTATCCACGTGCAATTTCAGTTGCATAGCAAAACAGGACCTGCTGCATCATTACATAAAAATGATGGCCACTGTGATTAGGTGGCACTAAAATTTGAATTTTTATCAGTGTTAAGTTGCTTGATCATAGCGTTAGTTGCTAGGGCAATGAATTGCCAAGAGGTTGATTGTAATCTTGATGCCTGTAGAATGATCTCTGGGGTTGAGATGTGTTTGACTGAGGTTTTAATACATTAGAGATAAGTTTCAAGGGAAGCAACAATATTGTGTGCCAGCAAGAGGACCACTTGTTAATTATATTAATAGAATTTAAAAAATAATCCAGGGACCATCACTGGTAAAACTGCAGCCAAATCAGTTAAGTGGATCAGACTTCTGGTTAGAATCGGAAACTTTGCTGTCTTTTAGGTGATCACATAGTGTGGCTCAGGGGCTAAGATGCTGAGCTTGTCAATCAGAAGGTTGGCAGTTGGGCGGTTCGAATCCCTAATGCCATGTAACGGAGTGAGCTCCCGTTACTTGTCCCTGCTTCTGCCAACCTAGCAGTTCTAAAGCATGTAAAATGCAAGTAGAAAAATAGGAACCACCTTTGGTGGGAAGGTAACAGCGTTCCATGCGCTTAGTCATGCCAGCCACATGACCACAGAGACGTCTTCGGACAGCACTGGCTCTTCGGCTTTGAAACGGAGATGAGCACTACCCCCTAGAGTCAGGAACGACTAGCACATATGTGTGAGGGGAATCTTTACCTTTACCTTATAGTGTAAACCACTACCACATTTTTTTTTGATGTTTAGGGATATGTTGAAGAAATATTGTTACTAATTTTCTTCCTTTGCTCTTCCTTCCTTTTCTCTCATAAATCTGCTTGGACATGCTCCACATATTTGCTACACTGGTAAGGTGTGAGTGGTTGGAGTATTTGGAAACATTTTATAGCAAGATTCCAGAAAAATATTAATGTCCAAATTGACTCTGACAATTATGGAAGAACAGATGCAGAGTCATATTGAGCAGAGCACTGAATAATTATGGATTTCAAATTAAAGATGTCTGAGAAATTTTGATTTTTTTTTTGTGCGAAATATGTTCAGTAATATGCCCAAGATGGAAAAAACTTCCGGGGGGAGGGGTCTGCCGTCGCCGGTGACTCAACGGAGCTGCCCTCAGAGTTCTGGTTCGTATATCTATAAGATCTATAGATATCTCTTTTTTCAGGCAAGAAAGAAGCAGGGAGGGATTCAGTCGTTAGAATCTTCTTTGTAGTTCACAGCTTTTTTTTTTTTTTTGACTGTGAACGGAGAAGAAGGTTCAACAAAAGCTGAGTCATTCACTCCGGCCAGATCTTCTCAGCTGTATTTTTTCAGCTCAAGGCAAGTTACCCCCCCCCCTCAGGACAAATTTTTGAAACTAAGTTATTTAAAATCAATCTGAGCAGTGACCATCCCTGAGAACCCTTTTTTAATTATTATTCAAAATACCAGCTTCAATTTTATAAAAAACTCCTTTGTTTAATTGTTTTTTAAAATGGCGATTTTATAGCTTCCGCATTTGATATATGATATATTTCCACCTTCCTGGCATAGAATCAAGGGAATAACTTCTCACAAATTAATTAGCCCTGTTTCCTTGAAGACTTCTCTTTATCAATTGCCAAAAGTTTATTGAAAGTACTTTATCTTAAATCAACGTAAGCAGAGACTCTGTTTCCTTTTTATAATGGCTCCTAAATCAAAGCAGTCTAGACGTTTTTTTAACAATACATCCCAAGCAATTGCTACAAAGCCGCAGCTCTTGCCTTCTACGCCCTCTACTGGAGATTTGTTAACGAAAGAATTTCTTTTTGAAACTCTTAAAGAATTTAGAGAGGAAATGAAGCAACTTATTTCTGACTTATGTGACAAACTTGATGCCAAGATTGCTCAAACAAAGGAGGATATGATCGGAGTCATAACTGTAATAACAGATTATATTGCTGGAATGGAAGATAAACTGGAGCTCTTGGAGGAAGCTAATTCTAACCTGACATCTAAAATTGAAGTGTTGCAACAGGAAGTTGAAAACGCAGAAAAACAACTTGTAATGACAAATTATAAAAAGACGGCGTTTGCAATAAGAGTTAGGGGATTGCGTGAAAATGAACAGGAGAATTTGAAACAGACTTTTTCTGAGGCTTTCAGTCGTTTGGTGGGAAGTCCGGGACTCAACTTTGATTGGCAGATCCAAAAAATTTACCGCCATAATTCGTGGGCAGCAAAACAGAGACAGCTTCCGAGAGATATAATTATATATTTTGCTACAAGAGAATCCAGAAATGCGATATTACAAGAGTTTTATAATAACAGGCTGCGAATTGATGGACAGGACTTGATCGTTTTCAAAGAAATACCACCCCAAATGTTAAGAGCCAGGAGAGACTATGCTTTTCTAACTAAAGAACTCAGAAATTGTCAGATACAGTACAGATGGGATGTGCCATTTGGTATTATAGTTACATTTGATGACCAAAAACATCGTCTCAACTCTGTTCGGGAAGCCCAAGATTTTTATTATAAGATCCTAAAGGCGGGACATCCTGAATTACCTGGACTTGGAGAAAGACAAGGAGAAGTAGAAGAGAAACAACAAAATACACAACTACAAGGCGGGAGGTATCGCTTTCCCCCTCCGGAAGGGCAGAAGAACAGAGAACAAGGATTTAGTTGTGCTTCCAAAACATTTGCTTAATTCTTAACTTGAACAATGCTTTGTGACTTCTGTCTTGTATAAAATGGTATAGTTGTATACTGATGAAGAGACATTAAGGCTGAAAGAATTGATGCTGATTTCCTCGGAAAATATATTGTATGGGACTTAAAAAAAGACTTGGTGGATAACTCTGAACTTTTATATAAATTGCTCATGATTTATTTTCTAGGGTGAGGAGGGCGGAGATCGTGGTGTTCCTGGATTGTGGTTTAGGTTGAATGGAGTTGGGAAGTGTGGTGTAGATGGGAGGGTAGTGAAGGTTGAATTAGAGCTTATTTTGAGCCAGAAAGTAAGTTGATTTTTATATAAACTGTTATTTGAATATAATGTTTGGAAGGATATACCCAGGGAGTTTGCAGGAAGGCGGAGCAAATATGAGAGGAGTACGGATGAAAATAAAATATATATATGGACACGGGTAGAGGCAGGATGAGAAGAGTTGGAAAAGGAAACCGAGAGAAGTATTTGAGATGTGTTTAAATTGCTTTATAGAGAAGGAGGTATAAAAGGGACAAATTAAAGGTTTGGAAATAGACAGATATTTAGATAAAGAGATAAGGCCCCTAGCTAGAGTAGAATTCTATTTGATTAAATTAAAGGTTTGGAAATAGACAGATATTTAGATAAAGAGATAAGGCCCCTAGCTAGAGTAGAATTCTATTTGATTAACTTATTTGGTTTCAATATAGTTTGAAATCCTGCAAGCAATAAATTAATTGAGATCAGGAATGACGTACATTGTTTAAGTTAATAATAATGGGAAGCTGAGCTCAATGTAGAGAGTTTATTGATTTTTTCCCTTTTTTTGTTTTGTTTTTTTATTCCTTTTGTTTTTTCCTTTCTCCTTTATTTTTTAATTTTTAACCTATTTGGTTTTAATATACTCTAGACTGTATTTGATAAAAAGCTATGCCGGGTATGGGATCTGGGAAGTCGGAAGGGGGCTAGGGAGGGGGGTTTACTGGGGGGAGGAGGGAGGGGGGAAACATAGTTTCAATTTCCAAAACAATAAGAACGCACTTGTATACTGTTGCTCCTTTTTCTTTTTTTTTCTTTTCCTTTTCTTTTCCCTTTTTTTTCCTTTTCTTTCAATTTTAGTATAAAATACAAATCGAATAGATTAATGAATA
The DNA here is from genome assembly GCF_009769535.1 of Thamnophis elegans. NCBI lineage: Eukaryota > Metazoa > Chordata > Lepidosauria > Squamata > Natricidae > Thamnophis > Thamnophis elegans. The sequence continues at coordinate 50,853,494 of NC_045544.1, read as the reverse complement.
GTAGAAATACACCAAAGTGAGGAGTAGAGGGAAAGAAGAGGGAGGAGTAGAGAGGGAGTGAGAGGGGAATGTAAGGAGGGTGAGATGGAGGGAAGGGGAGAAAGGAATGTCTGAGGGGGAGGGGAAGTAGAAGAGGGGAATGTTGGAGGGGAGAAATGAAAGTTGGAGGGGGAGAAGAAAGGGTGTATGGAGGATTGAAGTGTTATGTTGGTTTTCTATGGTGGAATATAAGATGAGTTGTGTTTACTGTTTTCTTAATTGCACAGTATATAAGTGATTGTACAAAATGAAAATGAAAATGAAATAAAATAGTCTTCACAAAATATGCCCAAGATGGTGTCCTGTCGCGTTTGAGGAGAGCTTCAGGGAGATAATTGTTCTTCTCGGGGCTAGCAGAAAGTACCCTATTCCATCGTCAGCTCCAGGTCCAGCTATGAGAACTTCCTGGGACCTTGGCGGTACCCTTGAGCTGCAATTTCCTGCCTCGTAGCTGGAATGTTGTGAGTGAAATGGGGCGGTTGGCAGTGAATGGAGAATGGAGACCGTCTGCAGCTGCTGGCATGGGTATGGTCAGCAGCAGCGGGACACCCTGCCTGAGGTTTCTGCCACTGCTGCTCCCCACGCTGTGGTGTTGTCCTGGTTGCTCCCCCACACCTTGCTTATGGATGTGATGGGCTGGATCAGCAGGGAGAGGCTGAGGTGGCTGGTATGGATATTGATGCCAGCAGAGGATGGCTTCGGTGGTTGGCATGGGTGCAGTTGGAGTAGGGGGGGGTCCTTCGTTGTGGCCCCCTCCAGTATCACCGCCATTGCCTGGGCCACCGTACTGTGTCATTTGGCCATTTGACCCCTCCTCTTGTGACACTATGGACTGGGTCAACAGAGTGCAGCCCTGAATACAGATATGAGTGCGGCTGGCATGGACAGAGCTTAGTTGTTGGAGTTGTTGGAGCAGCCACTGCTGCTGCTGCTGTCCTCACCGTCTCCATCACTGGCCGCTTCACCACCTCGCAATTTATCATCTGCTGCGATTTTGACATCTGTCCATTACCCCTACATATTGTCCTTAACACTGACCATTGCTATGATGGCCAGTTCAAAGCTACCCCTTTGAATACTGTCGGCTGCCCCCCCTCGTGGACATGTCATCTCCCCATTCCATCTCATGATGTCATCCCGTTTGGTTGATGCCACACTCTCCTCTATGTTATACTGGGACAGAACTTTACTCCCTTTGGGAACTCCCCCTTTCCCGGGGCTGACCTTCTTACCTATCAAGATGCTTCCTTAATGATGGATCTTGGGATCCCAAGAGGTGGCATGTGAAGAAGAGATTTCTTAGGGGTTTTTTACAGGGTTTTTAAAATCAAATTTTAAGGGAGGACTGGGGGGGGGTTGATCCAGATGGCTCATACAGGCTTGCGGGGGGAGTCTGCCAGGGCACAGGCCAGAGCTAATTAATGGGCATGGGTCGGGAGTGCTGGGAAGGGTTGGGATTCCGGGGGGGGGGATGACATTAAGCCATTCCATTGGGGGGTTTACCATCTCTACTGTTTGTGGGAGAGGCAGATATGGTGGTGGTGGTGGTGGGTAAATTATGTTATGTTATGATCGTGGGTTTGTTGTTTAAGAGCAATCGCATGTTCCGACCCTCATCACCTTTCTCACACCCCCGGGTGCTTGGGATTACAGGACCCTGGTCTCCGGCTGGTGTCACTTAACGCCAGTTCTGTGGTACATAAGGCTCCCCTTATTTACGACCTCATACAAGAGGGTAGAGCAGACCTGACGTGCATTACAGAGACCTGGTTGGGCCATGAGGGGGGTGTTCCCCTTAGTGAATTATGCCCACCAGACTTCCGGGCGTTTCACCAGCCGAGAGTCCAGAACAGGGGGTGGGGGTTAGTGGTGGTTAATAGGGAAAGTCTTGGACCTCAGGAGGTCACTGTGCCTCAGATAGGTGGGTGTGAGTCCTTTTTTGTGAAATGGGGCCTTGGAGTTCAGGTGGGCCTTTTTGTTATGTACCTATCACCCTGCTACATTTCATTGGCCCTGCCGGAGCTGCTTAGTATGCTAGTCGGATTGGCGGTTGATTTCCCCAGGCTTATGATCCTGGGGAATTTCAATCTGCCTTCCTTTGGCGAGACATCCGAGTCAGCTCGGGAGTTCATGGCTTCCATGATGGCTATGGACTAACTCAGTTAATTCAAGACCCCACCCATAACAGGGGACACATGCTCGACCTGATTTTTGTCTCTGGGCAGTGGATGAATGATCTAGATTTAGGGGATACTTCTATCCAACCCTTGTCATGGTCTGATCATTTCCTCATCTGACTTGACTTCCATACTGCTACCACTTGCTGCAGGGAGGCGGAACTGATTAGATGGTTCTGCCCCAGGCGCCTGATGGACCCTGAAAGGTTCCCGATGGAGCTTGGGACTTTTCCTGAATCCCTTGCTCACAGCTCGACTGAAGCCCTAGTGGAAGCCTGGGATAGGGTGGGCACTGGGGCCTTGGATCGTGTTGTGTCTTTGCGGCCTCTGACCCGGTGTCGATCCTGGGTAGCTCCCTGGTTTACCGAGGAGCTCCAGGAGATGAAATGCTGGAAAAGACACCTAGAGAATGGTTGGAGGGCCAGCCGGTCTAAATCCGGTCGAACACTAGTAAGAATTCATATTAAATTTTACTTAGTGCCGATAAAAGCGGCAAAGCGGCAACATTTTCCACTCTTATCGCATCCACAGATAAATGCCCAGCTGCCCTGTTTAGGGTGACCCGCTCCTTACTTAACCAAAGAACTGGGAAGGACCTCTTGCAGGGTAGGGCTGAAGAATTTGTTCAATATCTGCAGGATAAAATCGCTCAGATTTGGCAGGATTGGACTCTGACTGGGTAGATTCGACAGGGATGAATCTTGTGGAGACTATCTGGGATGAGTTTGACCCTGTGACCCCCGAGGGCATGGACAGGATTATGGGGAGACTCAGGGCTGCCACTTGTGTGCTGGATCCATGTCCCTCTTGGTTAGTTTCGGCTTCCTGGGAGGTGACACGAGGCTGGCTGCAGGCGATTACCAACGCTTCATTGAGAGAGGGGTTCCTTCCCACTGCCTTGAGGGAGGTGGTGGTAAGGCCCTTCCTTAAGAAGCCTTCCCTGGACCCAGCTTTTTTAACCAACTAGCCCGGTCTCCAACCTTCGCTTTGTAGCAAAGGTTGTCGAGAGTGTGGTAGCACGTCAGCTTCCCCAGTACCTGAATGAAGCTGCCTACCTGGATCTGTTTTAGTCGGGTTTCAGGCCCGGGTACAGCATGGAGATGGCATTGGTCGTGTTGGTTGATAATCTCTGGTGGGCCTGGGACAGGGGCTGCTCCTCTGTCCTGGTCCTATTAGACCTCTCAGTGGCTTTTGATACCATCGACCATGGTATCCTACTGCGATGATTTGGGGGGTTGGGAGAGGGGGCACCGTTTTACGGTGATTCTCCTCCTACCTGTCGCATCGGTTGCAGTTTGTGTTATTTATTATTTATTATTTTATTTATTTGTCTTGTATGCCGCCCACTCCCGGAGGACTCCGGGCGGCTCACAAAAGACAAGGGAAAGGGGGGAACGAGACAAAGACAACATATTAAAAACAAAACCAACATTCACAATTTCTGTGGAGGTAGAAGCTTCTCAGCTCCCCCCAGCCTGCTGGAACAGCCAGGACTTGGTGGCTTTGCGGAAGGCCGGGAGGGTAGTAAGGATCCGGATCTCAACAGGGAACTCGTTCCAGAGGGCCAGAGCTGCAACAGAGAAGGCTCTCCCCCGGGGAGTCGCCAGCCGACATTGGCTGGCAGATGGAATCCGGAGGAGACCCAACCTGTGCGATCTAATTGGTCTGAGAGAGGTAATCGGCAGGAGGCGGTCTCTCAGGTACCCAGGTCCGATGCCATGTAGGGCTTTATAGGTAGCGACCAGCACCTTGAAGCGGATTCGGAGACTAATAGGTAGCCAGTGCAGCTCGTGGAGGATAGGTGTAACGTGGGTGTACCTTGGTGCACCCACAATCGCTCGTGCGGCTGCATTCTGGACTAATTGGAGTCTTCAAACACTCTTCAAGGGCAGCCCCATGTAGAGCGCATTACAATAATCCAGTCTTGAGGTCACAAGGGCGTGAGTGACTGTCCGAAGGGCCTCCCGATCCAGGTAGGGTCGCAATTGGTGCACCAGGCGAACCTGGGCAAAGGTCCCCCTGGTCACAGCCGACAGATGGTGTTCTAGAGTCAGCTGTGGGTCCAGGAGGACTCCCAAATTGCGAACCCTCTCTGAGGGGCGTATGATTTCGCCCCCCAGCCTGAGAGATGGAACAGTTGGACAATCTTTGGGAGGGAACATCAGAAGCCACTCGGTCTTGTCTGGATTGAGTGCCAACTTGTTTGCTCCCATCCAGACTCTAACAGCCTCCAGGCACTGGCACATCACTTCTACTGCTTCGCTGAGTTGGCACGGGGCAGACAGATACAGCTGCGTATCGTCTGCATATTGGTGATACTTAATCCCGCGCCGGCGTATGATCTCACCCAGCGGCTTCATGTAGATGTTAAATAGGAGGGGGGACAGGACCGAACCCTGCGGCACCCCATACTTGAGGGCCCTTGGGGTCAATCTCTGCCCTCCGACCAACACCGACTGCAACCTGTCCGAGAGGTAGGAGAACCACCGCAAAACGGTGCCTCCCACCCCCACCTCTCGCAACCGTCACAGAAGGATACCATGGTTGATGGTATCGAAGGCCGCTGAGAGGTCAAGAAGCACAAGGATAGAGGGGTGACCCCTATCCCTGGCCCGCCAGAGATCATCGATCAGCGCGACCAAAGCAGTTTCCGTGCTGTAACCAGGCCTGAAACCCGACTGAAAAGAGTCTAGATAATCGGCTTCATCCAAGGACCATCGGAGTTGCGAGGCCACCACTTTCTCAACAACCTTCCCTACAAAGGGAAGGTTGGAGACTGGACGATAGTTGCTCAAAACGGCTGGGTCCAAAGACGATTTCTTCAGGAGGGGTCTCACCACCGCATCCTTTAGGAGGGGTGGGAAGATTCCCTCCTGGAGAGAGGTGTTCACAATCGTCTGGATCCAGCCGCGTGTCACCTCCCTGCTGGTCGAGACGAATCTGGATGGGGAGGAACAGGTTCAAGCTCAATCCCTCCAAGACTGAGTGGCTGTGGTTTCTGTCATCCCAATTTGTGCATCTTGTTCCATCTTTGATGATAGGGGGAGAAATTTTAGCTCCCTCAGAGAGGGCCCACAATCTGGAAGTCCTGGATACGTGGCTTAGTTTAGAAGAACACCTGACGGTCGTGACCAGGGGGGCCTTTTACCAGGTTCGCCTGGTACATCAGTTGCGCCCCTTCCTGGATTGGGATGCTCTGTGCACAGTCACTCATGTCCTCGTCCTTTCTCGCCTGGACTACTGTAACGCTCTCTACATGGGGCTGCCCTTGAAGAGCACCCGGAGGCTTCAGCTGGTCCAAAATGCAGCTGCACGGGTTATCATGGGGGTACCTAGGTGCTCCCATGTTACACCCCTTTTAGGCGACCTGCACTGGTTGCCGGTTGTCTTCCGGATGCAATTCAAGGTACTAATTATGACCTTTAAAGCGCTCCATGGCTTAGGCCCAGGGTACCTGGGAGACCACCTACTGGCACCAGTAGCCTCCCACTGTCCAGTGCGATCCCACAGAGTTGGCCTCCCCAGGGTGCCGTCGGTCAGACAGTGTCAGCTAGTGACCCCCAGGGGGAGACCCTTCTCTGTGCGAGTGCCTTCCCTTTGGAATGAGCTGTCCCCGGAGCTTCGCATAATCCCCGACCTCCAGTCCTTCTGACGCGCCCTAAAAAGTTGGTTTTTCCAGCAAGCCAGCCTGGCCTGAATAGAATAAAATATAGGATTAATTTGGTTGTTAATTTTAATTTAATTTTTAAAATTTTATTGTAAATATCAATTGGGTTTTTTGGATACTTTATTTAATGTCCCTTTTAATTTTTGTAATATGTGTTTTCTTTTATGTTGTACGCCACCCTGAGTCCTTGGGAGAAGGGCAGCATATAAATCCAATAAACCTAACCTAACTAACATATAAAATATGAACTTCCATATTGATTATTTGCTGGCAGTTTATTATGAAAATACACATTAACTGAAATAAGAATCAACAAATACAAAAATCAAATGAAATAAAAATACACCAGCTGGCATCTTCCTATTTGAAATGCACTTATTAACTAGAATCATGACTGTGTCTCTTGTTCTACCCTCAGGTGCCTTGGAAAATAGCTTTACTCCCAGAAGCCCTTTACAGTGCAACATAATTGAAGCCTGGAGGATTGTTCCCTCTGTGCTTCTTTAAAACAGTATATGTTAGAATAGAATAACAGAGTTGGAAGGCACTTTAGAGATCTTCTAGTCCAACCCCCTGCTTAGGAAGGAAACCGTACACCATTTCAGACAAATGGTTATCCAACATCTTTTTAAAAGCTTTCAGTGTTGGAACATTCACAACTTCTCTCCTTGATTAGTTTCCACCCATTGCTTCTTGTTCTACCCTCACATGCCTTGGAGAATAGTTTGACTCCCTCTTCTTTGTGGCAACCCCTGAGATATTGGAACACCGTTATCATATCTCCCCTAGTCCTTCTTTCTATTAAACTAGACATACCCAGTTCCTGCAACCGTTCTTCATATGTTTTAGTCTCCAGTCCCCTAATCATCTTTGTTGCTCTTCTCTGCACTCTTTCTAGAGTCTCCACATCTTTTCTACATCGTGGTGACCAAAACTGAATGCAGTATTCCAAGTGTGGCCTTACCAAGGCATTATAAAGTGGTATTAACACTTCATAACACAACATTAGTCACTAAATGAACGGTTGTAAGTTGAGGACTTCTTGCTTTCTTGCTCAGAAATCTAAAATGGACATCTTTTGACAGCACAGACTGTCAATTCTGAAGCTGGTCTCACCAAGGCCATTTTAGGGGTTCAGTGTTGCTACACTGGAGCTGAGGGATAGGGAGGGGTGAATAGAGATAATTGGGGTTTTGTAGCCAAAACAAAATACTTTCTCCTGGGAACCAAGGACATTTCCACAGGTAGTCGGAGAGCGCTGAAGTTACCAGGCAACCAGATGGCACCTTGATTGGACCATGTGACTGATTGTTTGGGGAAAGGAAAAACTTTTACTTTTAATTAGATGAAAACCGTGGGAATGTTCAGAGTCGGTTTTCACTAGCCTGGGCCAATGTGATATAGCCAATAAAACTATTCTTTGAGGAATCTACCTGCCTTGGAGTTCTGTATGCTATGGATGTATTACTTGGAACTCTCACATCGACTCGTCTGGGTCCCATTGGGACCAAAGCTTAGGAATGTAGTTTCTGTTTTGGGAATACAGCTGACACAACTTCTAAGCACCAGGGAGATATTTAAAAGAAACAGAAGAAAACAGAACCATATCTCAAGACTCTTTATCCTTTTTTGATTGTTCTGTTACATCAGCTACTATTTTCTTAAATATCATTTTTGTTGTTTCAGCTAAAATGTAATCCTTACATTTTAGTCACATCCCATTTCTCCATCAAGGAATTCAGGGTTCCCAGAATTTTTCCCCTGAGGTTTGCCAACTACTATTGACTAGAACTGCTTAACATCTTGCAAGTTAAATGAAATTTACAATTCGAAGTAGAGATGTTCACACCAGTTTCTCATAACATACCTGTGCGACAAAGGTGGAATGGATCTATCAATGTCCTTCTTTTTAAACTCCAAATTAATTGGTGAAAAGCTTGTTTCGTTAAGATTCTCTGTGCATTCACCTCCACCTCCAAGCTATTGTTAGTTATTATTAAGTAGCTCCAGGCAGGAGAAACAGCGTAAGTATTCAGTATAAGTATAGAAACAAGTCCCTTGCTGTCTCATTTCCCTATTTACATTTTCTAAAACTAGCTTGAAATAATAATGCTTTCAGAATATATATTGATATCAGATCATGGATTTCCCAAAGCTCTGTGCATTGCAAAGCCCTCATTGTATCCAGATGGGCTCACAAAGGCCTCCACAGTGCAGATGGTCCTGCTCTGCCCGTCAATATCTTTGCAGTCACATTTTTGTAGGGGTGAGTGAGCTGTTATGCCTGAATGGGCTTCTCTTATTGGCAATTGGGTTGTGAAAAGAAACACAATCACCACAGAGATCTGTCCTACTTTTTAGGAGTACATTTCATAAATGGGCACACCATGCTCTAGCAGATATCCCCAAATCTGATACTTTACAGAAGTGTTGGGACAACAGCTTTTATTTACTTTTTTTCCAGTGGGAAGGGCAGTTTATAGATGATGTGTGTCAAACTCAAGGCCCGGGGGCTGGATCTGGCCCGTGGGGTGCTTAGATCTGGCCAAAGGGGCCACCATGGAAACAGCAAAGGACTGGCCTGCAGTGTCTCTGCCAGCAAAAATGGAGCTTGGGTAAGGTGACCAGACGTCCCGCACCTGGCGGGACAGGCACAATTTTTAATAATTTTTCCCGCGTCCCGTATTGAAAAAGTACCGATTTTCCAAAAGAAAAAAAATCAATTTTAAAAAGGACACTGTTAAAAAAAAATTCTCTAAAGTGTCATTCCTGATGTGGCCTTTAGAGGGCAGTGTTTCCCTCCCTCCCCTTTTGCGCATGCGCGCACCGACGCGTGCCGTTTTTCTGCAGGGAGAGCGATGATAAGGAGGAGGCTAGGTCCTGGGCCAAGCAGCTCAGCTGTCAGAAGTTTTTTTTTCCCCCACTTCTTTTGGGCGCCACTCTTCTGCAGCCATGCTGTGCAAGCCGCTGTCAATCTGGTCTGGGTGAGCCGAGGGGAGGCAGGCGGGGATCCGGTTGGGAGAGGCTGGTGATGGGGGTGGCTTTTGAAAGGGTTGGGAGGTGTGGGGGAAGGCAATCGGGGGAAGGCTGCTTTGCAACTGCCAGCAAAGTCCCATCCCCCCCGCTCTTGCCTTTCCTTCTGCTTGCTCCATCCCAGCGGAGGCTGAACCTGCCTCTTATTTGGACCTCCTGCATACCCCCCCAAACGGAGCACCCCATTTCAAGCAACGAGGGACACCAAGCAGGGCAGGATTGCAAACACCCCCTCCCCCCAAGGCTGTAGGCAAAAGCTGCTCTCCAGCGTCCCTCCCTGCCCTGCCTTCCCAGACCCAGAACCATCTCTGTGGAGGTCTTTTTTGGCTTTAATGTGAAGCCTTGAGGGGGGAACAGGGCACACCCAGGCACCTCTGCCCCTGAATCAGGAACGCTGGAGAAGCGGGCGCAGATCGCTGGCTTTTTAAATCAACTTTTTGAAAGGAGGATGGGAGGACGGATGGGGCAAGTATTAAAGGCATCCCGGCTGAAATCACTTTTAAAAAAAGCCATTTTAAAAAAATCCCACTTTTAAGGTGGTGAGCAGATCTAATGCTCCTTCCAACTCCCCACAACAGAGAAAGGGGGGGGGGGAGTTAGGGAAGGAAGGAAAGAAGAAAGGAAAGGAGGAAGAAAGGAAAGAATGGAAAAAAAGAGTGACTGGCCTCATTTCATCCAAGCAGGTTTTCATGTCCAAAATGGGACTAGAAACTCCTGATTTCTTGTCTGGTGCCTGAACCACTAATGAAAAGAAGGATTAGGAGAGACATGATAGCAGTGTTTCAATATCTCAGGGGTTGCCACAAAGAAGAGGGAGTCAAACTATTCTTCAAGGTACGTGAGGGTAGAACAAGAAGCAATGGGTGGAAACTAATCAAGGAGAGAAGTTGTGAATGTTCCAACACTGGAAGTTTTTTTTAAAGATGTTGGATAACCATTTTTCTGAAAGGGTGTAGGGTTTCCTTCCTAAGCAGGGGGTTGGACTAGAAGATCTCCAAGGTGCCTTCCAACTCTGTTATTCTATTCTAACATATACTGTTTTAAAGAAGCACAGAGGGAACAATCCTCCAGGCTTTAGTGACCATCACTAAGTGTTGTAGCTTATGATTCTTGATGAATGTATTCCATTTTATTTTTCTTTATGTACACTGAGAGCATATTCACCAAAGACAAATTCCTTGTGTGTTTAGGAGTTTAGCTTCTCTCTCTTGAAAATGTAAGCTACCATAAGGCATTATAATGCAAGCTAGCCTTAGCTTTCAAACAGTTCATTTAGTGACCAAAGTTGCAATGACATTGAAAAAAGGGACTGATGACCATTTTTCACACTTAGCGATCATTTTCACACTTAGCGACCGTTGCAGCATCCTCATGGTCACATGATCAAAATTTTGATGTTTGGCAACAGTTACAATTTATATTTGTAAATTGTAGGCATGTTGAAATAAAAAATATTACAATACTATTTTTGCATTGTATGAAAATTTTTGTTGCTCCGTATAAATTTTTTAATCAAGCCCCCCCCCCCCCCCCCCCAGTCAAAGGTGTCCCTCTTTACCAATCTGAAAATCTGGTCACCTTAAGCTTGGGAGGGTCGCGTGCAGCCCTCCGGAGCTCTGTTTTCACTGACAGAGGATTGCAGGAGACTGTTACAGCCAAAAACGGAGCTTGTGAGGGCCACATGCAGCTTTCCTGAGCTCTGTTTTCACTGGCAGAGGGTTGCAGGAGGCTGTTATGGCCATAAACAGAGCCCGGGAGCCCGTTTTCGCTGGCAGAGCACTTGGGCCACCACAGGTTCCCCTGACACGAGTGATGTTGAGCTGCCATGCTCACCCTGGTCATGCCCACCAGAGCCCCCCGAGGTCTGTGTGGCCCTCAATGAAATCGAGTTTGACACCCCTGTCATAGATGATCTAAAATTGACTATACAGCAGAGCTAGGAAGAGAATGGTCACTTGAGGTTAGAAGGCCTTTGGTGAGTGAGGAAATCTGCTCACAAAACATGACTGGCAACTGTTTTCTATTGCTGCAGTTGGAACTTTTCCAGCCCCAACTTTGACACTTCAAGGACTGGTGCTGAGACTACCTTCATACAAAGCATGAACTCGGCTATCAAATTTCACCCTCACCCTCATTATTCCAGGGGCAGGAACAAACAGTTCCTAGGTGGTATGCTTTTATGACTTTTAGACACTTTGTTTTAAAATGAAGAGCAGATTATTCTTCACCCAATCAAAAAGTTAGGGAAGATAAGCACCTTGAGACTAAGGTGCTTAGGTCACAAATACTGTTCTAGAATTTTTATGACTAACAGTTGTCTGTTCCTTTATTACGGTAAAATCTTTTTTCTTCAAGGAGCATTCAAGAAGCAATATTGAGACCATAGTGTTCAGCTTTCCAGGATATTTTTTTTTGTCATTGCGAAGAATAACTGTATTTTTAAACTTGCCTTCTGTAGCCTGATGTCCTTCAGTTCCCAGATACATCTAGAGGACACTAGATTTGAGAAAGCTATTTTTGGACAAGTCACCGAAGCCCAAACCGGACAAGAATATATTTCTAAACTGTGTGATGGGAAACATTATTTAAAATAACATTATAAAGGGCATCGAATAGCTCTGAATTACTGTTTGGGGCCTGAAGGCCTGGAGAGCCACAATAGGTTGGACACTGGTGCAATTATGAGGACACTATGTCAAGTTTATTTTCCATTATTTTGTTTCCTGAGGAGATGTTCAGATGTTTTCCTTTCCTTCCTTTCCCTTCCTTTCTTTCCCTTCTTTCCCTTCCTCCCTTCTTTCCTTTCCTTCCTTTCCCTTTCTTTCTGTTCCCTTCCCTTCTTTCTTTCCCTTCCCTTTCCTTCTGTTCCCTTCCTTCCCTTCCCTTCTTTCCTTCTTTCCTTTCCTCCTTTCCTTTCCTTCCCTTCCTTTTCCTTCCCTTCCCTCCTTCTTTCCTTTCCTTCCTTTCCCTTCCCTTTCTTTCTGTTCCCTTCCCTTCTTCCCTTCCCTTTCCTTCTGTTCCTTCCTTCCCTTCTTCCCTTCTTTCCTTCCCTTCCCTTTCCTTCTGTTCCCTTCCTTCCCTTTCCTTCCCTTTCCTTCTTTCCTTCTTTCCTTTCCCTTCCTTTCCTTTCCTGGTAAACTTTAAGGCTTTTATGATTTATAGGATTTCCCTAGCTAAAAATAGGTAAACATCATGTTGTTGTTCTTTATCAATTGTGGTTGGAAAGCGCTCCAGAGTTCTTGAAATGCAAAAAAAAATAAAAAAAATAAAAAAAATGCAAGGGGCTACATATATCCTGGCACTTCTCACTACGTTCAACAAAAGGTGATTCCTTGCAACAGACCACATACCTACTACCTGTCTACCATCATTTGTACCCTGCCAAAATGAGTACTTGATTTAGTTCCTAGACACAGCCCATTGCACTTACCTATTTTTTTTATAACTTGGCCCTCATTTTTTAGCAGAAGAATCTAGAGACAGGCACTGATTAATGCTCCCTGTACTCATTTCAGCTAGCTTTATACCCCAGTCTCCTGATCAACTCCAAGTCAATAACAGTCATATCCCTTTAAAATCCCTCCCCCCATCCCTGAAATTTAGCCACTTTCTGTTATTTGGAGGAAGTATTATGGACTCCAAGGAAGATATTTTATTTCTTATATCCCCAAGAATGTACAAGTCTTCTCTACACTCCAGTAACATCTCTAGCCACACACTCATGATACGGTCCTCAGAGGAGGAGGAGAAAATTATGTCCTGTATTTTTAAGCCTGTCTCATGAAGACTTGTGCTGGGAGGGATTATATAATTATTGGTACACCTTTGCTTTTAAGTTGGCATGCAAGAACAAAGGGCTTGATACAACTGTTGATGCAAAGAAACAGTAAAAAGCTGAAACAGAGAAATTACCTGTCTCAAGTTCTGACTTCTAATGTTAGTAGTTCCATCAGAGACATAATTCAAATTTTCTAAACTTTTATTTCCTGAGGATAGGAATAAATAAACTATATATTTACCTAGGCTTAAGGAGGCAGCATAGGCTGTTTTGTTTTGACCGGTCTTTGATGAGCTTTTCATAGGGGATTATTCTGTTTTTGTTTTCTTATAAGATCACCAAAACAGATGAATCACAAAACTTTTAATAACTTCACAGGTCAGATAGAAACCAGATCAATTTAATCTATTAGCCAGTGATTAATTAATCTAAATTCTGCCTGGAAAAAAAATCCAAATAGTTTCAGTCTTGTTTACTAACCTACTCAATTGTTGCTCAAATAATAAATATATTGTCCAAGCTGGCTGTTTAAAGACCACTGTGTTTAATAATATATGAAATAAATCTGCCAATTCATGGTGGGACTATAAAAACAGGATTGCTGACCATTAACGCATTATTAGTTGAATGGCCCACTGTTTTAAACACTTCCAAACATGGGTTACTAAACAGAGTCATTTCCCAGCAACAAAAACCAATTGAAAACCATTGAGGCAGGAATGAACTGAGCTGTCTCATCTATAGACCCAGTATCTGCTCAGCAGCAATATAGGCTAGGAGGCCTCCTATGAAAGAAATCTATTGGGATAACATGATTCATGTTGTAGTGTGGGAAAAAAATCATTGTCTCACCAAATCAAGTGTGTTGATTATGACATGTAGCATTAAAAGTTCACTTGGAAATCAATTCAAATTTTCAGATTCCAGAATGAATGGTAGCAGGCTATTCTAGCATTGCCAGCATAAACAGCAAGTGACAACAACAAAAACTACACCTATAAGATAGGTCATCATACTGTATAGACCAGTGATGGCTAACCTTTTACAGAGTGAATGCCCAAAGCACGCATGCACGAACCCTCAAAATGCAATGTGCATGTCCCCCCTCTGCACATACCCCCCATGCATGCACATGTGCCCCCAGCATGCACCCCCTGCATGCATACCAAAGACCCAACGACTAGCTGGCTGGCGGGAGGTGTGTACGTATGTGTGGTGGAACTGAACTAGGGTGATGGCTCGCATGCCCTCATGGATATAAATGTTGAGTCTATACAGATGTGTTCTGACCCCCCCCCCTCTGTACGCTGAGGCACTCCAAGACAAGATTACTGCTAGACAATTTATTCACAGTAAATTAACACACTGGCAAGACCTGGGCAGCAATCCAGACTTCCAAGATAAGAATTACATCTGAGAGCTTCTTCAGCGTTAGTATAATTAGTTGAATCCTGCAAACAGCCTCCTCCCAAAGTCTCTCCTTATATACTCTCTTGAGAGGAGCCTAATTACAACCACCTGGATCCAATTATCTTCTGTATCTGCATAGTTGCTCTCTGCGTTTATCTGCCCGCCTTTTCCTGGTGTCTGGGACCAACTCCCTTTGGCTTTCACCGCTGCTCCACGCCTCAGGCGCCTCCTGGTGGCCAACCAACCCTTCTGGTCCCTGCTCGGAGTCTGAACCCTGTCCAGAGTCTTCCACATCTTCCAGAGCTGACTCATAGGGCCCCTCGCTGTTGGAGTCTGTTTGCAGCTCCAACAGCTCCTGCTGGGCCACAACACAAATGGTAAATGCTGCCATAGTCTTAGTATGCTTTAGCTGTAAAACCCTGTTCAAAAGAAGGAGTATCAAAATCACATCTGGGCTGTGAATTTAAAGACAGTATTTATGATAAGAAACTTTTGGGAAACAACTTGGGGTTCCCTTCCTGAACAGGAACAAAGTTTTTATATGTAGAAGAATCTACTTCCTTTGATCTTACTTATGCTTATCTATCCCACAAAAATGTAGCTGGATGTCTTCTTTTTCCTCTTCATTAAACACACAGTGGAGAATGGGAGAACCATTCCATTCAATTAAACACCTTTTCCCCACTGAGTGTTACACAGTATAAAGGATTTCCTTTCTTCAATTCCTTGAGGATGTGATAAGCCAGAGATGAGGCTGGATAACTTTCTGGACAGTATTCACTGTTATTTCTGTGTCTACTTTTAGCACAACTTTCTTCCATCAGCAGTTGCTTTTTTAAATAGCCTATTGGGTTTGTCTATAAAAGTCCTTTGTAAAAATGTCACATGCCGATGAATTATTAGGGCTATTTTGGTTTGACTTTGTGACATTCTATTTCTTTCTCTGTTCACTGTCCTCAGTTATGAGTATGCAACCTATAATAAATTGAACAGAGGGAAATGACCTTTTTTGTCATTGCTTCCTTTTATAACATTTTCCCCCAGCATTAAGTTAACAAAGTTACATACAGGTAGTCCTTGACTTGCAATTATAATTGGGATCACATGTTCCATTGCTAAGTGATGTAACCATGAAGCACAATATCGTGAGGAAAGCTAAGACTCACAATGAACAAAGGCTTGTGACAAAAGTAAAAAAATAACAAAAAAAACCTTCTTCCAACATGTTAAAAGCAAGAAAAAAATGTCAAGAAAATTGGTCCATTGCTGGGACAAAAGTGGCAAGAAGGTGACAAGCAACAGAGAGAAAGCAGAACTACTTAACTCATTTTTTTTTGCATCTATCTTTACCTAAGAGACAAAAACCGTTCAACCTATCAAAAACAGCACCATAAAAAACAGATTAGGAACGCAAATTAAAATAGGGAAGAAAATGATAAGTGAACACCTGTCTATCCTAGACAAGTTCAAATCACCAGGGTTCTGAAGAAACTGGCAGATGATATCTCAGAACCACTGAACTATATCTTTCAAAGATCCTGGAGCACATGGGAACTGCCAGAGGACTTGAAAAAGAGCTGATGTAGTTTTCCTATCTTCAAAAAAGGAAAAAAAATAGATCCAGGAAACTACAGACTTCAATACCAGGGAAGATTCTGAAAAAGATAATTAAGCAACGAATCAGCGAACACCTAGAAGCAAACAAAATAATAACCAAAGGACAACATGGGTTTGTCAAAAACAGATCATGCCAGATTAATCTTATTGCAGTCTTTGATACTGACAAAATTAGGGGACCAGAGGAATATTGTCGATAGAGGGTTGGACTAGAAGACCTCCAAGTCTCTTTCAACTCTGTTATTCTATTCTGTTCTGTTCTGTTCTGTTCTATTCTATTCTATTCTATTCTATTCTATTATGTTCCTACATTTCTTAATGACAGCAATCCTGGCAGCCCCTGTTACCATCATTAACTAAGAACTACAAGCTGTTAAGCAAATAAGCATTCCAATCAAAGCCATTCGATGCTTGGTTCCTCTTCTTCAGTTCCCACCATCTGCCTATCAATCTTCGCCATCTCTGCCCTTTTGGAGCAACAAGCACTCCCATAACCATGTGGCTCTGAGACTACTTGCCATACTGCAGGCCAGGGGCTCCTCGGCATGCTATGTCTGGGGCTGCAGGAAACCTCTGAGTTCAGCACAGCACAAGGCCCTTTGCAGCACATAGCCCAGCCTCAGCCAACAATAGCAGCACACCACACAGCAGCTACCCCAGGAAGTCCCAGTAATGCAGTGCAAAACCACAGCACAGCACCGCAATATAAAACCATTGCTTAGCACTGCGGCACAAAATAACTGCCTAGCACTGTGGCACAAAACCACTCTCCCAGAAAATCTTAGCACTGACCCACAAAGCTGCAGAATAGCACCACAGCACAATGCCACCAACCCAGAATGCCTAAGGTGACCAGATTTTCAGATTGGTAAAGAGGGACACCTTTGACCGGGGGGCAGGGGGGCTTGATTAAAAATTTTATATGGAGCAACAAAAATTTTCATACAATGCAAAAATAGTATTGTAATATTTTTTTATTTCAACATGCCTACAATTTACAAATATAAATTGTAACTGTTGCCAAACATCAAAGCTTTGACCGCATGATCATGAGGATGCTGCAATGGTCGCTAAGTGTGAAAATGGTCGCTAAGTGTGAAAAATGGTCATCAGTCACTTTTTTCAATGCCATTGTAACTTTGATCACTATACCACATTTCTTGCCACAGTTCTTAAGTGAATAACTGCAGCTGTTAAGTTAGTAACATAAGTGAATCTGGTTTCCCCATTTGACTTTGTCAGAAGGTCAGAAAAAGCGATTACATGACCCCAGGACACTGAAACCATCATAAATACGAATCTGTTGCCAAACATCAAAATTTTGATTGCGTGACCATGAGGATGCTGCAACGGTCGCTAAGTGTGAAAATGGTTGCTAAGTGTGAAAAATGGTCATCAGTCACTTTTTTTCAATGCCATTGTAACTTTGGTCACTAAATGAACTGTTTGAAAGCTAAGGCTAGCTTGCATTATAATGCCTTATGCTAGCTTACATTTTCAAGAGAGAGAAGCTAAACTCCTTATTAGAATTGAAATAGAAATGAGTAGAGTAGAGTAGAGTAGAGTAGAGTAGAGTAGAGTAGAGTAGAGTAGAGTAGAGTAGAGTAGAGTAGAGTAGTTTATTAGCCAAGTGTGATTGGACACACAAGGAATTTGTCTTTGGTGCATAGGCTCTCAGTGTACATAAAAGAAAAAAATACATTCATCAAGAATCATAAGCTACAACACTTAGTGATAGTCATAGGTTACTAATAAGCAATCAAATTATAATAGGAAACAAATTATTGGATTTTTAAATTATTGGATTTTTTCCCAAAGAAACTCCAAAGTATGTGCTTCCTGATTATTAAAAGTGCAAATTCAGTGTCAATGACTCCTGACTATTTAAAATATAGTCTAAGACAATTTAAAAAAAGAATCCACACAGAAGAAAACTATTTTAAAAAATCCTATACACAATAAATAAAATATTATTTTAAAATACATTAAAAAAATAAAAGAAAAAAACCTGGCTCACTTACCAGCAGGCAGGCACTCCAAGTCAATCCAGAATGATATAGATGTTATTATCTGCGGACCACCAAAATTTTCTCACAGACCACCAGTGGTCCACCATGGACCACTGGTTGGGGACCACTGCTTTAAAGCAGAATCTGCAGAGGGGAAGCAGTAAGTTTTTTTAAAATGACTCAATGCAGCCAAGTTCATTATATGGCATCACGCAAGGCTTGTTACATCTTATTATGCCATCATCGCTAAATCTCTTTAGAAAGTTTACACAAATATAGTTTGTAAATCCCCCTATATTGCTCCTTTCCCATGACTCCTGATGCTGGCAGGTAGACTGCCCTTGCCCACAGAAGCTCAAGAGGAGAAAATTGGATAAAGCACACCTTAGTCATGCTGGATGAAAATTTAAATTTCTAACTTGCCTCTTTTTGGGGGGGGGAGGGGGGGCATCAAGGCTGCCCAGGAAGACCAGCAGAATAATAATTTAAAAAAAGAGATAGACTTAATACGATAAACAGAGAAATGTGTAGAGAAATGTGTAGAGAAATGTAAAGAATGAAGAGGGATGGATGAGTTTTTAAGAGTCTGGTGCTGCAAAACGGGGGTTATTAATCTCTGTGTGTGTGTGTGTGTGTGTGTGTGTGTGTTTGTGTGTGTTTGTGTGTGTGTGCGCGCGCGCAGCCTTCATTCCTGCTCACTTCACACTGGATGCACAAAAGAGCAGTCAAAATGTGTGTGTGTGTGTGTGTGTGTGTGTACGGTTTTTACCAGCAACAAAAGGGGAATTGCTAGTAGAGTCTTTTATTTGCAGCTGTTAAGTGAGAGATCACAAGGTAGGAAAGGGATAGATTAAAAAAATAAGAGGGGATCGTATGCCCCCACCTACCCACTCCCAACCCCATCCGACAGAAGGAGACGAGAGAAGAGCAGCGGAGAGAAGGAAATCTCCTCCATCCCCCACCGCCTCTTCCAAATTATACACACAGACACTGCCCTCTCCATCCCACAGCCCCAATTCCAGCTGCACCAATTCAAGCTCCCAGATCTTTCTCTCTTTTTTTCTCCACTCATCCCCCCCCTCAACCAAACAAATGAGCAAAGGAAATACAAGAAAAGGATCTTTTTTAAAATAAATAAATAAATAAATAAAATGCAAGGCATTGGAGGAAAATCCCCCTTTCCCCTAATTCCCACTTCCCTCCCCCATCCCGTCTCCTGATCCATTTGGGGTGGATTTCTTTATTTGCAATAAATCCTGGGTTTTTCCCCCCACCTTTTTTTAAAGGAATGAAAATGACAGATCTTCTCCCCCCCTCCCGCCCCCCCCTCACCAAAAGGAGACCGGAGAAAAGCAACCAGATCGAAAGGAAGGGAGATATGATCGTGTTTGGAAGAGCAGGAGGGGAGGGAGGGCTGCGAGCAAGCCGAGTGGAGGGAGGGAAACCACTGCCCTCTAAAGGCCACATCGGGAACGACACTTCAGAGAAATATTTTTTTTTAACGGCGTCCTTTTTAAATCGGGACTTTTTGAACATGCAGCGGGACATGGGACAAATTTTGAAAAATTGTGACTGTCCCGCCAAAAGCGGGACATCTGGTCACCTTAAGAATGCCCCAGCTCACCAGCCAGCCAACTCACCTCACTGTACTCCAAGACCCCTGCTGCCCTTCACTCTATTACCAGCTGATCTCCATGATCTTCTTGCTCCCACTGACAGTGACGCTCACCCTGGCCCTTCACAAGACCATGTGAAGCCATCTCTCCCCAAGTTTTCTGTGGAAACTGCTTTGCACAATCAGTGAAATCAGCTACCAGCCCTGGATGACATCTTTGTGTCTCACTGTTTGAGGAAGTTGCATAACATTCTCGGAAACTCTTCCTATTCTGCTTACAATCTTTTCAGACTGTTGCCTTCTGGCAGAAGATACAGAACAATTAAAGCTAGGACTACACATCTTCTGAATAGCTTTTATCCCAGAGCTATAATTGCACTCAACAATGAACTAAAGAGCCACCATCAGTGAGCTATTGGACAGTATTTCATGGTCTGTTGTGTGGATGCTTGGGTGGTTTAGGGTTGGGGAATTTTTTTGGTGGGTAGGTGGTGTTGGGGAACTTTTAACATGTGCGAGCTCGTGAACGGCCGGGAGCTCCTGCTCCGGCGTGGGACAGATGAAAGATCGGAAAAAGCATTGTGTTCCTATCGGCGAGCCCCCGCAGGAAAAGGGGCAAGCGGTGGGGTATGATCTGGAGGACTGGGTGGGGCGGTCAGCTGGAGGTTTGCTCTCTCGGGCTGGTCGCCTGCCTGTGTGGTTGTTGGCAGTCTTGCTACTTTGGCAGCGAAAATGGCGGCGCCCGGCAGCTTCTAATGATGCCGGCGCCTTTGGTCTGCCTCTTGATTTAAAAACCCAGGAGAAAACTTGGAGGAAATTCGGGGGACCTTTTGGGACAGTGCTATGCTATTCTGCCAATGAGGGGTGGCTGGCCCAGATGATGCCAAACGGAATTAAGCGGCTGGCTTTGCTGCTGCCGCCATAGCTCTTCCCACCCTCCTCCCTTTTCCTCATTGTATCCTGGCTTGCGGTAGCCCGGGCGGCCTTTGCTTCAGTTTTTCGTGACTGGGAGAGCCCTGGAAGCTTTTGGAACCTGCAGGACGGTATTGCCTGTCTTCATGGGGTGGGGTGGCTGCTTCATGTGGCGCCGGACGGAGGTGGACAGTTGTTGGTTTACCATCAACACAACCCCTCTGGGCGCCCCCTCCCACCTCCCCCCCCATTCGATCGGACGCCTTCACACTGTGTCCTCTCCTTGCCCTTTGGTAGCTTCCTGTTTTATTACTCTTACCACCTGCCCCCCCCCGGCTTATGACCATTGGAGTGTTCATGAACTTTGGACTGCCTATGAACTTTGGACCTTGGTTTTTGGACTCCTGGATTTCCGGACATATAATCCTGTTTTCTCTATTACGACCATTACTATCTATTATTACTCTAGAGACACCACCTCAACCACCCAGTCCTCTGCCTCCCTCTACTATACTATCTGGGAGAGAAGAGAAGACAAACTATTTCATCTGCATCCCCTTGTCATCAATCTGATCCTTGTGTCCCTACTTCACGAACCAGAGACCTTACTTGCACAATTTTAACATCCATCTTAATATTTGCGCACCCCCTTTTTTCTTGTATGTGGAATGTATGTGTATGCCTGTGTCACCTTCTTTTAAATTAGTATAATTACTTTATTATATTGTTGTATCTTTTAAACTGTAGTGGGGTATGTTTGTGGGGAATGCTTGGTTGACACGTATGAGGGGATTTAGAGTGCGGTCTGGAGCCCCCTCCACTGAGTGCAGTAGCAGAAGTGGATGGGGGCCCAGATCCACCTCTCATCCCAGAATGCATGGCAGAAACGTCCTGCCGGGAAGAACGGAGGCTACGGGAGGGAAAGAGGGGTCTACAGGTGCGGGGATGGGCCGGTGCATCCCAGTCATTGTTGGGTCCAGACATTCCACCTCTTAGCCTGGGGGGTGAAATTATACACCCCTCAGAGAGGGCCTGCAATTTGGGTGTCCTCCTGGACCCACAGCTGACGTTAGAACACCATCTGTCAGCTGTGACTAGGGGGCTTTTGCTCAGGTTCGCCTGGTGCACCAGTTGCAGCCCTATCTGGACCGGGAGGCACTTTGAATGGTCACTCATGCCCTCGTCACCTCAAGACTGGATTACTGTAACGTGCTCTACATGGGGCTGCCTCTGAAGAGTGTTTGAAGACTGCAGTTGGTCCAGAATGCAGCTGCACGAGTGATATTGGGTGTACCTAGATACACCCATGTTACACCCATCCTCCGCGAGCTGCACTGGCTCCCTATTGGTCTCCGTACGCGCTTCAAGATGCTAGTTGTTACTTTTAAAGCCCTACATGGTTTCGGACCTGGCTACCTGAGAGACCGCCTCCTGCCACATATCTCCCAATGACCAACTAGATCTCACAGGTTGGGCCTCCTCCGGGTGCCGTCGACCGGACAATGCTGACTGGCGACTCCCCGGGGGAGAGCCTTCTCTGTAGCTGCGCCGGCCCTGTGGAACGATCTACCTGTAGAGATCCGGACCCTTACCACTCTCCCGGCCTTCCGTAAAGCCACCAAGACCTGGCTGTTCCAGCAGGCCTGGGGCTGTTGATCAATGTCCAGCCCCACCTACACTGAATGGATGATGTGCAATTTTAATTATGTACCTATATTTTTTAATTTTTAAATGTTTTTTATCTGTCTGTAAGCCGCCCAGAGTCCCTAGGGTGGCAAATTTTATTAAATTGGAAATTGGAAATTGGAATGTTATGTGTGTTGGGCCTGGTCTCTGGGTGTTATGTGAATTTCGTTGTATGGGTATAATGTGTATCTACATACAATGACAATAAAATAAAATAAAGTAAAGTAAAGAAAAAAAGCTTGTATGAGCCATCAGCTGCCTCACAAAGGGCCAGGATGGGCATTCTCAGTCAGCAGCCAAAGCAAGAAGACAGCAAAAGTCAGCTAGGATGGCAAGGCCACAGAGAGCAGAGGGTGCAAAAAGCATAAATAGGGGGAGAAAGATGATTCAGGGAGAGTTGAAGCACCCCTGTGGTTGTAAATGCAGGCAGGCTGCCATATACAAATTTTGATCACATGACCATGGTCATAAGTTCCTTTGCTCAGCACCATTATAACTTTGAATGTTTCCTGAATCAAAGGTTGAGGACTACCTATATACACATTGCCAAATTGCAGAAAATGAATGTTTTTTTAAAAATTAAGTTGTCTCTTTCTATATATATCTGTATCATCTATATCTATATGATCCATCCATCCATCCATCCATCATCTATCTATCTATCTATCTATCTATCTATCTATCTATCTATCTATCTATCTATCTATCTATCCATCCATCCACTTTACTATTCTTATATTGCTGGGACCAAATGGTCCAGTGATCAAATGTATGTTTCTGAGTTGTTTTATGTTAAAAGCTTCATTCTACAATTTCCCCTTACTTAAACCAATTTTTGCTCTTGTAGCCATTGTTCCTGTAGAGCGGGGATGTCAAACTGGTAGCCCACAGGTCAGATATGTCATGCGCAAGCCATACCCACCCCAGCTCCACAAAAGGGAAAAAAGTCACAAAATGTCATGTGACGGCAATGTGATGCCGTGAGTTTGATACCATGCTGTAAGGCAATTTATATAGAATTAAAATTGCAAACACGTAGCTCTTGTTGATATTTGTTTTCTCATGAACCATCAGCAATCAGATTACTTTTTCTGGGTATTTCACCACCTCACATCATGTTCTCCTATGAACAATGGCCTTTCTTATGTTAAGCGTTTAAAACTTTCTATAGTTATGGTGTTTACTAAGAAAATCTTATTTTTCTCCTTTCCATAACTCCCAAATGAGGTTGGATGAAAAATGAAATATTGAACAGGTGATTTATGGGGGCATCTACAGAACCATGAATGGTCTTAGATATGAAGAACTCCTATGTGGACATATGACTTCTTAGGCTGATGTTAGCTGATCTTATCCCCAGAACAACTGCGACTACAAAAACAAGTGCTTTCAAGTAAGTAAACCAAATGTGCTAAGTGTATGCTTATATTGGGGTAAATATTTTTGGCCCTCAGCTCCCATCATCTTTTATCATCAGTCATACTGGCTACAACTGATTGAAGTTGAAATTCAGTAATGTCTAAACAAGTGACACCTGTGTGGATTATTCAATTCACTGTTGTGCTTGTGTTGTCTTCCTTGAGTCTCACTTCCATATAACTAAGTCATAGAAGTTTTCTCTTTTATAGCATTATTATTTCTTCAACGAATAGTGATTTCTTGCAACAAACCATACACTATGCTATCTGTATTTATACCTCTTAAATTCCTGTGCCCATTTCCCCATCTTTAGTAAATATCCTAGCAAAGCATACAAATTCATCTCCTTGCGGACTTCCGGTTTGGCGTCGCGCCGGAGCGGGGCTGCCGACAGAGCCTCTGCTCGGTTTGCCCGGTCTTTGCACGAGCGTGGCCGTAATAGGCAAGGTCCCTTCGAGTTGCGAGGACCTGTGGAGAGGGGAAGCGTCGGAGCAGTGGAGGGAGAAAGGCGATCTCCCCCCACGAAGCGAGAAGCTCCCTCAGAGTGCGTGCAAAAGAGGTCAGCTGATTAATGGCCGACCAGAAGACGTGACTGCCAGCCTTCAACAAGGAAGGGAGAGACAGCTGCAGGGAACGTTGCGGATTGGATGACGGCAAATGTAAGATCTTGACTTAAAAGCCTAAATCTGAAGAGATAAACAACTTAACTGCAATAAGTACAGATACGTGTGTGGGCGCATTTGGTTGAAGCGGCTAGTAAAGACGAACAGGAAAGATTTGAGAAAGCCGAGTGACGGAGCGGATAGAGAAAGACCGAGACTTTGGATTATTTAAATTACTTAAACCAGGAGGTTTAACGGAGGACGAGACGGAGGAGAGAAAGACAGTCAGTTGGATCTGCCCCCCTCGTGGGAAAAAGGGGAAAAAGCCTATGAGCGACGAGGGTTTGAACCAGCCCTAAAAATTTGAGAGCGCGGTGTTATATTACAGCCAGAGACAACAGAAGGACAACATTATACTGACAACAGGAAGTGATCGATGGGTGAGCTCTAAAATACTTTCAGAAACCGGCCTCTCCTATCTCTTGTCTCTTCACGCTGAAACTTTTCCCCCTTAGCTAGTAAACGCCTCCCAGATATTGCAGAATTAATTGATTCTATGTTGTATAGCCCTGCTCTAATCTATTTA
The DNA here is from genome assembly GCF_009769535.1 of Thamnophis elegans. Lineage (NCBI taxonomy): Eukaryota > Metazoa > Chordata > Lepidosauria > Squamata > Natricidae > Thamnophis > Thamnophis elegans. The sequence goes on along the minus strand of NC_045544.1, from coordinate 50,828,944 downwards.
CCCTGCATATCCTCCGGGCATTGTATAATTACTCAAGCGGCAACTAAAAGGTACCAAGTTTACAGTTTAAAGGGGGAGAATTGAATAAACGTAAATGGCAACGAGAACAGTAACCTTAACCAAAGGGAGTAAAAAGCAAACGCCTTTATCTACCCCGGTAAGGGAAAAGTCGCCTGAGGGCAGGCAAATGGGAGACAAGACAGCCCCAACTCCACAAGGCCAGGAGGTAACAATGGACTCTTTACAGGAGGCAATACTGAAGATGAGCGAAAATGTTACCAAAGGTCTGGAGGGAGTAAAGAATGAAATGCATGAAGTTAAGAATAATATGGGAAAGATTGAGGAGTGTATAGGGGCGATACAAGCAGCGCTGTCGAAAAATGAACAGGAAATTCAAAATGTTAAGGAGAGAACGGGAGTAGCGGAAAAAAGGATAGACAAAGTAGAGGATAAACTGGAATCTATAAACTCAAACCTGGAGGAGGCCATCCTTCGCCTAGAAATAGAGCGATCAGCATACTATCTGAGATTACAAAACGTGGAGGAAACAAAAGACGAAGACCTCCGGGAGCTGATTGGAGAAATTCTGGGACTAGTCCTTGACAGGCCGAAAAACGAGGTCATTAACGAACTGGACGAAGTCTATAGAATTAATACAAGCTTCGCGAGGCGCCATCGACTTCCGAGGGAGATACATGTGAGGGTGTTGAGAAGACAACTAAGAGAGGACATTCTAAACACAATAAGAGGGGACTCTCTAACGTATAAGGGTAAAGAAATCCTCATTTTAAAGCAGATTCCCCGGAGAGTCAGAGAGAAGAGAAGGAAATACAACTTCCTCTCCTCACATTTAAACAGACACAGAATCCAGTTTCGATGGCTTCTTCCAGAGGGATTGTTAATAACATGGAGGGAAAAGAAATACCGGATAGACACTTTGGAGAAAGCTCAAGAATTCCAGGAGCTCTTACTAGCAGATGAAGAGAGGTTTAACAAGGAAGGAACCTTAAGACAGGAGGACTCTATAACTGCAACTCAGCGGGAGGGGCGAGAGATGGGAGAGGTCAGGGAGCGAGAGAGATGTGGCAGAGAAGATTCAAGAGCAAGGTCACCAATTGAGACACGGTCTAAAGGTGCCAGCAAAGCGAACAATATGTAAAGAAACGGGGGAATGGGAAACGAATGTATTGTCAGCTAATATAAATGGTCTTAACATAACTTCCAAAAGAAAATGTGTACTGTTGGATCTAATGAAACAAAAGTTAGATGTAATTTGTCTTCAGGAAACCCATATTAAAGAGAAATATAACAATCTGTTAAATTGTCCAAAACTAGGTAAAACTTTTTGCTTGTCAGCACAAACTAGGAAAAGAGGAATTGTGATGTATATAAAGGAATGGTTGAACCCCAAATTAATACATGCAGACAAGGAGGGTAGAGTATTAATGGTGGAGATAATGAATGGTGGAAAAAAATTTTTACTAGTTGGAATTTATGCTCCAAACCAAAAACAAGAAAGATTTTATGTAAATCTATATAAGAGGATAAATGAAATAAAGTGGCAAAATATATGTATTCTAGGGGATTTCAACACAATAGTAGACGGTAAAATGGACTATAAGGGTACACACAAGAAAAGTACAAGAAGGAAATTACCAACTCCCTATGCAAATATGGTGAAGGAATTAGATCTTTATGATGTCTGGCGAACAATGAATGACAAGATACAACAGTACACGTTTTATTCTCAACCACATAATTCATGGTCCCGTATCGATATGGTCTGGTCAAACCCGGAACTACTCATGGATACTGTAAACATTGAAATAACAACGAACAAGTGGGCCGACCATCACCCAGTCTTATGGCAATGGAAAGGGAAATCAAGGACAAAAGCTAGGTGAACATTAAACCAGAACATATTACAAGAGAAGCAATTTGTACAACAAATAGAAAAGGAACTGGGTCACTTTTTCAAAGAAAACAGCAAAGAGCAGACCTCAATACAAAACGTCTGGGACACGATGAAGGCAGTTGTGAGGGGAATATCAATAGCCTATCTAATAAGAAGAAACAAAATGTATAGGGGAAAACTTAATGCATTGAACAAAGAATTAAGAGAGACAGAATTGCTGATTCAGAAAAACCCAGACAATAGCAGATACAGGGAAAGAGGAGAGTTAATCAAACACCAAATAAATTTGATCTCGCAAGAGGAAGTAGCACAAAATATTAAGAGAATGAAACAGAACTATTTTGAGCATGCAAATAAAACTGGGAGATGGCTGGCCCACAAAATAAGAAAAGAGGAGGTCAAAAGAATTATTAAACAATTATGTGATGAGGAGGGGAATTTGAAACAGGAAATAGGGGAAAAGAAAAAGATTGTACAGAATTACTATAAGAAATTATATAAACCGGACGAAATCAATAAACAAGACACTAGAAAATACCTAATAAAGCAGAAACTGCCAGTCTTGTCGGAGGAGATGAGAGAAATGCTTGATAAGGAAATCACACAAGAAGAACTGAAAAAGGCCATTCAAAAACAAAAAAATAACAAACTCCTGGTCCAGATGGGCTTCCGTCGGAAATATACAAAAAATTTCAAAACGTCGTAGAAGATAAATTATTAGAACTATTCAATGAGGCACTACAAAATGTAAGATCCCAAAATCATGGGAGGAAGCTTACATCACCCTAATACCAAAGGAAGAGGCGGATAGTAGCAAGATTCAGAACTATAGACCTATATCTCTGTTAAACGCAGATTACAAAATTTTTACATCAATATTGGCGGAAAGGCTAAAAATAATATTAAACCAAAGTATCCATTCGGATCAAAACGGCTTTCTTCCAAAGAGACATATTTGGTATAATACAAGAATGATAATCAATACCTTGGAATTCTACGAAACAAGATCCGAGAAACAAGTAGCTTTAATTTTTGTTGATGCCCAGAAAGCCTTTGACAATTTAGATTGGAACTTCTTAATTACACAATTGAAAATGATGAAATTTGGCGATAATTTTATAAAGATCATAGAAGCTATATATTCACAGCAATCTGCAAACATCATAATCAATGGAGAATTAACAGAGAGGGTACAAATTGGAAAAGGTGTTAGACAAGGGTGTCCGCTCTCCCCATTACTATTTATTATGTCCTTAGAAGTTCTCCTAAGTCGGATAAGATTAAACCAGGAAATTAGGGGGTTGACTATAAAAAAAGAACAATATAAAACGCAGGCCTTCGCGGACGACATGGTTTTTATTGTGGAAGATCCACTAACTTCAGGACCGTATTTGATGAAGGATATTGAGAACTTTGGGCGCGTGGCCGGATTAAAAATAAATAAGGAAAAAACTAAAATGATTATAAAGAACGTTCCCAAAAATCAGATTGGCGAACTAGAAAAAATAATGGAAATAAAGGTAACCAAAAAAATTAAATACTTAGGGATCTGGCTGACTGCGAAATGCTCTTCCATAAAAGAAGATAACTACGATAAACTATTACAAAATATCCAAAAAGACTTAAAAAACTGGTCGAAACTACAAATATCATTGATGGGAAGAGTCGCAGTAATCAAGATGAATGTTTTGCCAAAAATCCTCTATCTATTTCAAACGGCACCGGTCAAGCTAGGGGAAAAATTCTATAATGAGCTAGACAAAATGGTACGAAGTTTTGTATGGAATGGTAAAAAGCCCAGGATAAAATATAAACATCTTCAGGATAAAAGAGCACAAGGGGGAATGGGCTTACTGGAGTGGAAAACATATCATCAAGCAGCAACAGCTATGTGGACAAAAGAGTGGGTAATGTTAGCCAACAAAAGAATCTTAACGATAGAGGGACACGACTTGCAGTATGGGTGGCACAACTATCTATGGTGCGAGGGAAATAAAGTCCACAATTACTTTAGTAGACACCATTTAAGAGGGGTTTTAATTAAGAACTGGCTGGAAATCAGAAGGAAATTTTACACCCAACTCCCCAAATGGATATCTCCGATGGAAGCCCTGATATACCCGAATTTGATAAACTTTGATAAAATTGTTACTTACCAACAGCTGCTAGATGATCAAAATAGACTAAACCCTAGGGAAAATTTGGCTAAAAGGGGAATAAACATTGATTGGTGGCCATATCTTCAAATTCAAAATAAACATAGATTAGATCTAGCACAATTCGGCTTCCAGAACAAGGACCAGGAACTGGACAAAATTTTAATTGGACCAGATGAAAAAGTAATCTCGAAACTATACAACTGCTTCCTGATTCGGAAAATGGAAGCAGAAAGAGTAAAAGAAGTCATGGTAACCTGGGCCCAAAATATCGGCCACACGATAGATCTAGATGATTGGGAAAGGGTTTGGGAGTGGAATTTGAAATTGACAAAATCGACGGCCTATAAAGAAAATATATACAAAATGTTCTACCGCTGGCATCTTCCTCCAACAAGACTGGCAAAAATCTCCCCAAAAGTATCGGCCAAATGTTGGAAATGTAGAACAACGCTGGGCACATTCTACCACATGTGGTGGACGTGTTCGGTGGCCAAAATGTATTGGAAGCAAATACTAGGATGGCTGAACGGAATCTTGTCAATGAAATTATGTCTTAACCCGGAAACTTTCCTATTAGGGATAACAGACCAAAAAATATGTAAAATCAATCAATACCTCCTCGTCCATATTTTGACAGCGGCAAGGATTGTTTACGCACAGTGCTGGAAGAGTGAAATGCCCCCACCAGCACTATGGTGATGAATAAAATCTTAGAATTAGCAGAAATGAACAAATTGACGATGCGGATTAACGATAAAGAAGATACAGACTTTTATAAAGTCTGGGAGAAACTGTACAAATGGCTTGATGAGACAGTGAAGGTTTAGACATAAAAGGAGATAGCTGACTAACTCAACACGATTCAAGCAATAACCCTAACGAACAACATACAAAAATTGAGAGATAAGTGAGAGGAGAAAAGCATTAGAGGGAGGACTAACTCTGACTAACTCTGCTAGATTACGACGTCGGGAAAACTTGAAAAGTTGATAGGTAACCCCGTCACAATTACCTGCATGGAATTAGCAACCAAGTCTTATTCTAGGTAAGGCGAGATGAGCAATGGGAGATGAAAACAATTCTTCATCTTGCTTCTTGTAAAGCTTGCCTTTTTTAAAGAAGGAAAGGAAAGAGAACCGGGTCGCCCTCAGTAGAGGAAAATATGTAAATGCAACAAAGGTTAGACTGGGGGGAGGGAGGGTAGTAGGAAAGACAAGATGGAGAGGAGAAAGGAGAGGAATAGGAAAAAGGGAAGGGTAGAAGAAGGGGGAAGATTAAAAAAGGAGGAAGAGAAAGGAGAGAAGGGAAGGGAGAGGTGGAAAGGTGAGAAGAAAGAGAAGAAAGTGGGATAGGAAGGAGAGAGGAAAGAAGGCAGGGAAGCAAGGAGGGCAAGAGGGAGGGAAGGAAGGAGAGAAGGAGAGTAGATAGGAAGGAGGGAAGGAGGGAAGAAAGGAGGGAACTCAAGAGAAGAGAAAGGGAAGGAGGAAAGGAGGGAGGGAAGATATGGGAGAAGGAGGGGGGAAGAAGAGAGGAAAGAGAGAGGGAAGGAAAGGTAGGATAGGAAAGAAAGGAGGGAAGGAAGGAGGGAAGGAGAGAAGGAGGGAGGGAAGGAAGGGGAGTGAGAAAGAAGAAACAAGGGAAGGAAAAAGGGAGGGAGGGGAGAAGATATCTAACCTCTGATGTCTATAAGGATTTTGATATTATGGAAACGTCTTGAAACACACTCAAATGTAAAGCGAAACAGTGAATGTTGTATTGTTTTTTACCAGTTATTGGTTGTTGTATTTTTCTTTTACTAATAAAAATATTTAAAATTTAAAAAAAAATAAAAAAAAATTCATCTCCTTGCTCTAACTTTTCCCCATTTATGTATAACTTGCAACCAATCACTCCATTTTTCTTATGTGGCACAATTATTTTGCTCTTTCATTTATTAATTCTCAGATCCCACATTGCACAGTCTATCTAACATTCCCTGCAAAGCATTCAGGTTCCAGCCAATGAACAGCATCACCTGCATACAAAAATACATGAACATTCAGATCCAAAAGCAATATAACTGTAGCATTATCAAAAGCATTCCATCCAATACACATTTATCCTTAAATACATGCCTTCCAAGGAACATCACACATCCTTGCTTATTCCACTGCTAAGAGTTAAATAATTTTTTTGGGGAGATTAAGATTTATATAATTTGTTTCTGTTCTCTTCAAAATTAAACTATCATTCCCCAGAGTTCAAGCCTGAAGATATTTTCTTCTAACAGTTTTATGTCACTACAACAATGATATATTTCCTTCTCCAGTGGATCAGGTTTTGTTAGAGCTCCCTGCTATGACCTGTCCATCTTGGATAGCCCTGCACAGCAGAGCTCATAGTTTCATTGAGCTATGCAAGCCCCTTCACCACAACAAGGCAGTAATCCATGAAGGGGATATAGTAATATAGTAATTTAATTTTTATAGTAATTTTATTAAAGAATATTACAATGGTAAAAACTAATGCAAGCTTTTAAAAAAGTTAATAAAATATAAAGAAAGGTTAAAAGGTGCAGAAACAAAAAATGGGAAAAAAGATTAAAAAGAAAAGTAAGACTATAGGAGAGAAAAAGAGAAGAAATATATAAAGGAGAGGCTTCTGACTTTTATCACAAATATAAATAATTTTAGTAAATTATTACCCCCTCTTAAAATAGTACTTCAAATATATCTGGATCCTTAGTCCATTTGTAACTTTCTGAAATCAAGACTTTGGTTGTTCATTTTTTTAAAAACATTGTTTTAGATTCTTAACCCTGTAGTTAAAACTTTATTTTGCTATGGACTGAAGGGAAACTTATCTGGTGCTGTCAAACATATTGATAGAACTATTCTAATAGCTGAAAAGCATTTAACAAGCTATTTCCAAAAGTGATTAGGAAAGTAAGTATGCAAACTTTGTGTCCTTTCCAAGGTACTGAATGCAGTTTGAGCAAGATGGCTACTCCCTCATCTCCAAAAGCTCTAAATCTACTGGAGATGGCTATCTTGGAGTCTCCTCATGAGGAGCAGTTGTATAGAGAACTTGTGGGTGATCTCCTTGTCCAGAGAGATTTGAAGAGGCAGTCTACTCTTGGTTCTTCATTCTTTGCTGCCATCATTGGTTTAGTTTTTTGTACAGCCATCTTCAGTCCACCATCTTTTCCTCTGGCAGTCATAGAAATGTTTTTTTTTAATTAGCAATGCCTATCTTTTTGTTTGTTTATTTGTTTATACAATGTATATTGCCACCCATCTCGTAACAGTGATTTTAAATGAAAACAGCACACCAAAACTCCATTCTCCATTCTGATCATATAGGGTGCATAGCTCCATCTTTAGATAAAGGCATCAGTGGTGGGATCCAATTTTTTTTACTACCAGTTCTCTGAGTGTGGCTTGGTGGGCATGGTGTGGCTTGATGAGCATGGCTTGGTGGATGTGGCTTGGTGTGGCAGGGGAAGGATACTGTAAATCTCCATTCCCTTCCAATCAGCTGGGACTTGGGAGGCAGAGGCAGAGAATAGATGTGGGCAGGACCAGTCAGAGGTGGTATTTACCAGTTCTCTGAACTATTCAAAATTTCTGCTACCAATTCTCCAGAACTGGTATGAACTGCTGAATACCACCTCTGAAAGGCATATACTTTTACACATAGGTATCTGTGAAGACCACCCTGACAGATAGTTGCCACTGACTGTAATACTACACTAGATAATAATACAAGGTAGCTCTTCTATTTATATTCTGCATGCTGTATCTGTATTCTGTACCTACATTCTACATTTTCTATTCTATTTATATCCTAACCTGTTCTGTCCCCCCTTCTCCGCTCGTTAAACAGACGACAGGCAAACAACTTAAAAGGAACTGTCTTTATCAGTTCTCGGCTCAAACTGGCTGCGAGCCCAAAAATAACATAAATAAAGTCTCAGACTAGATAACAGAATACAAAACAAAAACTCTTACAAGCAGTGCACTTCTCCAAGTGTCTTCTTGAATCAGGGTTACAGAAACAAAGCACTTTTCCAAGTGTATCTTATATAAACCACAACTGATGATCAATCAATGTTGAACGAACCAAGGAACGTTGACTCCTGCAACTAGGGCGTGGCACCATCCGTCCTTTTATCCCCAGAATATCGCCTAACGAGCCCCAGCTGCATAGTTAATCTTGTATCCTGAAAAGACTCACAGAAGGCGTCTGCTGAGTCACAACACTAACCTATTAATTAGTTCTGAACTGAACAGCAGTTTCTTAGTTGTATTGTATATATTTGAGTTAGATTTTGTGTTGGAACCTTCCTGCTGGTATAAATGGTTAGTTTACAGGAAACTTTTAATCAAGTAAATAACCTATTCCCAGCATCCCAAATCGAATTACTGTTGACAATCAGGGATCCCTTCCTAAATTGCCCTTGATTTCCCCTTTGAATTGATTGATTAATTAATTAAATTATTAATTCTGGATTCCTGAGGGAAATGTCTCATTAAAAAACCAAGCTTTGTTTTGAGGCTGAGTGAAATTGTAAATTATTTTATAGTTTTACTTATTAATATGCAGCCCAGAATAGAAAACATTCCCAAGTGTACGAAGACAGAAATACAATTTCATATTTATTTATTCTACTGATATTGTGAAGCTGGCAACATCAGTGGTATTTTGTATTGCAAATAGAATAAAAACACAGACTTACTAATGGAGCCCACCAACATTTCTGCTGCACTAAAGGAGACCAACAAATGGTTTGTTTTAATTGCGATCAGCTACATATTTGGGAATTTGCATATTTGCATTTTTTTTCTTTGTGTGTGTTTGTGTGTGTGATTGTGGAGAACTTTATTCATTAAAATGTGTAATTTTTGTTTGATGATAATAAATAAATAAATAAATAAATAAATAAATAAATAAGAAGTCATTCAACTGGCCATCTCAAACAAATCAATCTCCTAGTTTAAAAAAGTATTTAATATTTATATGCCAATGTTCTTAAAAGACCCTTTTAAGAGCTCATTTTGAAAATTAGGTTTGTGGGAGGTTTCGTGTGGGGTTCCATTTCAAGAAAGACTGTGTATCTATGGTGCATTAGCTATTAAAGACATTACATATATTCTCTTTTATTACAGACTGTATCCTGCAGAAAGCACCATTTATTTAGATTTTTTAATTTAAAAACTAAAAAATATTGGGACACCCAGGAGAAACTCTCTTTCTTTTTTGCAAGGAGTGAACTGAATATCATAGTCAAACTGTATTCTTATATTATTTGAAGAGAACAGATTATCTAGATCAGGTGGTATTTAACTGTATTATGAGTATATCCTACTATTTCCTTTGTATTTCCTTGTATACTTGTGTCAATGTTTTTTTTTTTACTTTTGACATGATCAGATGACTAAATCAATAAAGTTACTATTCTGTTACCATGTTTTCTGTTAGGCCAAGGGTAGAGATATTAAAGTTGAATATCATCAATGGATGATGTTTTCAAGCAGCTCCCTATATGCATTAAAAATATACATGACAGAGCCAAGTGCAAAGACAACCCCTATTGAAAGGGGGCATTACTTCTATTTATCCTCAACATCAATTAGTACTACACACTAAAAAGGTAGTGGGGAACATAACAAAATGACAAATCATAATTCAGGCTTGAACCAAGATTATCTGAAGTTATCTAGATAATTTGCTTCATTCTGGGTCCTTTGGGTAGGTACCACCTACCTAAAAGGGGAGGACTATGGATAGGACCAATCATTGCCCAGCATGACATAGCCACTTCTTAAGGAAGTGATCAGCATTTTTATGAAAACTGAGCTTGAAGATCAGTGAGCACAGTTTAAACAGGGGGGTATCTGAGAATACAACAGAAGGAAAAACTGGATGAAGAAGAGGACACAGAAAGAATGCTGGATACAATTGCAGCTAATTAATGAACAACAATTGCAAAGCAACCGTGATCAAATAAAGTGATAAATAGAAAGCAGAATCTGAGGAAAAATAGCCAGTGATTGGACCATAGAGTTAAAATAAATTGCTGCATTTCTAAGCACGAAAGTTTGGATTATAAATGAGGCAAAACACGAGAAGCTGAAAGCAAAAATGACATGAAGGCACAATATGATATTGTTTGAAAACTAACAGGAATGAGTAGTAATAGGCTCCTGTAAAGGATAAGAATGGAAGATATAACCATGTAACTATGAACAAGATGCATGTTGGGTAGAACACTACAAAAAGTACTGAGCCCATCCTGCCCAGCCACAAACTATAGTAAAGCCACCTGCAAATCTGGACATGGTTATAACTGAAGAAGTTAATAAGGCAATAATAAAGCAATAAAACATCAAATTTTCATACAACGCAAAAATAGTATTGTAATATTTTTTTTTATTCAACACAACTACAATTTACAAATATAAATTGTAACTGTTGGCAAACATCAAAATTTTGATCAACGTGACCATGAGAATGCTGCAACCAGTCGCTAAGTGTGAAAAATGGGTCATCAGTCACTTTTTCAATGCCATGGTAACTTTGGTCACTAAGCCCATTATACCACCTTTCTTGCCACAGTTCTTAAGTGAATAACTGCAGCTGATAAGTTAGTAACATAAGTGAATCTGATTTCCCCCATTTGACTTTGTCAAAAGGTCACAAAAAGCAATTACATGACCCCAGGGACACTGAACCATCATAAATACGAATCTGTTGCCAAACATCAAAATTTGATCGTGTGACCATGAGGATGCGCAACAGTCGCTAAGTGTGAAATGGTCGCTAAGTGTGAAAAATGGTCATCAGTCACTTTTTCAATGCCATTGTAACTTTGGTCACTAAACAGCCATGTCCCTGACTTAACAACCACCATGATTCACTTAACGTGGCAATAAAAGGTCGCAAAATGAGGCAAAAATCATTTAACAAACGTCTCTCTTAGCAACAGAAATTGGGGGATCAATCCTGGTCGTAAGTCGAGGATTACCGGTAGCCAATTGCAAAAGGCAACTTTACTTGGAACAGGTGAGATTGTGCCCGGATCCCTTTCATGCCAACATCCCATCCTGTCCATGGGGAGAACTCCACAGGCGGACAAAGCCCCCAATCCCCTCTCAACCTCCAGCTGACTCTGCCATCCGCCATAACCACACATGCCCCTCAAGGCTGAACTCAGGGGGCTGAATTCTACAGGGTGAGGAGTAAAAGGGGGGGGATTTGAGGGGCAGCCCAAAGCACATCTGTCTAAATTTGCATCAGGCAGGCAGTAACATTTTCATAGACCATGATCAGAGGAGCAGCTGATCTATGAGAGACTCTTCCTGCATTCAGTCCCAGGCCTACAAGTGGAAGTGCCCCTTCCTTCCTTCCTTCTTCCTTTCACCTTCCTTCCTTCCCTCTCTCCCTCTTTCTTCCTTCTAGCCTCCTTCCTTTCCATTCTTTCTCCTTCCTTCCTTCCTCTTGCCTATCTGCCTTCTGTATTTCTGCTCTTTAGATCTATCTTCCTCCTTCCTTCCTCTTTCCATCCTTTCACCAAAATCAGGATGTTTTATTAGCATCAGCATCATTCTGCTGAAATGCCAGATTCTGTGGTACTTCTGGATGAGATTAGAAAAATTACCAGAGACATGAGGAACCATTATATAATTTCACTTGGCAAAACTCTGATTAAAATAATAGCAACAAAATGTAAGGTTTTTTAATTTTAAAACTCTAGCAAAACATAGATTATTTCCAGTTTAGTTAATAATTATAAAAGGAATGCAATTGATTAATAAAAATGACTTTTTCTTTTATTAAGAATACTTATTCTACATTAAACTAGAAAATATTTCATAGGCCCTTCAACAAGTTTGGTTACAAGTTTTCAGGAATGCATGCATTCTTGAAACTGATACATGTACTGTTAAAAAGCAGATGGCTAACTAAGTACACTAAAAACCATGTTTAATTATTTGCTACTTGAGGCCAATAGCAATGATGAAAAAATTTCTGTCATCCTCAGTTGACAATATTTTTAGGGCCCAAAAATAAAACTCTGTATATTGGATCTGTTGAATGGAGAAAGGCCTGCTCTCCCCCCCCCCCCCGCCATGAGACACCTTCCACGATAATAGGAGAGGAGAGCCAGCCTGCAGAGGGGGGGGGGGGGGAAGCAGGCCTTTTTCCATTTCAAGGAGCGGCTGCTTCTTCCACTGCCTCCTCCCCCCACCTCTTAGAAGTCCAGCCAGCTGCCCACCAAGCTCTCCGCGGAGACTCACCCAGAGTTTTCACCGCGATTTGCCTGGTGAGGGAAGGCAGCAGGTTGAGGCTATGGAGGGCATCCCAAGTGGAGCTCCCCCACCTAGCTGCGTTGCGCACACTGTCCGGGCATTCAAGGAATCCGGCGTGTTTGTTTTTTTTTAAAAAAAACCACCATCCGCTCGCGGCTCTTCCCACGCCCAAAGCCTCCCAGCCTGCCCGGGGCGAGTCAGCTGCAGTGCAGCTGGTGGTGGGCAGGAAGGCTTCTGGCGGCTCCAGGTGGCAATCCCACTGCCATCTGCCTGCTCACTCACTACACTACACCCCGCCCATGCGAGCGGCAGCGGATGGGCGGGGGAGCGAGCAATCGAAGAAGGCGCCAAAATTAAGCGGGATCTTTTGAGAATGGCCCGGGACACGGAAAAAAATTATGAGAAAGTGTGCCTGTCCCGCCAATGCGGGATGTCTGGCACCTTAAAATAATAGTGACTTCCATAAAGTTAATTAGAAAATCTTGTGGATATTTGGTTCTTCTATTTGGTTATTAACTTCCAGTTTTTCCAGTTAGTACTCATGGTAAACACAAATAAAACTAACTTATACCATATTTTTTTAAAAAAAATCTGTTTTTAATCTGTATACTATATTAGAATCAATTTTTTTAATTCCTCCTTTAAATTCAACCAAAAGGAATTCATATCAGCCAATATATGGTAGATACCAAGAAGCAAACAAATACTGTCTCTCCTTATACACACATACACACAAACAAACACCACACAAAGAGTAATATAACATGCAGAATCATGGAGTACTGCATTGCATATACTGTATGTGATGGATCCAGTTGGTACATGCTGCAGCTCTTTGACTGAGTATGTTCTTCAGCTTTGAAGAAAGAGGAAAAACTCAGCTTGGCACAAATTTATAAATAGTACTTTAGAAAGGCTTTCAGGTCCCCGTTTTTGAAAGTCCATAATTCGTGAAAACTGTTAGAAAGCCTATGATTTACTAATATTTTGCACGAGTTGGCAAGATTCAGAGTAAGTACAACCTTTTAATGTAGGGCTTTTATAACTTGCCCTCATTATGTCAACATGACAAACTAACTTCAGTAAAGATGGCAACATTATGTAGACTATTCATGGATTACACAAAGGTATTTAGTCCCTGACAGCAGTTCTTAGTTATGCAATTATATCAGGCTTTGCTATAGATGGATACTTTGCATATTCATTGCAAAGCTTCACAGTTAACCTAATTAAATTCAATGTTTTAAAGAAGTTTAAGCGTTAATTCCCTATCAGCTTTGTTGCCCTGGAACAACAATGCATGCAGTTTAATCAGAATCCAATCAGATTGCGTCTCCTCCATTGTTCTTTAAGGAAAAATTCTTAAGAACCGCAATGTTTGTACAAAGTCTCTCATATGAGATCCATGTCTTTTTGAGCCACCAAAAGGTGTTTTTATGAGTGTGACAGCAATTGAGCTAAAAAAGAAAAAAAAATGACCATAAGCCTAGACCATAGCTAATAATAGTTAGTAAGCCATGGTTTCTCTTGAACCATAGTTTGTTGAACATACCATAATAGGTGGTTCAAACATCTTTGACCCGTTATCTTCTCTGCTCTATCTATGGAGTTGATATCCATCAACAAAATAGCAGTTTGATATCTTCAAGAAAATATACTATTTCATTTTTCTTAAAGATGTCAACGTGCTATTAGCTACATTGCTTGATTTTGCGGAGCTCTTGAAAACTTGCAGACAGAATGGAAGAGATGTGGTCAAGGACAAGAGGCCAAGAAATTGCAGTCCAGGAGCATTATAATGACTGAAGGCATTGTTTGGTAATTCTTTGGCATCATATCATGGACCACAGTTGTATATTTACTTAACTTGGCTTTACCTAACTTGTTTCAAGAGGTAAGTAAAAGCCTTACATTTTTCTTACCTCTTGAAGGTCAAATAAATGTTCTACCTAGCGGCTCTACAAGCAGGATAGGAAGGTTTGTGTCATTGTGACATTGGGATGGCACTAGATTCAAGAAGGCTATTACAAATTATTGTACATTATGTAGAAAAGGATCCCCCCCCACCCCCATTTCTGGATTACCTGCCAATGAACTTCAGGAGATGACCTCAAACTTGTTTCCTTCTCATCCCTTCTCTTCCTCCCTCATATAAACCTGCATTCTGTCCCATGCACATTGCCCAGAAGAAAATCATATTTTCTTTTTTTTTAATTGTCCACTGAGAACAACATAGGCATTCAAGCAGAGGAAAGAAAGACAAAGGAACCAGAGGTGTGTTTTATCACAACACTGACTAAAAGTGAATGGAAAAGTTGCCATTATATTTGAACTGAAGGACTCTCAGAGAAATTAATTAGTAATTTTTAGTAATTTAATAAATTTATATGCCGCCCAATCACATAGGACTCCGGGCGGCTTACAAAAACATATAAAAGATAAGAGTTAAAAACAGAAAAAGAGAAACAAATTTAAAAACAACACACCATACATTCCATCTAGGTGGGGCTGGACCTCGTTCATGAAGCAACAGCCCCAGGCCTGCCGGAATAGCCAGATTTCAGTGGCTTTTGGGAAGGCCGGGAGAGTGGGAAGGGTCCGGATCTCTACGGGTAGATCGTTCCACAGGGCCTGAGCAGCTACAGAGAAGGCCCTCCCCTGAGGGGCCGCCAGCCGGCATTGTCCGGGTCGACGGCACCCGGAGAAGCCCCAACCTGTGAGATCTTATCGGCCGTTGGGAGGTATGTGGCAGGAGGCGGTCTCTGAGATATCCAGGTCCTAAGCCATGTAGGGCTTTAAAGGTGATGACCAGCACCTTGAAGCGCGTTCGGAGACCATAGGAAGCCAGTGCAGCTCGTGGAGTATGGGTGTAACATGGGTTATCTAGGTCACGTGGCTGCATTCTGGACCAACTGTAGTCTCCGCACACTTTTCAGGGGCAGCCCCATGTAGAGCCAGAGAAAACATTCTCGGGTTTGCATTTCCTTTTTAAAAAAACATGGAAAGAAGCAAACTGAGAGTTTGTTTAACGCTGCTATGTATCGTTCTAAGTAATTGAAGAATTTATTTGCCTGGAGTGTTTTCTCCAGATGTTGTCTCAAGAATAGGTGACATTCTCTACAGCATAGAGTCCAACACTATAAACATAAACTGTCATAGTCCCTCTTTCAGAAGAATTCTGAAGCTGGTTATCTTATTAAGTTCACTCACGGCTCCAGGCCTGATGATTTACATTGTCAGTCTTACCTCATCCAATTGTAGCTTCCTTGATAACAGTTCTGTCTTTATTGCTTTCATATTTACAAAAAGCAACCAGAACAAAAAAGATATTAGCAGGGAACTGAGTGGAGGGTTAGGCAATTAACTCCTCCTGCCAAAAGGGCTTCTGCCAGTAGAATAAACAAAAGGAGTTCTCTCTTCATCCCGTGTGTCTCAAAATTGATCTGGAAGATTGATCACCACAACTATATTTGGCCACACTAGGCAGCTGTATAAAAAAAGAATGCAAGAAGCAAGTGCTGCAACTTACATGGATGGAAATTTTATTTACAAAATAATGGATGGAGTCATTAGCTGTAATATTGTTCAAGCTAATTTTTATGGTTATGATAAAGTACCATATTTAAAATATTCAAAAAACAGTGTGTGTGTGTGTGTGTGTGTGTGGTGTGTGTGTGTGAGAGAGAGAGAGAGAGAGAGAGAGAGAGAGAATATGGGGGTGGTGGGAGGTGGAGGTGATTTATTATATTAATTTATCTGATTTTTAGTTAGTTTTATTGTTTTTTGATGTGGTTTTAAATTATGTAAGCCACTTTGAGTCACCATAGGCAAATAGGCGGCAATATAAATTTAATAAATGAAATGAAATGAAATAAAATAAAATATACCATGTGTACATGTGTTTTATATATGGGCATGGCTAGATATATACTTTCTTTTGAGAGCAGGCAACAAAATTTCATTTTTAATGTGGCCAGTAAAAAATGACAATAAAGGTTATCTATCTATCTACTACCTATTATCTTTCATGGATGAGCAAAGACAGCCAAGGTGTCTACCAATGTTCACTTCAAGATGTCCGCTAATGAAATTGTAAAAATAGCATCACTTCCTGGTCTTGTTCCTGAGGCAATCTAGGACTGAGCAATCAGGGCAGAGTGAAATACGCCAGCATCCTTTTCTACCCCCTTAAGGACCGAGTAGAGCACTTTCACATGGCCAATCCTAGCCATGTCTTTGGAGGAATAAGTTCCATTACATTCAATTAAACTAATTTCCAAGCGAGGCATTTTCTCAACGATGCTGTCTCCCCTGGAAACAGCACAATTGGCCTTTCAGTAAAATGCCCTGTTACTGTAATTATGTTCCGAGTGATTAGGCAGAAAAGAATTATGTAAGCTATCTGCAACTTTGTCCTTTTCACCAGTTTGATGGCCACAACAGCTAATCCTATAATAGCAGTTCAAGTTCTGGGATAAAAGAATGAGTTCCTTCCCATGAAAACTAGCATAGACAGGGCGATAGTAGAATTGTATATTCTTAAATTTATACCAGTGTTACTGAAAAACAATACATGATAATGATGGTCATGATAATGTAATATATGAAAGGTGGTATGGAGTACTTGGCATGAATTACATAATCATCAGATAAACAGGTCCTCCATGACAGACCATAAAATATACAACATATGGAAATTAAAAACCATGAAATCACCATGTGCATAGTCTTCCAAGGATCAGTAAATTTTTGTTGCCACTTTTGAGATCTGGTGTAATGAGGTGTGTGTGTATATATACATGCATAACAACTTTAGCAATGAGTGAGTTGTGCGCACATTCTCCTATCCTATTTTCATCTTAGACACCTGCATATGCCAAGGTCCTTGCTAATGCTCTTGTACATACCTGTAAGAAATATTGACATATTCATAAATAATAAAGGACACCAACAAAATTGAGGGTTTTTTCTCTTTCCACTGTTCTCGAGAAAGGGAGTTGAGCTACTGAGCACAATGGCCACAGGCTCTGTAATTAATCTCCCCATGAGATCTCTCCAACAACTATAGGAAATTACCCTTGAGTAGAAGGGCCACATTCAAATCGTTCATTAGATATGCAGATCGTGCCATTTTGACATCTTGGGATGGAATTAACTTCTAGCCATGGCTTTCTAATATTGTAGCAGGCTTTTCCTGTTCCTGACAGAAGCAATCCAATTAAAATGGCCATCAAGCTCTGTTGAACTGTATTACACTGTTTCTCGTTAATGTCACATTCACGTTTCTGGTTCAGGGTGGAAGATGTTTCCTTACTAATGTTTGCTAAATTCTGACCTCATAGACAACTATTTAAAATTATATTTTTTGTCTCGTAGCAATGGAAGCACTCGATTTCTTCACTGTTGCATTTCTTCCACATCCAGGCATATTTGTAGAGTGTGATCAAGAAGGTCACTGTTTTTTCATGCTCTGCACATAAAAAACAAGCGGAATTTTGGTCACTTTGCTGCAGCCACAATCTTGACTTTTTTGGCCATAACATGCAAGCACTCATGCTTACATCTCATAAATGTTTTTGACTGTCCCCCACCCCACCCACCCCCGGCATTCATGGTCCTCACTGCTGTGAAGATCTAAGGGAATGTAGTTCTTTCAGTCCTTCCATCATCCCCTGCCTACAGTAGTGGGATTCAAAAATTCTTACTACTGGTTCCGTGGTGAGGCTGGTGGGGTGTGGCTTGGTGGGCATGGCTTGGTGGAGATGGCAGGGGAAGGATACTGTAAAATCTTCATTCCCATCCCCACTCCAGGGGAGGCTACTGCAAAATCCCATTCCTCTCCACTCCAGGGGAAGGATACTATAAAATCTCATTCCCTCCAATCAGCTGGGACTTGGGAGGCTGAGAATAGATGAGGGCGGGGCCAGTCAGAGGTGGTGTTTACCCGGTTTTCCAAACTACTCTAATTTCCACTGCCAGTTCTCCAGAACTGGTCAGAACCTACTGACTACCACCTCTGCCTGCCTACCTCAGGAAGGGATATGACATTTAAATCAGTTTAACTGAACTTTAGTTGGTATTAAAAGGATTGATAAATTATTCTATCCAATCAAATGTTAAAATAATTGGAAAATCCCCATTCTATGTGCTTGATAGGCAACATCCTATTAAATGTATGGTTTTACATACATTTCACAGGATGCCCCCTTGTTAAAGCAATTTTGATATGCACTATTCTTAAATATGCCAACTCATCTGAATGTATATCCTTCTGAAACATGAAGGGCTTTGTGTACATTTTGTAGTAGAAAAGAAATATGCTAGAAACACCCATGAATTTTACTATGTCCATGCCACAATGAATTTTGTTTTGGCGGATTATACTACAGTTTTCAATGTCTCCGTGATTTCTTTTCCTTTTTACAGCCCTGTCAGGGAGTGCTGTGATCTCTCCTTGGAAGTACTTTGAACTACTTGTACATTATTTTTATTCTGGGTTGCTATGTAATGAAAGGAGACAGATACTCAAATGCTGAATATATAGGCCTCAGGTTTTTCTTGTGTCTGTCCTATCAAAGCACAGAGAAGTTTGCAGGCTGGCCTGGATTTCTACTCATCCTCCAACAATTTTGCATTTGCCCATAATTCTAGGATGAGTATACTGATATAAGTCTTTTATTTTCAGTGACCTCTAGTATATTGCCTGGGCTGCTACAAAGATAATCAAAATCTATTTTTTCCTTTTTTTTAAAAAAACACCCTCTATTAGCTCTTCTAGAAAAGTTATTAGCCTGATTAGATAGATGACAACAGCATCTCTCTCTCCCTCTCGCTCTCTCTCTCTTTACCTAAAATTAAAGCTTTCAACTTAGAACCCTATGCAGCAATTAATTATGAGTCTGTGCTGCATTAAATGTTTTCCCACTTCTGTTGCATTAATAGGCTTTATAACTCCCCAGAATTTTTGTAATTTGGTCAACCACTGAACTCTTTCCATTACATTTGTTATTTATTGCCTGCACTGTGTTTTGTAATGTTATTTTTGGCATCATGAATCCACAAGGCACTTTCATTGTGCATTAATTTTGTGCATATCTATTCTTCCCAAACATGGAGAATAGAATTGGATAGAAATTCCAGTACATCAATAGATGATATTCAAAAAATTCTGTTTCTTTCTATCAGCTTGAGAAAATTGAATGACTGTGTTCAGAAGTAATTAAGAATAGTTTTGCTCCTTTGAAGTCATATTCTGTCCTTTTTTCTGAAACCATAAGATTCTTAAATTGAACAATGGGGAAATATGGGATTGAAAGACTTAGAATTTACATTATGTTATAGTCTTAAAAAGAATTTTTATAAAATGATACACTGTTGGCATATGACACTAGGGAAATTGTCTAAATTGTATAAAGGTACCTCCACCAGGTAACATAAGGTGGAAATGTGGACATTTTATGGTGGATGTATGCAAAAGCCAAAAAATGTAGCATATACCATATTTTCGGTGTATAAGACACACTTCCCCCACTCAAAAGAAGGTGGAAATGTCTGTGGGTCTTATAGAGTGAATGTTGCCAAAGCCCCGCCCACCCACCAACTCCTAACCCTTCTGCCTCTTCCTTGCAGCAAACAGCAAACAGCCTGGTCAGCTTCATCATAGCCTGATTTAGCATCAGCAGCTGATTGATGGTTGAATCTGCCTCCCAGAATACCACCTATCAGCTGTTCCAGCCTGCAGGGATCGCCACTACACATCGCCACTGTCGCAGCCCATCTATTGCCACCTCTGTGTGCCCCATTTTCAGCCTCCATGTGCCCTATTTTTTGCTGGTTCCAGGTGGCAGGAATAGGCAGCAGCAGAGGCAAAAAAAAATCTTGTTTCCTCCCCAAAGCTAGGTGCATCTTATAGTACAGAGCGTCTTATAGTCCAAAAGAAATGCGATATATACACTACTTCAGGATATTTTAAAGACTAATATTTTAAAGACTAATGTTTTTCAGAGGGTTGGGGAGGGGAACTGATGGATAACAGCTGGAGAAAGATATGTAAATTTATTTATATACAGATGAAACTCAAAAAAATATTTCAGTAATGCAACTTAAAAGGTGAAACTAATATATGAGATAAGACTCATTACATGCAAAGCAAGATAGTTCAAGCCGTGATTTGTCATAATGCAACTTTGCATCACATTGGAAACCAAGGACCCAGAGTATGGAGGAAGAATGGAGAGGCCAATCAAGCACAGTGATCCCACGGTCATTGAACCAGATTTTGGTGCTTTTGGCAAAAGTAGCTCTCATCAGAAAGAGACTTTGGACCAAGGAGCAACAGGATTTTGGACCACTGTGCTTCATTAAGACCAGGGTCAATGCAGCTGTCTACCAATAGATTTTGGAGCACTTCATGCTTCCTTCCGCAGACGAGCTTTATGGGGAAGCTGACTTCATTTTCCAGCTGCCCACACTGCCAAAGCACCAAAACCTGGTTCAATGACCGTGGGATTACTGTGCTTGATTGGCCAGCAAATGATCTGAACCTCATAGAGAATCTATGGGGCATTGGCAAGAGAAAGATGAGAGACATGAGACTGAACAATGCAGAAGAGCTGAAGGCCGCTATTGAAGCATCCTGGTCTTCCATAACACTTACGCAGTGCCACAGGCTGATAGCTTCCATGCCACGCCACATTGAGGCAGTAATTACTGCGAAAGGGGCCCAAACCAAGTACTGAGTACATATGCATGCTTATACTTTTCAGAAGTCCGATATGTTCTTTGTTTTATTGATTGCATGTAATATTTTAATTTTCTGAGTTGGTGGATGGTGGATAATATTCTAATTTTCTGAGACGGTGGTTTGCTATTGCTATTGCTAGAGCCAAGGTGGCGCAGTGGTTAAATGCAGCACTGCAGGCTACTGCTAGATCAGCAGGTCAGCGGTTCAATCTCACCGGCTCAGGGTTGACTCAGCCTTCCATCCTTCCGAGGTGGGTAAAATGAGGACCCAGATTGTTGGGGGCAATATGCTGACTCTCTGTAAACCGCTTAGAGAGGCCTGAAAGGCCTATGAAGCGGTATATAAGTCTACTGCTATTGCTATTGCTATTGCTATTGCTATTTTCATGAGCTGCAAGCCATAATCATCACAATTATGACAAATCATGGCTTGAACTATCTTGCTTTGCATATAATGAGTCTTATCTCATATTAGTTTCACCTTTAAGTTGCATTACTGAAATAAATGAACTTTTGCATGATATTCTAATTTTTTGAGTTAACACACACACACACACACACACACACACACACACACACACACACACACACACACACACACACACACACATATATATATATATATATATATATATATATATATATATATCTATATAATTGATCTTTAGATAATTAACAACTCCCCCATAATTAAAGAATAAAGAAAGCACTTCTAAGGTAGCTTCTGATCAACAGTTTCAAAGAAAAGAACTGCAAAACTGCACCTTTGGCCAACGAAGATCAATTATGGGATTGTGGACTATCTTTTCTCCCCAAGCAGAAAAAGTTAACCCTGTTTATGCTAAAAGGGCAATCTATCATGTTAGGCAGCAGGCAGACATATGTGTCATGGAGATTTTGAAGAAGCTAAATTATTAATATTTTAGACTAAACAGAAACCATGCAAATTACATTTCTTGACACTGGTACTTTCAGTCTCATTTCAGCTTCCTTGTCATCTAAATATGAAATATTTAGATAGAAAGGCATGCTTTTAAAATGATGTCAGGTTCTCTGTGTAATGGATGAGTCACATTTACCAGTTATAGCTCCTTTCTGATAAACTATTTGTCCAATTCTCAATGTTGTGAAGGTATTCAAACATTTATTCTTTGCCATTCCTTTGGTTCCAATCAAACATGATTGGAATCAATTACTAAAACTGCCCCATCTGGTTTCAGAAAATATGATGGTGTCCTCCTCATCTTTCAGACAAGGAAAAACTACCAAGGCCTGTGACTGCATTGTCATCAAGTGTGACAGTCAAAGACAGAAGTGGCACAGAAAGACTGAGGCAAGCAAAGGCAAAAGGCCCATTGAAATCATTCTGTCATCTTCATTCAGTTCATTCTGAGTTACAGAACAAAGGAGGGGGGTCCTACTGGAAGAGCTTTTAAAATAACACCATTAGACCTTCTCTAACAATGCTATCTGTTCCAATAATAACAAGCAGGGAGGAAACCTCCAAAAATGTAATTGCATGCTTCCTACTTGTTGTACTAGAAGGGACAGGGTGGCTTATTGACTAAGTTGCTGAGCTTGTTGATCAGAAAGGTCGGCAGTTCAGCGGTTCAAATCCCTAGTGCTGCATAATGGAGTGAGCTCCCATTACTTGTCCCAGCTTCTGCCAACATAGCAGTTCAAAAGCACGCAAAAATGCAAGTAGAGAAATAGGAACCACCTTGGTGGGAAGATAAAAAACGTTCTGTGCGCCTTCAGCGTTTAATCATGCCAGCCACATGACCACAGAGACATCTTCAGACAGTGCTGGCTCTTCGGCTTTGAAACAGAGATGAGCACCACCCTCTAGAGTGACTAGCACATATGTGCGAGGGAAACTTTATCTTTACCTTACTTGTTGTAATAGGGTTTTCTTTAAATGTTGAATCTGTAACTTTGAATTCATTCTTTGCCTCTTTACATTACTTTACCCCAACAATACTTTGCCTCATTCTCAACACCTCCATCTATAGTGTGCCATCTACATCATGAGATTGATGTATGGATTATTTCATTGATTTTTAAAGGATTATAATGAAATTCGATGCATTTAAAAAACCCTTCGTTTGACCTGGGCCTCAAAGAACTCTAGAAATTTGAGTATCAGATAAGCATTAACTGTCTATTTGATTGATTGACTTACATACTCTGTAAAACTTTTATCCGGTTTCATATTCAATGATAAATTTATAAATCAAGGTCCTTGCATCAATGGTTTGCATTGCCCTCTCAGGTCACTGAGGTAAGTGTCCAGCTAGTCACAAAAAGTGCATTCCCACAATTACTTGAGTGTCATGAATTTGTACTTATTTGTACGTATTGTTTTGAGTCCCATCATTTGTGCCTCAAATGGTTATTCTAGGTTGTTCAATGATCCACAATTTATTTTCTTGGCGATCTAGAACAGGGATCCCCCAACACCTGGTCAATGGACTGGCACTGGGCTGTGGCATACCAGAAACTGGCTGCACAAACAAGTGATGCCCCATTTGTGGGATGAAGGCAGCATGCAAAAACCACACTCGCTCCAGTCTGTGGAAAACTTATCTCTATGGAACTGGTCCCTGGTGCCCAAAAGGTCGGGTGCCACTGACCTAAGGTTCTAAGGTTCTAAGGTTTATTGCATTTATATGCTGCCCTATTCCCCGGAGGGACTCAGGGCGGGTAACAAACCCAAGGGGAGTGGGTTAGTACAAACAAGGCAACACAACAAACAAGATACAGAGAAAAAAAAATGTAAAAGCAATCAACAGTCACACAATTCGAGCGGGGAAGGGAACTCATCAACCCCAGGCCTGCCGGAACAGCCAGGTTTTAACGGCTTTACGGAAAGCCTGAAGGGAGGTGAGGGTCCACATCTCCACGCGGAGTTCGTTCCAGAGGGCTGGAGCAGCCACAGAGAAGGCCCTCCTCCGGGGTGGTCGCCAATCGACATTGGCCGGTAGATGGAATCCGGAGGAGGCCTAATCTGTGGGATCTGATGGGTCTTTGGGAGGTAATTGGCAGCAGGTGGTCTCTCAAGTACCAGGTCCAATACCATGAAGTGCTGTATAAGTGATGACTAGCACCTTGAAGCATATCCGGAGACCAATAGGTAGCCAGTGCAGCTCGCAGAGGATAGGTGTAACGTGGGTGTACCGAGGTGCACCCACAATCGCTCACGCGGTTGCATTCTGGACAAGCTGAAGTCTCCGAATGCTCTTCAACGGCTGCCCCATGTAGAGCGCATTGCAGTAGTCCAGTCTTGAGGTCACCAAGGGCATGAGTGACTGTTGCGAGAGCCTCCCGGTTCAGGTAGAGATGCAATTGGTGCACCAGGTGAACCTGGGCAAATGCCCCCCCTGGTCACAGCCGACAGATGATGTTCTAAAGTCAGCTGTGGATCCAGGAGGACTCCCAAATTGCGAACCCTGTCTGAGGGGCGTTAGAATTTCACCCCCCAGCCTGAGAGATGGAATACCTAGCCAATTATTGGGAGGGAAACACACAAGCCACTCGGTCTTGTCAGGATTGAGTGCAAGCTTGTTTACCCCATCCAGCCTCCAGGCACTGACAGCCTCCAGGCACTGACGCTTCACTGAGTTGGCACGAGGCGGACAGATACAACTGTGTATCGTCCGCATATTGGTGATATTTTATCCCATGCCGCCGAATGATCTCACCCAACAGCTTCATGTAGATGTTAAACAGGAGGGGGGCAGGACCCGAACCCTGCAGCACCCCGTATTTCAGGGGCCTAGGGGTTTGAAGCCGATGAAACTGTTGATCACATACTCAGCTGCTGTAAAAAAATCACGCAGACTGATTATAAATTGCGGCACAATTCAGTAGCACAAATGATCCATTGGAATTTGTGCAAAAATTATAATATTAAAACAGCAACAAACTGGTGGGAACATCAGCCTGAAAAGTCACCGAAAATCAGATGGTCAAGATCTTGTGGGATTTCCGTATACAAACCGACAAATACTGGCGCATAATACACCAGACATCACACTGGTGAGAAAACAAGGTTACAATCATAGATATTGCAATACCAGGTGATAGCAGGGTCGCCGAGAAGGAACATGAAAAAATCGCAAAATACCAGGACTTAAAAATCAAAATTCAACGACTATGGCACAAACCAGCAGTGGTAATTCCAGTGGTAATTGGCACACTGGGTGCTATTCCAAAAGCACTGGAATTACATTTAAAACAGTTAAAAATTGACAAATCACCATCAGTCCAATGCAAAAAGCCGCACTGCTTGGATCTGCACGCATATTACGAAATACGTTACGACGTCCTAGGCCCCTGGGTGGGGCCCGACTAGTAACCAATGCCAAATCCGGTGTGAAACAACTGGCCGCTGTGATACAATTGTATAATAATAATAATAAGGAATGTGAAAAAATTGCGAAATACCAGGACTTAAAAATCGAAAATCAACGATTATGGCACAAACCAGCAGTGGTAATTCCAGTGGTAATGGCATACTGGGTGCTATTCCAAAAGCACTGGAATTACATTTAAAACAGTTAAAAATTGACAAAATCACCATCAGTCAAATGCAAAAAGCCGCACTGTTTGGATCTGCACATATATTACAAAAATACGTTACGACGTCCTAGGCCCCTGGGTGGGGCCTGACTAGTAATCAATGCCAATCCGGCGAAACAACTGGCCGCTGTGATACAATTGTATAATATAATAATAATTTTATTAAAATAATAATTTTCATAAAATAATGAAGATCTAGAGCATTGGTGTCCAAACTTTAGGCTTGCCTGGGCCAAAGATGAAGAGGAATGAAGAGGATGATCTTGGGCCACATATAAAATATATAATATAGTAAATGTATATAAATCCATAATAACATTGAAGGTTTATGGCTTCGTTGGGCCACATTACTAGTTGTCCAGGGATGCATGTGGCCTGTGCGCCATGGATTGGATATGTCTAATCTAGAATACAAAATGTAATAAGTAATAAGTGCAACTGAGGGCATACTCTTACTGTGACTCCAAATTGCTATAGGAGATGGATTAGAAAACTAGTTCTTTAAGAACTAGCTGTAATTGCTGTTTAGCAGATTAGCTTTAAAATATTTGAAATGAATATTTAGATGAAAGAGCTGTGGTGGTGCAATGATTAGAATGCAGTACTGCAGGCTAACTCCCTGCTGACTGCCAGTAGTTCGATCCTGACTGGCTCAAGATTGACTCAGCCTTCCATGCTTCTGTGGTCAGTTAAAATGAGGACTCAAATTGTTGGGGGCAATATGCTGACTCTGTAAACTGCTTATAGGGGGCTGTAAAGCACTATGAAGCCATATGTAAATCTAAGTACTATTGCTATCTGCTAAGGATGACATTTTCATTGCTAATATACTAAGAAAAGGCTGAAATACTTTTCTGTAATGCAGGGTTTGAAATCCTAGTGCTCTGATGAAGGAGGCCAGAAGATCAATTGGTTGAGAATTGCTTTTCAGGAAAGACTTGAATGAGATGAAGTCTATTCTCAAGATGTTCAACTGAAGTTGGGTGAATTGCAAGCCAAGAAAAGTCAACAGACGAAAGACAACATGAGATCAACTGCCTCTGCAATAGAACAGCAATTCAAAATCCATACCTCACAGTTGTTTTAAAGTTCTGGCTTGCTGTATTTTTAGTCATGTTCCAGATCAAAGGAATTTATTTGTAGGATGAGCGTAAGAGTTCCTCCTTCTTTAGCATCTGAACTACTCACTTGAAAAATAAACACATAATGGCCTTGGGGAGAAATTGCATTTTTCATTCTAGTGGATAGAAGAATATGTAGTAAATATATAGTTGATCATATACTCCTAGTCTGACAGTTCTAATCAAAACTGTTTTTTTTTTTTAGATGGGCTCAAGCACAAGAGGGGAAAAACCCTTTCCTGATTTATGAGTATGACCTTATTACTCAGTTGCTGGAGAGATAAATGGAAAGAAAAATAAACGAAAAGGAAAGAGTTGAGCTCTTCTCCTCTTTCTCTTCCAAACTGCTTCCTTTCCAGTCTGTTTTATGATTTAAGACATGGCAAATTGAAATAGTTATATGCATTTGTATGTAACAGCAGTTTGCCTATAAAAGTATAATATTTATATAGAACTCAGAATTGATTCCTGGATGGATGTCACTACTGCTGTTTTTTCATTCAAGAGTTGCAGTGGGTTGTCATGCAATATAGCTGGGCACAAACAAAATGTAATGGACTCCAGGAACTCAACAAGAATGGCAGAATCTGACTCTGTTATTTAACCAGCTTGAAAACAGAGAAAACAACTAGAGAATTAACTCCTTGCTTTTGATTCTTGTAGGAAGTAGTTGGTTCATCAGAATAGATATGATGGGAAGAACACTGAACTTCTGTCCTTGTGAGATCATCTACTACTACACTTCATTTCCAATTTCAGTGGATTTCCAGTGGATTCCAGAGGCTTGGACTAAAGAAGGGCTTTACTGGAAAGTTATTTAACTTCACTACATTCGTGGCAGGTTTTTATTTCTATTAATGCATGCCATGAAACATTTTTGGAGTCTATTGGGATGTAAGTTGGATTTGGATATTGAGACTCATATGAAAGTAATTGTGGGGGGGGGGAATCTACTTTAAAAATTAGTGGTAAAATTATTTATTGGAACATATGGGTGGTAGCCAGAGTAGTTAATACGTAATGATTATTTCAAGTGTTTTTCTTGGCTTCAAACTGAATTTCATCTTCTTAATTCACAATAGAGGCAGAATCTACAACTCAAGAATGCTTTGATGGCTCAGTATGTGCCAGATGCTTTGGCCACTTCAAAGATACCTGAAGTATTTCTTATTTGAAAATATTACTTCATTTTTAATTTTTTTTGTTGTCTTTTTTATCCACTCTGTCCTTTTCTGTTGTTGAATGGCTGGTTTTGGTTTTTCCTTTTATATACCTTTCATATTTTGTTAATTTTTGGGGCACTCATGGTATTAAAGATAATAAAATGAGAAAGGCTTCTTCTCAGAAATTATCTTGTCTTTAGCATCTTGCCAACAGAGTAAATTATTACATAACTGTTAGAGTTAAATAATTTAGATTTTAAAATGGCTTGGTCTTCACCCAAAGATGTGAGAATGCCGCTAAAATAGAGTCCAGGATAAATAAAATCTTGCAACTGAACAACAGCAACAAGTATTTAATATAATTAGCAGAACTTAGAAAGTCGAAATGTATATAATTGTATTGAAATATTTGAGCTCAAAGTAATTTTTTTAAAATTTTATTTACAAACATGTAAAATACACACAGACAAAACTTAGACGTACACCACATTTACACAATACAATACTAACAGGAGCTTTCTGTTCTTTCTAATAGTAATTGCCAATCAATATCGCTCACCTTATATTGTTTCCCCTTCTGTTATAATTCATTTGCATTTCACCATTCTTAACCCTCTTATCTTACTCATCTGTCTGCTATATTGGCTGATTGCCTCTAGTAAATTTAAACCAAATAGATAGATAGATAGATAGATAGATAGATAGATAGATAGATAGATAGATAGATAGATAGATAGACACAACACACACACACACAAACACACACATACACACAACACACACAGACACACACACACACACACATGTTAATTCTCCTTAACTACTATTTTTGGGCTTTGTTGCCTTCCTTCATTGATCCTTGTTTCTTTCCTCCATCCACCTATACCCTTTCTCCCATATTAATTCTGTTTCTTCTTTTCCCTGGATTTCTTTTGTTAATTTGTCCATTTCAGCACAGACCATAAACTTTTTATTATTTCATCTTCGCTTGGAATTAATTTGTTTTTCCATTTCTGGGCAAAGGAAATCCTTGCCACCGTAATTATATGTAATATTAAATACTGAATTTCTTTTTTATATTTCACAGGCATTCCTAATAAAAAAACTTCAGCCTTCAATTCTATTTTAACACCTGTTATTACTGCTAGCCACTTTTTGATCCTTTTCCAAAATTTTTTTGCCTCCTCACATGTCCACCATAAGTGGTAGTATTGATTCACATTTCAAGCATTTAGGGAGGTATTTGTTGAGGTTTTAGCTAACCTTGTTGGTGCCAGGTGCCATCTGTAAAACATTTTGTACTGATTTTCCTTGTATGCAACTGAAAGTGTCATTTTTAAGTTTGTTCCTCCCAAGATTTTTCCCATTTATCCAATTCAATATTATAGCCAAAGTTCTGCGCCCATTTTATCATTTGTTCTTTCACGATTTCCTCTTCCATTTTATGCTTCAGGAGAAATTTATATATTCTCCCTATCATCTTTCTACCTGTTGTGAATTATTTTATTCAATTCGTGTGGTTCTGTTTCAATGTCACATATTTTAGTATTATTATTGTGTTTAATTTTGATTTGCATGTAGGTTAGTCAGTCAACTTTCATGTTTTGTTCTGCCAATTCTTCAATTGTTTTTAAATTTCCCTGTCCGTCAATTATGTCTCTGTATCTTAGCATTTTATTCCTGTCTATAAAATTTGGATGGATCGTGCTTTCTTTTGGTGATAGCCACTTTGGGATTTTCACATAGTGGATTTTTTTTTTATTTGAGCCAGTTTTGCAATAACGCTCTTCTAATTAAATGTTTTTGAAAGTATTTGTGCGTTTTATTTTTATCATCCCATAGGAATGTATGCCAACCTGCTTGCAAATCATGGCCTTCTAAGGACAAAATCCTTTTATTCTTTAGCTCTATCCAATCTTTCACTCATGTTATTGTTACTGCTAATGTGTATTAATCCCAATTTGGTAATGCTAAACCTACCTTCTCCTTGCTATCTTGCATTGAATTTAGTTTAATCCTCACTTTTCGTCCTTGCCAAATGAACCTAGTGGTTATTTTGTTTAATTTTTGAAAGAAAGTTTTACCTGGGTTATTATGTGCGGCTTGCAACAAGAATAAGATTCTTGGTAAAATATTCATTTTGACTGTGGCTATACGTCCCATTAGTGATAGCTGAATATTTTTCCAGCTTTCTAAATCTTTCTTTATTTGTGTCACTAGTTTATTATAATTATCCTCCTTAATTGTGGAACATTTTGACAACACCCAGATCCCAAGTATTTCACTTTCTTAGTTATTTGCATTCTATTTGCTAATTCCAGTTCTTCTTGCTTTTTTGTCATATTCTTGGTTATCATTTTGTTTTGCCCTTATTGATTTTTAATCCTGCCACTTCGCCATATTCTTCGAATTTTTTTAATTAATTTCAGACTGGATTCTAATGGATCTTAAAACAAATACTAAATCATCGGCATAGGCTTGGGCTTTATATTCTTCGTTTTTGAGTCTCAAACCTTTTATTCCCTGGTCCTTCCTAATTTCATTTAATAAAATTTCCATGGTTAATATAAACAGCAAAGGAGAGGGGGCATCCCTGTCTGACTCCCTTTTTTATTTCAATTTTCTCTATTAGTTCTCCGTTCATCAGAACGTTGGCTGTCTGACTGTTATAAAGTTTTTCTATCATTTTTGTAAATTTTCCTCCAAATTTCATCCTGTCTAATAGTGTTATTATAAATTTCCAAATTACGTTGTCAAATGCTTTTTGTGCATCAAAGAAAACCAGTACCATTTGTTTTTCTGGATGCGTCTCATAATATTCTATTATGTCTAGGATGACTCTCGTATTATTTTTAATGTGTCAGTGAGGTAAAAATCCGTTTTAGTCTGGGTGTATTCGTTCAATACAAAGGAATTTTGGAGAAGACGTGCTGTATTAGGGTCATAGTAAGATCTATGTGTCTGAGATACTGTAAGACAATACTCAAAAGGTGCAGAATGAAATCCAATCAAAACTAATATTCCCACTGGGATCTCTCTCTCTCTCCTCCCCCCGTCTCTTCCCCTTCTCTCTTCCTATCATAAAATTGTCTAAAGCAGTGGAAAGAACCCTGTGCAAAATGAATAAATATTTCAAACATTGAGATTAATTTGTCCAAGATTTTACATGGGTGTGCAACCAGGCATGATCTATTGTGTGGGTAGGCTTTAGGTGCTGGAGATGTTCACAAACATGGAGGAATTCAGGTGGATTTTTTTTTCCTTCCAAATTTTGACATTCTTGTTTTCTCAGATTGGACTATACAGATTTATGTCTATGATAGTCTGGTTTACTGAATGCATATTAGACTATAAACCTTTATTTACTTGCCTGAGAATAACTCTACTGAATACAATGAAACTTTTTTCTGAATATATATATGTAGGAAGATGCTCTTAGAAATGATTCTCTAGATTATCACTATATTTACTACATTTTTTTTATGGATGTACCATGTTATGGGACGATAATTCATTCCTAGCTCTTTTTCTTACTGTCACTTTTAATAGCCCCCCTTTTTTGCATTGTGCTATTATTGAGTTTTTATTTTAAAAATGTGAAGAGACAAGTAGTACTTCTTTCATCTAGCCATCAATCCACTTCAATATGTGTCTAATGTTTTATGAAAATTTGTTTTTTCCACACTTAGCATAAAGAATGCAGAGTGTCCCACATCACATGATGATAATTCAGAAAGCAAAAGATGATTCTGCTATCTGGGTTGGGTTGGGTTGGGTTGGGTCAAGTTGGAAAATTTCTCTTTGATTTATTTCTGTTGCAGTAGGATTCCTTTTTTGGATCGCAAGGATTCCCTTTTAGTTATATGTGAGTGCTCACAACTCTGACAATATCAGTAAGATCAGGACTGGATTTCTTTCTGGGCATTTGTCCCTCATTGGGGTAATTATGTTTGATTGAATTGTGAGGAACACCCCTTCCCTCTATAACACGGGTGTCAAACTTGATTGTGTCACGTGATGTTTTGTGACATATTACAATGTTTTTTGCCTTTGCAGATCTGGGGTGGGTGTGGTCTGTGCATGATGCATCCGACCATGGGCCACCAGTTTGACACCCCTGCTCTGTAATGTGTGATTTCTTATCCACTCATTTGGGTCCTCTTTTTGCTGTAGTCAATGAGCACTGGATCTGCATTTAAAGACAGAAGTTCGATGTTTGCCTCAAAAGCACAATTTAATTCTGGAATGCAGTATGGCTGCTAAGAACAGTTTGCCATTGTTTCATAATTTCATGGAGGTAACATCATCCATCTTTCTAAGGAATGAAACTTGTGACATATTGGAACCTGACTTCAGCAGCACCCTGAAGAGTTTCTTGACTGATTGAACAATTTATTACTGAAACTTTGTATTTTTTATTTATTATTTTATTTATATTTTATTTATTTATATTTATATATTTATTCCAAATATAATCAATGGACTTGTTTGGATCATCTCTGGCTGGATTTGGCTTTTTAAAAAAGAGTCAATAAGCTACTATTTTCCATTTGGGGCTCTTTTTCTAATTGCTCTTTCTTTTTTGTGCCTTTCCCTTTTGAGATTACTTTCTTCTTTTTGAATGCAAATTCATGCTGATTAATGTTTAGTTATAAGTTCTCTGTGCAATGCAATTCACATTATAGTGTTGGCTTCAGAACATTTCAGGTTTTCTTCCATTTTTCTGCTAACTTAAAGATTTTTCTGATTAGGCAACAATGCATGAGTTAAGGCTGTTTTTTAAGTTTCTTTTCTTAATTTAGATGCTGCTATTTATCTCTGGTTTTAAAAATATCTCTGCATCTTTGCTGTAAAGAGTATTTAATATTCATTGGAATATTTTTTTAAAAAGTAATTATAAATTAGGAATGATCAAATCTTTGCCTCAAGGCTGCTTTTTTTAAAACAAATCATTTTTGGCCTCCAAGGTTTACATATGCTTTGTCTCAGGGAGCATGATCTCTCTGCAGGGATTAACACCGAAAGCCCTGATGCTGCAGAATATTAGGAGTTTGTTTTTAAATGTCTGTGTGTTCAAATTAATGTTGATTCTTAGCAACTGCCTGGACTAGTCCCTGTAGTTTTCATGCAATATTTTTCATAAGTGGGTTGCTTTTGTGTTCTACCCAAGGCTGAGAGAACGACTGGCTTAAACTCATCCTGCTGGCTTTATGCCCAGAGTGGAACTAGAATGCAATCTTCTGTTTTTTAGCTTTTTAGTGTTAGTCTTAACTACTATGCCAGTGTGACCTCAAGGCAGAAATAGGTGATGCTTCAGGTACTCAAAAATGTTGATTCACTACTGACAGTGGAGTAGGGAGAAATGGCTCCAGGATTTGCATTTGTTAAAATTTTAAGGCGCCAGAAATTCATGGTTTGGCCTGAGTTTTCAACCCTGCTGTAAATACATTAAAAAATTAAGCAAAACAATGTTGGCTACTTGTTGTGGCCCAGAAGGAGCCGTTGGAGCTGCCACCAAACTCCGACAGCGAGGGGCTCTATGAGTTGGCTCTGGAGGATGTGGAGGACCCTGGACAGGGTTCCAACTCTGAGCAGGGCGCAGAGAGACTGGTTGGCCACCAGGTGGTGCCTGAGCCTTGGACTAGTAAGGAGGAGACAAGGGAGAGTGATCCAGAAGCCAGCAGTGAGTTGTTCCTGGATGTACGCCATCAAAGAGCTACTGGGCGTCAGGAGCAATTACAGGAGGTAATTGCGCTCAGCTGGTGGTCATTAGGCTCCTCTCCAGACTATAAAAAAGACTGCTTGTGACATGCCCCTCTTGCAGAAGTCAACACATTGACTAAAGCGAACGTAACTAACTTGGCAGATTGCTGCCAAGATTTGTCTGAATTGCTGCCAAGGTTTGTCGGACTTGCTGCCAAGGTCCTTATCTGTTTGTTTGCTTGGCTTTCAGCCACCAAGTTTCTGGTCTAGCTATTAAAGGACATTCTAATTAAGCTTGTCTAGGCTTTCATTACTGGACGGAGGAGGGGGTCAGAACAGCTACTGTTAAAGAACCCTGCTTCCTCAATCTAAAGCAGCAAATGCAAAGCTAAGACAGCTTGAACCTAAGAATGGTTTTTGGTTTTCTCCCATCCACTCATACTGTTTAGAAGCTGAACTCAATAGTGATTTCTTTTTGTAATATCTGCATTACATTTTTTTCATCTAAAAAAGATCTACATATGCCTTTTGGACTTGAGCCAAGATGATCTGCATATTTTGCTTGGCTCATCACCAGTATGGGCATCTCACAAGTTCTGAGTAGAGAAACAAATGATATCATCTTCTCATTTCCTTTGCTAATCCACCCCATACCTCTCTTTTCCAGCTTTGATTTAAAACTGTTCTTTTCTGATCTGAGCAATCTTAAGCCCAAATCATTGCGACGATTTGCATTTGCAAGTTGAATTTTGCCTCTTGTTAGGATAATTTATATATTCCTGGAGAATTCTTGGAAGCAAGTAAAAGGTGACTGCAAGCAGCAGAGAATTTGAATTCTGTTTCTTTAGTTCATGCTTATGCTGGGGCTTGTGTGCCTAATGGTGCACAAAAAATACTACTGGTTTCCCCACTTTTTTCTCTTTCTCTTTTTCTTCTTCCACATAGTGAATATATTGCTTTTTTTGTTTCATTTTTCAGAAGACTCTAGATAAGAAAGGAAGGTAGAAGTTGTTCAGATATGTCAATCTTCAGGAATAGAGTAAAGTAGAGTAGAATAGAGTAGTGTAGCGTAGCGTAGTAGAATAGAATAGAATAGAATAGAATAGAATATAGATCAAGTGCGATTGGATACACAAGCCTAATCCCGTCCTCAGATGTTTGGGTCGAAGGGCCTGCCGGTGAACCCGGTGACTAGAGGGGAGGGTGGAGGGACCAGAGACGCGGGAGTGGGCCGGAACATTAGGGTCATAATGGGGAGGGGCAGATATGGCGGGAACTTTAGGGCGAGCCATTACCGGGGAAGGAGGGTTCCCTACGTCACAGAGATCCCTCCTTCCGGCCCTATTAGTTCCACTCCAAGGCCAGATGGCGCGAGTAGTCAGGACCCTGTTCTCAGGCTGTTGTTGCTAAATGCCAGGTCTGTGGTTCACAAGGTTCCCCTCGTCCCAGCGTTCCCTCTAAGCTGCGCGTGTGAGCGGCCGCGCAGGTAACAAAGAAACACCGCGCACAAGTTTCAAAGTGCAGCGCAGTGTTTTTTAAATCTCTTTAAATGTGACTGAAAATATCCCCCTTCCCTCCCTTCTGAACTCTGATTTCTGATTGGTGAAATCAAGGAAGACTCTGCCCGGAGTCCGATGATGCTGCAGAAGGGAGAATTCCCATTGGTCCTCTGGGCTTCGTCAGTTCCTGGGAAAATGGGATTTGCTGGTTGTAGCCTGCGTTTCTCTGCACATCCGGGGTTTCTCAGGCATTGCCTCGTCTGAAGCCCCGTTCTGGGCTCAGCATTTTTTCTGTGATCCCTTCACTTTGGGGAGAGAGGGAAGCAGCATGGGATTGGACTGCCTGAGCCAAAGGAGTCCACGGGATCTTGAGACTTGATTTTTGAGCAGTACCAATCCTTTCCACTCTTTCGTTTTCCTTTCTGTCCTTCTTCTAACTTCCTTTCTTTTTCCTTTCCTTTCTCTTTGCCTTTCCTTCTTTCCATTTCCTTTTCTTTCACCTTTCCTTTCCTTTCTCTTTCCTTTCCTTCTTTTCCTTTCCTTCTTTTCCATTTCCTTTCTCTTTCCCTTTCATTTCTCCTTTCCTTTCCTTCTTTCCTTTCCTTTCCTTCCTTTCCATTTCCTTTTTTCCCTTTCCTTTCTCTTTTCCTTCCTCTTTCCCATTTCCTTCCTTTTCCTTTCCTCTTCTTATTTCCTTCTTTTTTTTCCTTTTTTTCCTTTCTCTTTTCATTTTCATTTTCTTTTCAATGAGCCAAGGTGGCGCAGTGGTTAAATGCAGCACTGCAGGCTGACTGCTAGATCAGCAGTTCAGCGGTTCAAATCTCACCGGCTCAGGGTTGACTCAGCCTTCCATCCTTCCGAGGTGGGTAAAATGAGGACCCGGATTGTTGTTGGGGGCAATATGCTGACTCTGTAAACCGCTTAGAGAGGCCTGAAAGGCCTATGAAGCGGTATATAAGTCTACTGTTATTGCTATTGCTATTGCTATTATTGCTTTTCCTTTTCTTTCCCATTTCCTTTCCTTTTTCCTTTCCTTCTTTTCTATTTCCTTTCTCTTTTCCTTTCGTTTCTCCTTTCCTTTCCTTTTCCCTTTCCTTCTTTCCCATTTCCTTTCCTTTTTCCTTTCCTTCTTTCTATTTCCCTTCCTTTTTCCCTTCCTTTTCTTGTTTCCCATTTTCTTTCCATTCCCTCCCCCTCCCTCCCTTCCTTCCTGGGGGTCTGAGGGAGAGGGAGGGGACCCCTTTCCTCCTTGCCAACATCTGCTCTGATGGCAATTATGGCTAAAAAAAATTCAGGTGCTCAGGCATGAAAATGTGCTGCCCGAACACTATACTTTTCTGCACACACGGAAAAAAATTAGAGGGAACATTGCCTCATCCAGGACCTAATTTTAGACAAGAGGGCAGACCTGGCATGTATTACTGAAACCTGGCTGGGCCCGGAGGGAGGAGTCCCCCTCACTGAAATGTGCCCAGAGGGTTTTCAGGTGCTTCATCAACCGCGACCCCAGGAAAGGGGTGGAGGAGTAGCCACTGTTATCTGGAAGTCCTTAGTTTCTCGTAGGATCCCTGCTCCGGAGCTTGTCGGGTGTGAGTCCTTGCTGGTGAAGTTGGACCTTGCGGGTCAAGTGGGCTTGTTGTTAACATACCTGTCTCCCAACAGCGTGACAACATCTGTCCCCTCACTTCTCGAGTCAGTAGCCGAGCTGGCAGTTGAGTTCCCCAGGCTTATGGTGCTGGGGGACTTCAATCTGCCTTCGCTCAGCGAGCACTCTGATGGAGCGCAGGAGTTCATGGCTTCCATGACAGCCATGGGCGTGACTCAAGTAATTTGGGGCCCACTTGGAACTCAGCAGCGTCAGAGGCTCTCCGCCGGATTGTGCCTTTACGGCTGATCCGAGGCAGTGGATCCAGGAGGGCTCCTTGGTTTACTGAGGACCTCCGGGAGATGAAATGCCAAAAGAGACGCCTAGAGCGCCGCTGGAGGTCCAGTAAATCCGAGTCAGACCGAGCACTGTTAAAAGCCTGCATCAGAGCTTAGGGCTTCTTGACCTCTCAGCGGCCTTCGATACCATCGACCATGGTATCCTTCTGTGGCGGTTACGGGAGGTGGGGGTGGGAGGCACCATTCTTCGGTGGTTCTCCTCCTACCTCTCGGACAGGTCGCAGTCGGTGTTGGTTGGGGGGCAGAGGTCGACCCCTAGGCCCCTGAAATACGGGGTGCCGCAGGGTTTGGTCCTGTCCCCCCTCCTGTTTAACATCTACATGAAGCCGTTGGGTGAGATCATTCGGCGGCATGGGATAAAATATCACCAATATGCGGACGATACACAGTTGTGTCTGTCCACCCCGTGCCAACTCAGTGAAGTGGTTGATGTGATGGTCAGTGCCTGGAGGCTGTTAGGGTCTGGATGGGGGTAAACAAGCTTGCACTCAATCCTGACAAGACCGAGTGGCTTGTGTGTTTCCCTCCCAATAATTGGCTAGGTATTCCATCTCTCAGGCTGGGGGGGGGGTGAAATTCTACACCCCTCAGACAGGGTTCGCAATTTGGGAGTCCTCCTGGATCCACAGCTGACTTTAGAACATCATCTGTCGGCTGTGACCAGGGGGGCATTTGCCCAGGTTCGCCTGGTGCACCAATTGCATCCCTACCTGAACGGGAGGCTCTCGCAACAGTCACTCACACCCTTGTGACCTCAAGACTGGACTACTGCAATGCGCTCTACATGGGGCAGCCCTTGAAGGGCATTCAGAGACTTCCGCTTGTCCAGAATGCAGCGCGCGCGAGCGATTGTGGGTGCACCTCGGTACACCAACGTTACACCTATCCTCCGCGAGCTGCACTGGCTGCCTATTGGTCTCCGGATACGCTTCAAGGTGCTAGTCGTCACTTATAAAGACCTTCATGGTATTGGTCCTGGGTACTTGAGAGACCGCCTGCTGCCAATTACCTCCCAAAGACCCATTCAATCCCACAGATTAGGCCTCCTCCGGATTCCATATACTGGCCAATGTCGATTGGCGACCACCGAAGGAGGGCCTTCTCTGGCTGCTCCAGCCCTTTGGAACAAACTCCCCACGGAGATCCGGACCCTCACCTCCCTTCAGGCTTTCCGTAAAGCCGTTAAAACCTGGCTGTTCCGGCAGGCCTGGGGTTGATGAGTTCCCTTCCCCGCTCGAATTGTGTGACTGTTGATTGTTTTTAAATTTTCTCTGTATCCTGTTTGTTGTTTTTGCCTTGTCTGTATTACCCCCCTCCCCTTGGTTTGTTAGCCGCCCTGAGTCCTCCGGGAATAGAGCGGCATATAAATGAAATAAACCTATAAACCTATAACCTGGTATTGCGATGTCTATGATTGTGTCCTTTTTTTCTCAACCAGTGTGATGTCTGGTGTATTATGCACCAGGATTGTGTCTGTTTGTATGCTAAAATCCCACAAGATCTTGACCATCTGATTTTCGGTGACTTTTTCAGGCTGATGTTCCCACCAGTTTGTTGCTGTTTAATATTATAATTTTTGCACAAATTCCAATGGATCATTTGTGCTACTGAATTGTGCCGCAATTTATAATCAGTCTGCGCGATTTTTTTACAGCAGCTGAGTATGTGATCAACAGTTTCATCGGCTTCTTTGCAAAGTCTGTATTTGGCATCATCAGAGGATTTTTCGATTTTGGCCTTAATGGCATTTGTGCGGATAGCTTGTTCTTGCGCAGCCAGGATTAGTGACTCTGTTTCTTTCTTTAATGTACCTGTTGTTAACCATAACCAAGTTTGTTCACTCTCCACTTTATTTTATTTTTTCCAGAAATTGGCCATGCAGTGCTTTGTTCTGCCAACTCTCCATTCTTGATTTTATCACATCTTTTCTGTATTTTTGTTTCATCTGTTGGGCCTTCAGTAGATTTTTGTTCTTTACTTCGATTAATAGATGTTCTTGACTTTCTTTTAAATAATCAGCCAGTGCATGTTTTCTTCTTCAACTATTTGCTTCACTTGTAATAATCCTCTGCCACCTGATTTTCGGGGCAGGTAGAGTCTATCAGTATCACCACGTGGATGTAAACTGTAGTGCATTGCATTAGTTTCCGGGTTTTTTGTTTTTTTTTTCTTTTTTTTTTTGTTTTTTTTTTTTTTTTTTTTGTTTTGAGTTCCAGCAATGTCCAAATCCCTTTGTCCAGTGAACCTATACCAGCTGTGTATCTTATAACGGGTATTGCCCAGGTATTTATGGCCTTGATTGTATTTCCACCATTCAATTTAGATTTCAAAATTTTCCTAACTCTGTTGGTGTACTCTGCCTGACAATAGTTTTTACTTCTCCATGCTTGAGTGTTATCCAACTGCAGAATGCCTAAGTATTTGTAGGCTTCATTTCTTTGCATTTAATTAATTGGCCATTGGGCATTTCAATTCCCTCATATGCAGTGATTTTGCCCCTTTTTATGGATACAGTGGCGCATTTTTCCATGCCAAACTGCATTGAAATATCGGTGCTGAATACTCGGTCTTTGTTTGTCAATGATTGGATTTCTATTTCTGACTTTCCATAGAGTTTCAAATCATCCATATATAGTAAATGCGAAATTTTTTCAGCTTCTTTGGCTGTTTGGTAGCCTAATTTCATTTTTTTAAAGTTTACTGATAGTGGGATCATTGCGATGATGAAGAGAAGAGGTGAAAGTGAATCACCCTGGAAAATTCCTCGCTTGATATTAACCATTCCGTAGATCTCATTCCCTACTGCCAACTCAGTTCTCCATGTTTCATCGCCTTTTCAGTAAAGGATGTAATATTTTTGCTAATGCCAGTTGTTTCTAAGCATTTTATGATCCAACTATGTGGCAGTGAGTCAAATGCCTTTTGTAATCAATCCAGACCATATTCAAGTTCGTTTTTCTGTTCTTACAATTTTCTAATATCATTTTATCAATTAGAAGCTGATCTTTTGTGCCCCTGCTCCTTCTTTTGTTGCCTTTTTGCTCTACTGGCAAGATGTTGTTTGTTTCCAAATAATCCATCATGTTATCTGCAATAATGCCTGTGAGTAATTTGAAGGTTGTTGGCAAGCATGTTATTGGTCTGTAGTTTTCAGGTGTTGTTTTTAGTTGCATCTTTCTGAATCAAGTATGTTTTTCCAGTTGTCAACCATTCATCAATTTGGCCCTTTTGTAAAATTTCATTCAGTTGCCTGGCCAATATTGCATGTAAACTGGTCAGATATTTGAGCCAGAAACCATGTAATTGGTCCTTTCCAGGTGATGTCCAATTCTTTACCTTTTTAACTCGATTTTTGACCATCTCAGTTGTTATTTCTAATACTTGCATTTGTTTGTTGCCAATGCTTTTCTCAAAGTCATGTATCCACTTTGCTTCCTTTTTGTAGTCCTTTGCATTTTCCCCCAATTCTTTCCAGAATTCAACTGTGGCCTGTTTTTCTGGTTTTTCACTTTTGGTGTCACCATTCACATTAAGACTTTGATAAAAACGCCGTTGGTCTGATCGAAATTGCTGATTTTGTTTATATTGGATGATTCGTGCCTCATATCTTTCAATTTTCTAGCTGTTGCTGTTATCTGCTGTTTTACAATCTCTACAGCTTCATTGATGTTTCTTGTATCCAATCTATATCTTCTGATTAGCCGATCTATGATTTTGTTGTTTTTAAGCCGTTGCTCATGCATGTTCTTTAAGTTACTAGCATCTGCCCTTAATTTTTTGATTTTTTGTTCTAAACGGATTTTCCACTTTGGCTTTGATGCTTTTTCTGTTGTGTGACTAGGTACATAAATTTTAATGCCTAGTTCATTAGTGACTATTACAGCTGCGCTGTACATTAAGTTTGTTTCCAAGATGGATCCCGGTTCAA
This sequence comes from Thamnophis elegans, assembly GCF_009769535.1. NCBI lineage: Eukaryota > Metazoa > Chordata > Lepidosauria > Squamata > Natricidae > Thamnophis > Thamnophis elegans. Next base: position 50,787,898 of record NC_045544.1, on the reverse strand, counting down.
TTGTTGAACACACTGCATTAACCATTTTCATGATAGGGGCCAAATTTTCTTAGGCAAAGTTTTTAGTGATGGTAAATGTTGCCTTTCCTCATTAAGCAGAAAATGCTCCATGATCTTATCCTTCAATTCTTTTTGTTTTTGAGTTAGTTCATCAGTTGGTTCAGTGATAACTGGTTCTAGTGGTGGTGATGTTATTTCCTCCCCGAGAGCTTCTTCTGGGAGTTCTACTATATGTCTTTAGTGTGTCTTGAATATCAGTTATTTCCGCTTGTGATGTTGTTTTTTGGGTTTTGCAATTTGCCTGAATTTCCTCATGTTCAACTTCACTAAACACTTTATTCCATATATAATCGCCTTTGATCTGCTAGTCGTTGTTCAGCAGATCAAAGGCGATATATTATTATATTATTATTATTATTATTATTATTATTATTATTGTACAATTGTATCACAGCGGCCAGTTGTTTTGCTGGATTTGGCATTGGTTACTAGTCGGGCCCCACCCAGGGGCCTAGGACGTCGTAACGTATTTTCGTAATATGCGTGCAGATCCAAGCAGTGCGGCTTTTTGCATTTGACTGATGGTGATTTTGTCAATTTTTAACTGTTTTAAATGTAATTCCAGTGCTTTTGGAATAGCACCCAGTGTGCCAATTACCACTGGAATTACCACTGCTGGTTTGTGCCATAGTCGTGAATTTCGATTTTTAAGTCCTGGTATCTTGCGATTTTTCATGTTCCTTCTCGGCGACCCTGCTATCACCTGGTATTGCGATGTCTATGATTGTGACCTTATTTTTCTCAACCAGTGTGATGTCTGGTGTATTATGCGCCAGTATTTTGTCGGTTTGTATACGGAAATCCCACAAGATCTTGACCATCTGATTTTCGGTGACTTTTTCAGGCTGATGTTCCCACCAGTTTGTTGCTGTTTTAATATTATAATTTTTGCACAAATTCCAATGGATCATTTGTGCTACTGAATTGTGCCGCAATTTATAATCAGTCTGCGTGATTTTTTACAGCAGCTGAGTATGTGATCAACAGTTTCATCAGCTTCTTTGCAAAGTCTGCTTTGGCATCATCAGAGGATTTTTCGATTTTGGCCTTAATGGCATTTGTGCGGATAGCTTGTTCTTGCGCAGCCAGGATTAGTGACTCTGTTTCTTCTCTTAATGTACCTGTTTTTAACCATAACCAAGTTTGTTCAGTGTCCACTTTATCTTTTATTTTTTCCAGAAATTGACCATGCAGTGCTTTGTTCTGCCAACTCTCCATTCTTGATTTTATCACATCTTTTCTGTATTCTTGTTTTGTCTGTTGGGCCTTCAGTAGATTTTTGTTCTTTACTTCGATTAATAGATGTTCTTGACTTTCTTTTAAATAATCAGCCAGTCCATGTTTTTCTTCTTCAACTGTTTGCTTCACTTGTAATAATCCTCTGCCACCTGATTTTTGGGGCAGATATAGTCTATCAGTATCACCACGTGGATGTAAACTGTAGTGCATTGTCATTAGTTTCCTGGTTTTTCGGTCCAAAAGGTCCAAATCAGCTTGTGTCCAGTTAACTATGCCAGCTGTGTATCTTATAACTGGTATTGCCCAGGTATTTATGGCCTTGATTGTATTTCCACCATTCAATTTAGATTTTAAAATTTTCCTAACTCTGTTGGTGTACTCTCGCCTGACAATAGTTTTTACTTCTCCATGCTTGATGTTATCCAACTGCAGAATGCCTAAGTATTTGTAGGCTTCATTTTCTTTGCATTTAATTAGTTGGCCATTGGGCATTTCAATTCCCTCAGATGCAGTGATTTTGCCCCTTTTTATGGATACAGTGGCGCATTTTTCCATGCCAAACTGCATTGAAATATCGGTGCTGAATACTCGGACTGTATTTGTCAATGATTGGATTTCTATTTCTGACTTTCCATAGAGTTTCAAATCATCCATATATAGTAAATGCGAAATTTTTTCAGCTTTTTGGCTGTTTGGTAGCCTAATTTCATTTTTTTTAAGATTACTGATAGTGGGATCATTGCGATGATGAAGAGAAGAGGTGAAAGTGAATCACCCTGGAAAATTCCTCGCTTGATATTAACCATTCCGTAGCTCTCGTTCCCTACTGCCAACTCAGTTCTCCATTGTTTCATTGCCTTTTCAGTAAAGGATGTAATATTTTGCTAATGCCAGTTGTTTCTAAGCATTTTATGATCCAACTATGTGGCAGTGAGTCAAATGCCTTTTGTAATCAATCCAGACCATATTCAAGTTCGTTTTTCTGTTCTTACAATTTTCTAATATCATTTTATCAATTAGAAGCTGATCTTTTGTGCCCCTGCTCCTTCTTTTGTTGCCTTTTTGCTCTACTGGCAAGATGTTGTTGTTTCCAAATAATCCATCATGTTATCTGCAATAATGCCTGTGAGTAATTTGAAGGTTGTTGGCAAGCATGTTATTGGTCTATAGTTTTCAGGTGTTGTTCCTTTAGTTGGATCTTTCTGAATCAAGTATGTTTTCCAGTTGTCAACCATTCATCAATTTGGCCCTTTTGTAAAATTTCATTCAGTTGCCTGGCCAATATTGCATGTAAACTGGTCAGATATTTGAGCCAGAAACCATGTAATTGGTCCTTTCCAGGTGATGTCCAATTCTTTATCTTTTAACTCGATTTTTGATCATCTCAGTTGTTATTTCTAATACTTGCATTTGTTTGTTGCCAATGCTTTTCTCAAAGTCATGTATCCACTTTGCTTCCTTGTTGTAGTCCTTTGCATTTTCCCACAATTCTTTCCAGAATTCAACTGTGGCCTGCTTTTCTGGTTTTTCACTTTTGGTGTCACCATTCACATTAAGACTTTGATAAAAACACCGTTGGTCTGATCTAAATTGCTGATTTGTTTATATTGGATGATTCGTGCCTCATATCTTTCAATTTTTCTAGCTGTTGCTGTTACTGCTGTTTTACAATCTCTACAGCTTCATTGATGTTTCTTGTATCCAATCTATATCTTCTGATTAGCCGATCTATGATTTTGTTGTTTTTAAGCCGTTGCTCATGCATGTTCTTTAAGTTACTAGCATCTGCCCTTAATTTTTTGATTTTTTGTTCTAGACGGATTTTCCACTTTGGCTTTGATGCTTTTTCTGTTGTGTGACTAGGTACTTTAATTTTAATGCCTAGTTCATTAGTGACTATTACAGCTGCGCTGTACATTAACTGGTTTGTTTCCAAGATGGACCCCGGTTCAATTGTTGAAAACACTGCATTAACCATTTTCATGATAGGGGCCAAAATTTTCTTAGGCACAGTTTTTAGTGATGGTAAACGTTGCCTTTCCTCATTAAGCAGAAAATGCTCCATGATCTTATCCTTCAATTCTTTTTGTTTTTGAGTTAGTTCATCAGTTGGTTCAGTGATAACTGGTTCTAGTGGTGGTGATGTTATTTCTTCCCCGAGAGCTTCTTCTGGGAGTTCTACTATAGTGTCTTTAGTTGTGTCTTGAATATCAGTTATTTCCGCTTGTGATATTGTTTTTTGGGTTTTGCAATTTGCCTGAATTTCCTCATGTTCAACTTCACTAAACACTTTATTCCGTATAATAAATCGCCTTTGATCTGCTAGTCGTTGTTCACTAACATTTGAATCTGGATATTGTTGTTTCCATAATTCATACATTCGCTTTAAATATCCTCTTTTTTCTGGCTCTGAGTTGTAGTAACAGGCCATTATGGCACGGTTTTCATCTGCACTATATTTTTGTCATTTTGTTGGCTGGTCCACTTGTAGCCCACTTGTCGACGGATGTCCAGGGACCCCAACATCCGCCGCGGCCCTTGTTAACCCGCGCGACGACCGATGCGGTATGGAATTCTTATTCGTTTTTTTCACCATATTGTATGGGTTGGCGGGGTTTTTTTACGGGACCAGATGCCAACCTGATCCCAACCTTCCTCCTTTCTCATCCGGGCTTGGGACCGGCAACGGCGGAGTTATTATTATTTTATTATTATTATTATTATTATTATTATATTATTATTATTATTTCTTCTGCTTTACTATTACTTAAGGGGAAAAAACCTCTCTAGGCCAACTGTGTAAATGGAGTTGAATGTAAAGCTGCATTTTATGGTCACAAATAAGATTACTAGTTGAGTATCAGGAAATTTTATTTAATACTATGGCTATACGTCTATGGAGATTCTCAGCACCCAAAGGTCCTTTTTCAAGACTTTCTGGTTTTTCTTTGAAGACGTTTCACTTCTCACCCAAGAACCTTCTTCCACTCTGGCAAGATGCTTCCATTTCCCACATCCAACCAGATCTGAAGAAGCTTCTTGGGTGAGAAGTGAAACGTCTTCAAAGAAAAACCAGAAAGTCCAGTTGCCTCTTGAAAAAAGCTGTGGTTATACATTGCATATTGTTTAATGAAAAAGGCTAAATAAATTAGTCCCTTCCAACTTGTGTCTTCTTCCCTTGTTGCCCTGGTCAGGATGGGGGTTGTAGTGCAATCTAGACTAAAGGCACCACATTGGAAAACATTCCTTAAAAATTTTAAAAATAAGAATATATTTACACAAAAAAGACATGAGTGGTCCTCACTTAGCAACCACAATTGGAACAAGCAATTTGACCACTAAGTGCTGCAATTACTTTGCAGAAAATCATGTGACAGTGACAGGCTTATGTCCTCACTTCACCTTTGGTTAAGTGAAACAACACAGGGACAAAGCAATTCATGTCAAAGCAACTTACAGTTTTATTTCTGCCTTCTCTCTTAACTCTGATTGTCACAAGTTGATTGTGAATGGCGATTGTGTGATTGTGGGGCGCTATGACAGTTGTAAGTGTGCGCTGGTTGTGAAGCAGCCAAATGACAGTCCTATGACCCTAGCGATGCTGTGACAATTATACGTAAATACAAAGATGAATTGCAAAGGTACCTGTTTGTTGGAGAATATACTATAGGCTATTTCTTTCTGTTGATGGAGGATTTTTTAAAATTAATTGTTTATTTTATTTTCATATAAACAATACATTTTCATTAACCAATATGTCGTCGGAATACATATTTTGTGCCAACATTAAAATGTACAATCATATTCATAATTCAACCTCATTCTAGCTTAATTTCCAATGCCTTAAGTATCTAATATATACCAATCCCATTGTAATTTATTTAAATCTATTAGTTATATTGATTAATACATTTTCTATACTTTAGATAACTTCTTTTACTATTAATCCTTATGTCTATTCTCTAACCCATCGGTAAAAAGATTCCTGTTGATGGGAGGAATAACACGTTATTTTATTTATTTCAGTCATAGAGCACCAGGAAAATAAATAAATAAATAAAAAAGAAAGTACTGTATAAGTTACATAAAATGCAAACGTATATCATAAGCTTGTCAGAACAATCAAAGCAAAAGCTGTGTCATAATTAAAACATTTAGGCAGTCAATATTGGAATCAGTATTGTGTCTTTTTTTCTGGCTTAGCAAACCACTGCCACATCTTAGCAACTGGGCTTAAATGTAAAAATGAAAGGAGTTGTCAGCACCTCTTCATTAATAATAGGAAAGAAGACCACGAGACTCCATTGATAGAAATCAAGTGTACTTTTACTAATTATAAATGATTAGAAGCGTGGCAAAGCAAAGACTGATTATTTAGGCGTGAAAGCGAGTGATATATAAATGACCCATTCCCCACCCCTTGGCATCCCTGTTGCAGTCCAATCATAATTCTCCCAAGTGTCAGGTGTGAGATAACTTCAAAAGGCATCACCGAGATGGAATGTCGGTGCCGTTGGCCTTGGCGGGAACCTCCTCCGCATGCGCAATCCGACAGGCAGCAGAACTCCAGAATCTTCCTCCAGCACAATTAGTAAACCCCTCCCAAATACCATGACCCCCCTCCCCGTTTCAATGGCAGCTGAAGCAGCAGCAAAGCAGAGACTGACAGGAGTAGAGATTTCATTGACACCCAGAAGATGAGCAGGAGAAGGCAATTATCAAACAGCAAAGATATTGATAGAGCACCAAGTTTAAGATCTCTTGATTCTCCTGGTCCAGAACCTCATGGAATTTCCAATTCAGGTAGTATAAAATGATGTATGAAAAAATATGACATGACACTAATGCAAAATAGCATGGTTTTTAATTCTTGCATACTATAATAGATACAATTATCTTGCTACTGGTACAAAAATAAATCTGAAGCTTCAAAACGACAGGCCTAAAGCTATGCACAGTTTAACTAATCTGTAATCCTATTTTCCAGCATTTCTGTTTCCTGTTCCTCCTTTATCCAGCTAAGAATGTCAAAGTTTGCTCAAATTGAACAAGAAAATGGTATCTAACCAATTATAAGGCAGCCTTATTTTTGTGTACCTTAGCAATAAAGTCTGGCCACTACTTTCAAATTATGTTCGGCCTCTATGTTATAAATGATCCAATATTCAGAACTGCTGAGCACACAAATCCTTAATTCTGTGTTTAAAATATTTCAGCAGTAGGGGCTCTTTTTTTGCAATATAAATTAGTTTAGAAGCTTAGCTACATAAAGTGAATTGCTAAGTTTTTGAGCATCAGTAAAAGAAGCTGAAAAAGGCAGAGATTAAACATTCATTTTATTATAGAATAATTTGTACAGACAGTTCTCATAGTTAAGTGTCCCGTGGTGGTTCTTTTATATAGAAATAGTAGCAGAGGATTGTTATATCCTCTGATCAAATAAAATGTACATTGTACACCATGGGCCTTTCTGCCTAACGGTTCAACTGTCATAGGAAATTCCTCAGAATAAAAGGAATCATGGTGTCAAAGCTGAATTATAAATACTAGAGGCCATTTTCTAGTTAGTTCATCATTGCCACCCTGTGGGTGGGGGGAGGTTGGAATGGATTTGCTAGACAGAACATCGAATTTTCTCGTGAGAACCAAGATCATCTCAGGGGGATGATCTCCCATTGACCAATGTAACCAGTGACACTGGGGGGAAGGGGTGATTACTCATTTTAACTCGGGAAAGATTCAGATCTGGTTTTCAACTAAGCGTGCTGATATGATTTACCCAATAAAGTTTTTGAGGAAGTGTCTGGCCTCAGATTCCTGATTTGCTTGGATCCATTAGTCAGAACCTTGACACATAGATTATAACCATAGGTGCAAACTAAGCACTGCATCCTTTGGCAGATTAATTCTGTTGTTTGTTGAAATACAAAATAAATTCTAACATGTCCATCTAACATTCCAACTGGTTGAATGAAATCAGACTGGACAACTTGTTCAAAAGTTCAGAAATTCAGCCGCCACTACTCCCCATTTGCCATGCTTGGATCTGCTAGGACTTTTAATTCAGTAGTATCTGGATAGTACAAACTCATCATCTGCATGTTAAAGAAATACTATGAGATCTCATACAAATATTTCCATGCAATCTAATCTTATGTACCGTGTTTTCTCGAAAATAAGACAGGGTCTAATTTCTTTTGACCTCCAAAATAAGTGCTTGGCCTTATTTTCAGGGAGGTATTATTTCTATAGTGAAGGAGGAGGCAAGCATGGTCACCTCATGGCTGCTGCTGTGTTGCAATATTTTGGGGAGGGCTTATTTTCAGGGAAACAGGGTATATTTAGAAATATGGATCACTGTGTTCAGTGGGACTTGCTCAAAGTAGTGCATGCACCTATAGTCTTTCTATGCAAACATAACATTTATTGTTTTAGAGAAGTTCCTTACTTATATTTTAAGATTTATGTTTCTATTTATCCTTTCTTCTATCCAAAATCTAGAAGTAACCCTACTGAACATAGTGCAGTAATTTCAAATACAATAAATAAATTAGGACTATATCATATTTTATCCAATTATTGCAAATATTCTACAAAAGATAAGAAAATGTGAGTGTGTACAGGCATTTGATTTCCTCTAAAAATGCTTTTCTCTCACAAAAAATGTCCCTTTTGTTATGCAAACAATGTCCAGAGAACATATCTTTGATAAATGTCAGAGTTTTTCTGCTGGTGAACATGTCAAACATGAAGTTGACATTACTTGTCACTCTGTCCTTGGGAATACATTTGCATTAATATATTATGGTGAAGGAATGAAGAGAAAGATGTATATGTGTGCAAAAATATTACTTAAGAAACTCAAGGGATTATAGGAAGACTCAGAGGTGGGTTCCTCCCGGTATGGTACAGTATGGTACACCAGAAGAAGTAGTGAAAATCTGGCATACCGGACCAGACTGGTAGGGATGGTGGGGCCATGCCCTGTACTGGCAAAAGAAAGAATATCCTACCATCCCAGAACTGCGCCGTGCTGGGGAGTTCTCCTGCATGGACGTGCCTGACAAAAGCAGTGGCAAAAGCAGTGACAGAGCACACCCTGCCTTCGGGGGGGACATTCCCCAGCTGAATCAAACACATGGGTGCCAACAGGCAACGGGAGAAGGAAAAAATGCTCCAGGAGGGTAGGCACCAGGCAGATATCCCGTGGCTGTTGCACATGTGCATCGCCTGCTCTCCTGGAGCACTTTTCCTTCTCCCACCAGCGAAATAATATCCCGCCATCTGTTGGTGCCACCACAGTTGATTCGGCTGGGGGAACACCCCAAAGGCAGAGTGTGTTCTGCTGCCACCGTTGCGGCTGCTCCTGTCAGGCGCATCTACACAGGAGAACTCCCAGTTCTGGGATGGCAGAGAGTCTAGACAAGCTCTCCCTCACCACTGCTGCCACTGCTGCTGCCAGGCACATCCACACAGAGGAAGTCATGTGAGTGTGTAATCGCCCAATGGAAATTCCAGCCACCTGCAGGGAAGAGGCAACCTAGCGCAAACTCCTTTCCATCACCCGGCATGGCTCCTGTGCACTACTATGTTCCTGGGGGTGACTGGGAGAGGCCGAGATGGGAGCCGCTCTCCTGGGTTATGGGCTAATTTCCTGGGCTCAACTCCAAAGAGCATTGTGGGTAAAATGAGCCACCTCCGCTGCCACTGACAGAGGGAGATTAGGATCTTCTCTAACCTCCCCATGCAGCTCTGGCACAATAAATCTGGCTGGTGGCTGGGAAGCCGCCACTGCCAGCGCTTTGACAGGTCGGTCCATGAACTGGAGCTGTTACTGAGGCTGGGAATGGCTGCCCCTACTTGCTCACCATCAGCGGCAAGTCTGGTGAAATCGGACTGAAGAGCCTCACTCGCTGGCCACAACACTGGGAACAGCCGCACCTGCTTGCATGTGTTTACCATGACATGCCCAACATCTTCAGACATCCACTAGGTCACCTGCCGAGAGGCAGAGAAATCAGGCTTCAAAACCCTTTGAAATTAGCCCTCTCTGCTGGCCTGCTAAAAAGGCGAAAACCAAGGCCAAGAGATAACAGGATGACTAACCATATTTGGTTAACCCCCAGAGCAGGAAGAGGCTAAATTGGGGACTCTTTGTGTTGGTTTGTAGTATATGGATGGACATGATCATAAGATTTGTTGGGCATCGGTTTTAGTTCATAGAATATATCTACAAATATAATTGGAAGGGATGTGTGTGAGGGGGGGAGGAGAGAAAGAAAGAAGAAAGAAAAAGAAAGAAAGAAAGAAAGAAAGACAAAGGGAGGGAGGGGGGAGAGAGAAAAAAAGTGAGAGAGACAAAAATAGAAAAAGAGAAAGAGAGAAAGAGAATGAGAAAGAGAAAGAAGGAAAGAGAAAGAAAAATAAAGTGAGAAAGAGAGACACAAGAGAGACAAGAAAGAAAGAAGAGAAAGAAAGAGAAAGAAAGAAAAAGAGAATTTATGACCACAGTTGGCCCAAAATTTTGGTTGCTAAGCAAGAGCATTGTTAAGTGAGTTTCACCACATTTACAAGTTGGCCACGCCCACCCAGTCACATGACCATCAACCCATACCCACAGAATAGGTCACGCCCACAAATAAGTAGTAAAAAAAATTGCAACCCACCTGGACAGACTGTGTATTGTTGATTCTAACTTTGGATGAATGGGGATGAATGGATGGATTACATGCCATTGAGTTGGTATCAAGTCTGAGTAACCACACAAATAGATTTTCCCCATGATGATCTGTTCCTAATCTGGCCTTTCAGGTATAAATTATTTAGTTGCACTAGATTAGAAAAGGAGTCACTGATAATGGTAGCACAATGTTTTTTTTTGTAATATTCTAAATTCATTTTGCTTGAGCTACCAACTTCAAAGTATCTGAGCAAGAAAGCAGGGAGCACGGGGTGATAAGAGAATATTGTTTTAACTGAATGCATGCTATAATCATATTGCTGAAGCTAAGCAGGACTTAGCTAGGCAGTGGCTGTTGTTGAAAACTATGTTATACATGGTTCCATGATGGAAAAAAGGATGAAATAAGATATGTACCCAAATACAAGACAATTCATTTGTTTCCATGCAAATTTGCAGATGTAATGTTTCTCTCATATATTATTTAAGATTCACAGCCATTCTTCTGAGTAAGCACATTCTTTAAATCTGTCTTCTCCAGAAATATTAAAAGGGAAAAGATTTACATCACTGCATACACAGGATACAATTTCAAGGCACCCATGCATTGCGATCTTTGTCATTCATTCCTTATTACTGTACCTTTGTTACTGTCCCCAATTTTTCTCCTGCATTTGATTATCTCCTTCATATATCTTGACTCAGCTTAGATCATAAACTTGCCAGATATATTATGGAGAACTTATTTGCCATGCATTAAATATGAAGCTTACCTTGGGAGTAGGGAATTAGGCTTTTATGCATCTTTAAAATGCCATTAGTATTAATGACACTACCAAGATAATGCAATAAAATATGTGGATGCCTTATGAACTCTCATTACTCTGCTTGAAATACTGCATGAAATGATCATTTTAATAGTAACTTTTCCATTCATACTAGATCTCCTCAAAACAAATTAGTTCATAAATTGTTGCTCATTTTTCAAGGAAGATATGCAGATGAGCTTAAATACATTCTTCAGGATAATCTTCACACATGTACTGTATAATGCTGATATCTTTTCAATCATCTGGGTAGAAAATTATTCCATTTTAAAGGTTAAAAGTGGTTTTCTTGGAGATGTAAGAAACCAGAATAGAAAGTTATCTGTTCACTCTGCCTATTCTCATTGGGGTTTATGTGTGATGTCTACATAACAATACAAAATACAAATATCAATGTATTAATCACTATTTGGCAAGATGGTATGACGTGAAGGAAGTTATATTCTCATCCTGGAGAATTCTTAAAATTATTTTTATTGTCTAGTTGGAAGTTTGTTATGTTTGGTAGCTAGGGTAGTTCAGAAAGGGAAAGTTTTCCACTCAATTCTATTTGCTCGTATCATTTCTGTTTTAGCTAGCAATAGAATGGTAGAACTTTACTCTGGTGTACATTTGATCTTTAGTTAATGTTGATCAAGCAACTCTTGTTCTGTGGGTAACATGTCAAATGGGGCAGACTTGATACCACATTGTTAACCTATGTGAAGTAGTTGAACTGTTTTGGAAGGCAACATTTAGAGTGGTTTGGGATGTTCAGATGGAACATGAATCAGAGGTCACCTCCCTAATCAATGCAGCATCAAAATATAAAATGCTATTCTCAGTTCCCACAAATTAAAATAGACCAGTAAATCAACTCCACAAAAAAATTGAACTTACTGTATTTTTATTGAGATTGATTGTGCTCTTCCTGCTTATACTCTAGTGAATTGGGAGGGATCTGCTTGAGTCATTTCCTAATTATTACCTGTTTGTATTAGACTTTAAAAAATGATTTAGCTACTTTTGCCTAAGTAAGATCTGTTGAGGTCATCTCTCTTATTCCCTATGTACAGTACATCTAGCACATTTGCATAGGATACTTTTCAGGATAAAATCATCAAGACTAATCATTTTTAGGATTCAACTAAAATAATGCTCCAAGTTATAGTCTAAGGGCTAAGATGACAGGAATCAGGAAAATCCAGGAAGTTTTAGAACACGATTCCCAATCTTATCAATTTTAAGATCAGTATACTTTATGTCCTAGAATTCTTCCTCATTCTGAGTGAGAAATTCTAGGAGTTGAAGTCCACGTGTCTTAAAATTGCCAAGATTGGGAAATCCTGCTCTAGAACAATCGAAAAAGGACTGATTTTCTTAAACTAAGGTGACCACATCCTAGGAAGCTGCCAAAGCCAAACTTAATCAAGCAGAGCATTTGGTGGGAAATGTTATGGTGGATTTTTCAATTAGTCCCCTTTCATGGCTTTTAACTGCTTTACTTGCAATTCATGATCATGATATAAAAGAGGATACACAGTACATATCATTCTGAATCACTCTAGAAAGTTGAGACTTGCCTATGTGTGTATGTGGTTTGTGGTTATCTGAAAGCACTAACTCAAACTTAATGCCAGAAGCTGGCCACCAATTATAATGTCTTTGAAAGACAACCATTTTGGATAGCAGCTTAAAATACCATAGAACATCTATCTTTGTGGGCTTGTTCTATATGTTAAACATAATATGTTGCTCACCTACCTCCATCATTAGTGTAGTTCTAAAATGTTCTGTCATGCTTGATGCATTATCTATTGCCTTTTTTAAAAAAATAAAACAAAACCAGATCAGCAGATTCTCTGCAAGAATTATATTTTGGATTATATTAGCTAAACAAGAAACAGATGAGTATTGACTTTCTATTCTCCGCATCACAGATACAGCATTAACCAGAGAAATAGATTTATGGCTTCAGGCTCTCACTGAAATGCTAGTTAGTGATTTGCTTAAGTCTCTTTGTTGACTAGTGGCTCTAAATTACTTGGATGCACAAGAACTTTTTTTGTAAAGGCCGAAAAGACTTTAAAAGAGCCAGAGAATGAGAACTGAGAAGGCTTATTTTGTATTATTTTGGGAGCATGGTTTGTCTGCATTCTACTCATTTCTTACTTCTCTAATCCACATGTGGATGGCATCAGGGTTAATTAATTAATTAATTAATGAGCCTCAAACCAAGTTTCAAAAGAATCCAGTGATTTATTAGGAGCAACATGTCAGCACGTTCCTGAGTGGAGTTAGCGCTGCCCATGTGATTTATAGCCCAACCATGACCCTGTTTCCCCCCTCCTCCAAGGCATGTCATAAATCACATTCTCCAATGGAGCATTATTTTGGGCTACAGAAACACGCCTCTACAGCTGGCTCTAGTAACCTGGGATACAATCTGAGAAAGGTATATGTGGAATGTGTGTCTCGTCGCTGCAGCTCTCCCCTCCTGCCTATGGCACTCAGAGCAGACCGAATGCTTTAGAGTGGATGGATGGATGGATGGATGGATGGATGGATGGATGGATGGACGGATGATAACTGGACAGATATAGAACGTTTAAGTACCTGTCCTGATAAAGACAAATATTCAGGTAAAAGCTGTCTCTGTGGCCATACTGAAAATTTGGAATTACCTTTTATTGAAGTCAAGAATGACTCCAATAAATACCATATAAATGTACAAGAAAGAATAATGATGCCATTTGTTCACTTTATTTTTTATTTTAACACTCCTAATATAACAATCTGATTATTAACTGCCCCTCCAAAGGCTACTAATATCTTAATAAAATATTTTTGACAGTTTACACCTGTCGCTTTACTTTTACAAGTTTTTGTTGCTAAGCAATGAGGTTGTTAATACTCTTGTTAAGTGAATCACACAGTGATTCAGTTGTTAAGCGAATACAGCTTATCCCATTGACTTTGCTTTTCCGAAGTGGCTAGGTATGTCGCAACCTGGCGATCATGTGATGATAGGTTGGCTGCAACTGTGGTAAATACCTACCAGTTGCCAAGCACTCGAATAGGGATCACATAACTATGGGGATGCTGTGAAGGCCGTATGAGCGTAAGTAACTTTTTTCAGTGCTATTGTAACTTTGAATGGTTGTTAAACAAATGGCTGTAAGTTGAGGAGTATCAGTATTCTTTGTAGTGAGGCAGATTCCTTGTGTGTGCGTGCTGTATCTAGAAAGTTTGGTTGTGGCTCAGGTTTTTCTGTTCTTATCTTCATTTTTTTTCTTTTAATTTTTATGATACAGTTTTCATATTATGATTGTGAGCCACCTGTTATCTTTTAAGATTGTAAAATAATAAATAAATAAATAAATAAATAATTTCCAGAGCACTGAAGTTGACTAATAATAAAAAAACCTGGTAATAACTAACTAATTAATTAACTACATGCATGCATGCATGCATACATACATGCATGCATACATACATACATGCATGCATACATACATACATACATACATTCTTTGCAAAGCACTGAAGTTGACCAATAATAAATACTGCTGAATAGAATGGTTGCTGGAACTGGGTATGTCTAGTCTGATGAAAAGAAGGACTAGGGGAGACATGATAGCAGTGTTCCAATATCTCAGGATTGCCATAAAGAAGAGGGAATCAAGCTATTTTCCAAAGCACCTGAGGGTAGAAAAAGAAGCAATGGAGAAAACTAATCAAGGCAAGAAGCAACTTATTCTATTCTATTCTATTCTATTCTATTCTATTCTATTCTAAAAACCTGGTAATAACAAACAAACAAACAATAAATAAATTATTTGCAAAGCAATGAAGTTGATCAATAATAAAAACCTGGTATGTTTGTCTGGCAATTATTGCACTCCAGTTGATATTTGCTAGAATACAAAAAATGTAAAGCAAAGCCCACCATTTTACAGCAATATTTTAAAATTCAAACCATTTTCTTTTCATTTTTATTATAGGGCTTGGGCAATATTAATCATTCAGTTGTCACAGGAACTTGCCTTAAACTAAGAAACACAGATGTAAATGTCAACAATAATTATTTCCTCTTATAAAAGGCAAAGGATGTTTAGAATTAATGTAATATTTTTATAGAACACATTACATATTAAGAGGTATATCATCTGATAGAATTTTTAATTACATAATATGAGGAATAAATATTTTATGAGAAAGTATCAACCTCCAACAATTACGGATTGCCCTCCAGAAATATATATTTTAACACAGTTGTCTACATCCCTGGCTGAAAGGGATGACATCGCTCAAGCCATGGCATGCAAGGTGACAAGCTGCATTTATGTCAATTTTATAGTCTTATTCATAGCTTTAATTGTTTTTGTCAATCTTTAGAAAAGTGAAAGGAAGACAAACGAGAAGAGGAAGGCTCTGAGAGATAAGCAAATTTTGCCCTGTGTCAATAGAGCTATTCTGAGTGTGGACATTAATTTTCTTAGCGTTGAGTGGATCAGTAGAAAGCAGAGATAGGATATACTTGAAAATAAATGTGTGGTGCAAGGATTTCATGAACTTCGGGGATGAACCACAATTCTGTACTTTATGAGCCCTAATTAGGAATACATGTCAAATCTCTATAAACCTCAAAGAAGAAACATCAACATCCTGTTAACACTATTCCAGTAGCTCAGAATGCAAAGAATCGACAAGCACTAGGAATAAAAGTCTAAAATGAAAAATAGTGGGAAAAGCCCTTCATGGTATTGGACCTGGGTACTTGAGAGACCGCCTGCTGCCAATTACCTCCACCAGACCGATTAAATCCCACAGACTAGGCCTCCTCCGAATTCCATCCGCTGGCCAGTGTCGACTGGCGACTACCCGGAGGAGAGCCTTCTCTGTGGCTGCTCCGACCCTCTGGAACGAACTCCCCGTGGAGATTCGCACCCTCACCACCCTCCAGGCCTTCCGCAAAGCCCTTAAAACCTGGCTGTTCCGACAGGCCTGGGGCTAAAGAACCGTGCCCCTATCTCGAATGGTATGATTGTTGCGCTTTTAAATTATGTATTGTTTGTGCTGTTGTCAATTGTTTGTATCCCCCCCTTCCCTTGTTTTGAGTTGTGAGCCGCCCTGAGTCCCCCTCGGGGAAAAGGGCGGCATACAAATGAAATAAACACAAACACGCACAAAGTGGAGCTAAAACAAAATATAGAGGACCCAACAAATGACACAGGTATTACATCCAGCCTTAGAATTGATAGGGTTATCTGCCACTGTTCAATTAGCAAACCATACACAGATGAGTGTTAAAATACTCTCTATAGTGCAATGGTAGAAGGTCACCAGTAGTTTTTCATTTAGTTGTTGTTTCCTGAGTATTGATATTTTTAAAATCTAGAGATGGAGAAGATTCCTGAAAATATGATGGGCAAGAAAATAAATTAATGGATCATTGAATTAATTAACACAGAGACTCAAATTATCCTACTTCAGAGATATTTGTGAAGATCCAGCTTTCTGGAAAGGTTCTAATACTGAGAAAGGTAGAATCAACTGGATATGTAAAACATCATACAGGAATGGGGTGTGTATTAAATATGAATATCCACTAAATCCACACATGTCATTTCAAGCCTTATGTCATTTAAGGGTTGTCTTCTACTTATATTGAACAAACTCTTCATATAATGGACACCAGTCTATTAAATGAGGCAAAGCTTGTTGTATCCAAAATCTGCTGATCTGAAATTAATTCATCTGAATTTTTATCATATTTCAGTGAAATGAATCCAAGTAACATAACTAGACATGTTTGCTTATATTCACAAGAGATGGGCTATACCAATACTATTATTGGTCCAGAGTTATTGTAGATGCTGATAGAAAACATTATAAGGTTGGAGACAATTGTAATGTTGTCCTTCTCATTCCCTTTTGATTTCACTTGTTTTGACTTGATCTAGGTGCAGGCCTTATTTGTAACCCCTTATTCTTCTGTCAGAAGGCATTTGGCTACGCTTATCTACAAATTCTGCGTGCTAAAAGTGATTTGTGGAAAGAGATGCTGTAAATGAGAAGCAGAGGAAAAAGAAGGGAAAGAGAACATTGCAATATTAATACTGTGTTTATGGGCAGGGTAGAGAAGCCTGCCTAACCTGGGGAAGTGGTTTAAACAGCAAGGTAGAACTTAAAGTAATGGGATTGCTGGTGAGAATTCATACATATAACATCAGTATTTTATATACACAATGAACAAAAACTGACTGGAAAGGCTGCAGGGAAAAAGATGGTTTGGAAAACAATTTGCAAAAATAAAGCAGCAA
Organism: Thamnophis elegans; assembly: GCF_009769535.1. NCBI lineage: Eukaryota > Metazoa > Chordata > Lepidosauria > Squamata > Natricidae > Thamnophis > Thamnophis elegans. The sequence continues at coordinate 50,770,787 of NC_045544.1, read as the reverse complement.
TTAGATAAAGGACGAAGTGTCTTTCTCTGCTGTTTCTTTGTCCTCACCTAGAATAGCAAAAGTGGCCAAATCATGATTCAGATCCAGAGTCTCATCCTAGAGAAAAAGAAAAAGGTTTTTCTTTTAGAAATGATTCTGCCTTCGTCTCTGTAATATTTTATTATCTCTGAAGATTTCTTCTTCAGACTGGAGATTTTCCTAGACAGTGTTGGAAAAAACATAACAAGAGGGCAAGAAGGATTGCTAAAAGCTGTTACCATGCTCCTGCTGAAGGTCAACTGTAAGTCCAGCCAACTCTGTAGGCTTATTCATTTTCATTTACTAAACAACACATGCATAGAATGAAAAACATATTAACATGAATTGAACAAAAGTTAAAAGAACATTGCATGAAGTGAACAATTTTAATCTTATTGTTTGAAATGCAACCATATCTCTGCAGCTACCTTATTCATGTGCTTTATATTTTATTTTTATTAGTTTATCAAAATAAAATACAAAAGTACAAAGAAAAATGAAAGCAATGGAGGGAAAGGAAAAGGAGAAAAAGGGAAAGAGAATAGTGTAGGATAAAAGGAAAAAGACTTCTGATTCCTTTTGGTGCAATAGAAGGTAGCAACGTAAAACCTCAACTGTTTACTTTTATATTACAAACACACAGACACATCTAGATTTTTCCCATTGAAATGGTACCCATTTATCTACTCAAATATTGCTGTATGGTCAGGACCCAGCAAGCAACAGTTGGGAGCTCACCCCATCTTGTGGAGCTGGGCTCTAACTGCCGAAGTGTGGCAGTTCCAGTATCATTAAGTGACTGCACCACCGCATCCCCTTAGAATCACATTGAAGAGCTTACATAGAAATTGGTATATTGTAGAATCAGAATAATAATGTAAGATCAATTTATATATCTGAATATTTCAGAATATATATATCTACAGAAAACAGAGAGTGAAATCCTGAGATGAAGCAAATGCAATTATAGAGTTACATTTGTTGTCTGGTAATAGTGTTAAATAACAAATTACAGTTCTTTAAAATAAGCTGCCCTATGGCCTTAACTGAATTGAGAATTCAGAAGCAGATTTCCGTATGAACATGCATTTATGGCCAAAAGTTCTTAACAAGTGCATCAATCTCTCTCTATGTGCATTGTTGATGTATAATGTGGCCTAAAGGACACAAAAAAATTTACATCAGAGGGAAGAGAAATAATACACTCATCTCACCTGAAAAGGCAGGAGTGAATGTTTTAGCTGTTTTGAGATGACGAAATGGTAGTAGAAGCTAATGCATTATTTTAAGCCCTCATTTGTGGAAAAAAAGATTTGACTAATATTCCAACACTCAGGCTGGGGGGTCAAATTTTGCACCCCTCAGAGAGGGTTCGCAACTTGGGAGTCCTCCTGGATCCACAGCTGTCATTTGACCACCACTTAACGGCTGTGACCAGGGGGCATTCGCCCAGGTTCGCCTGGTGCGCCAGTTGCGACCCTACCTGAATCGGGAGGCTCTCACAACAGTCACTCGGGCCCTTGTGATCTCTAGGCTGGAATACTGCAATGTGCTCTACATGGGGCTGCCCTTGAAGAGCATCCGGCGGCTTCAGCTAGTTCAGAACGCAGCCGCGCGAGTGATTGCGGGTGCACCTCGATTCACCCGCATAACACCCATCCTCCGCGAGCTGCGCTGGCTGCCTGTCGATCTCCGGATGCGCTTCAAGGTGCTATTAATCACCCATAAAGCCCTACATGGCAGTGGATCTGGATACTTGAGAGACCGCCTTCTGCCAATTACCTCCCTGCGACCAATAAGATCCCATAGACTAGGCCTCCTCCGTATTCCATCGGCCAGCCAGTGTCGGCTGGCAACCACAAGGAGGAGGGCCTTCTCAGCAGTAGCCCCGGCCCTTTGGAACGAGCTCCCCGTGGAGATTCGTACCCTCTCCACCGTCCAAGCCTTCCGCATAGCCTTGAAGAACTGGCTCGCCCGTCAGGCCTGGGGATAAGGATAGTTACCCCTCCCGAATGATGAATGTATGTTGCCTACCATTTTATTACATGTCTTCTATCTTGATGTTTGTGTTCCCCCCTTCCCAGTTTTATGTGAGCCGCCCTGAGTCCCCTCAGGGAAAAGGGCGGCCTACAAATTCTAATAAAACTAAAACTAAACTAAACTAAACTAAAACAAAAGGCTGAAAATTATTGATTTGTTGCCAAATTTTGGAGATGAGATTCTGGGAGATTTGAGGGACTCTGAAAATAAAACTAGAGTCTCTCTACATTCTTGTGGACTGCAAAGCATTCCTCCTTTGCACAGAAATTAGGGTAACCAAGTAGTAATATGCAAAACACTACACAGTGTATTTTCCAGAGTATAAGATGCACCTTTTCCCCTCAGAAAAGAGGGTGAAAATCTGGGTGCATCTTATACACTGAATACAGCATTTTTTGCCTCCTGAAACCCCGCCCCTTCACCAAAAGACCATGCATAGCCTTTAGGAGGTTTCCAGAGTGCTCCTGGGGGCTGGGGAGGGCAAAAATGAGCAAAAAATGTATCATTTTTTGCTCATTTTTGCCCCAGCCCTCAGGAGCACTCTATAAACCTCCTAAAGGCTATTTGTGCCCTTTTTTTTTGAAAAAAAAACTGGCCCCTTTTTCACCAAAAATGGCTGTTTTGGGGAAGTCTGCAGAGTGCAAAAACTTTTTTTTATTTGCCTCTTCAAAATCTTGGTGTGTCTTACACTTTGAAAAATATGGTACTTACATACCAATGCATAATGTGAAAGCTAAGCTCAAAGAATCATTAAAAATGTGACTTTGTTAATTTAATTTTTAAAAAACTTGTTTTTTTTTTAAACAATAAAGCTAGTTAATGGTTAAAGTACCAGACTAGATGGTAGGAGATTGTAAATTGTAGTCCTACCTTAGCCCAAATACTCCCTCAACCCAGCTCACCTCACAGGGTTGTTGTGGGGAAAATAGGAGGAGGGAGTATTAAATATGGTCATTTCCCTTACTTATTTATAAAAATAATAAAGATGGGATATAAATAAATAAATAAAATTTAAAAGCTATCTGGACCAGTGACGTGCAGTGAGGTTTATGGCTGGTGAGGCAAAAAGAAAGAAAGCGGCTTCTGCCCGCCCCGCCGCTATGCACGACATAGAGGCGTCCCGCCTCTGCTGGCGGACTGCCCCAACACAGAGAAAGAAAGCTGGCGGGCTGTCCTCCCTGCCTCTCCTACCCCCTTCCCTCTGAGTGAAGAAACAAACACATGCACACACACACACACATATACACATACACACACACACAAATTACTTACAATTACTTACAAATTACATAAATTTTGAATTCCTCCCCCTCCCTCCGACCCATATACCTTTTCCAGCTGTTTCACTATCACAGAGGATTTCAATTCTGCTCTTGCCTGCCATCATGAAAATATAAAAATATAAAAGGAAGAAGGCAAGAGCTGCTGAGGTCAGGCTGGGTTAGCTGCTGCCAGAGTCCCCAACGGATGACTCTACTTAACTGTTTAAAAAAGCCTCTAAAAACGCCCTCTACAGGAGGAGGCAAGAGAACCACGTGCCTCATCTACATAAGGAATTTTTCGCCTTTTAACCCTTGCTTAACTCTACTTGAGTTATCATAAAGTCAGACTAAATGAGGCACGTAGTTCTCCCACCTCCTCCTGTAGAGGGCACTTTTTAAGAGGCTTTTTAAAATAGTTATGCACTAAGCAGAGTCATCCACTATGACTCTGGCAGCAACTACCTCAGCCTTTTTCCTTTTACATTTTTTTTTCTTTTCATGATGACCGTGGTGAGGATCTGCCTCCCCTGCCTTCCCTGACTGCACGTCACTGATCTGGACCCATGTGTTCCTTAAGGTACAGTATTGGCATGGTTAAACCTCGAATACAATTGCAATTTCAAATACTTTGGCCACCTAATGAGAAGGAAGGGCTCACTGGAGAAGAGCCTAATGCCGGGAAAGGTTGAGGGTAAGAAAGGGACAACAGAAAATGAGGTGGCTGGATGGAGTCACTGAAGCAGTCGGAGTTAGCTTAAATGGACTTGTGGGGGGAATGGTAGAGGACAGGAAAGCCTGGAGGAATGTTGTCCATGGGGTCGTGATTGGTCAGACACGACTTCACAACTAACAACAACAACAATTGTAATTATTAACCAAGATTAAAAGTTAGCTTTAGGATTTCTTTCCAGATTTTTCTTAATTGTGAAAAACAGTATTAAGACCTGCTGCCTATAGTTCAAATGAATCAATTTTGTTAAAAGACTATGATTTCCCTTTAAGCAAGGGAGGGAATCAAAACCAAGCAAGGAATAAAATCACTTAGACAAAAAATAATTGGTTAAAGATAAAACAAGTAGGAAGGAAACATACAGTATATTTAAGCACAGCAACACATGTCTCTTGTTCTAAATAATGTTCCACCATTTTTATGATCACTCCAAGATTTGATATCAGCTATGTCAACATTTTGTCTCTTTCAGGCAGGAAGACGCAGAATGTATTATTCCTGCAGAAAGGTTTCTGTTCAGAGAAAGCTAAAATGTTACCTTGTAATTACATCATATAACAGAACCATGTTCTGGATGATTGATCTTTCAGAGGCTGGTTCTAGTTGCCACAGGAGCAGTAAAAATCACTGCCAAATCCAATATTTCTTCAGAGTCTAAAATATGTTTATATTTTCCAGACACTGAACACAGGCGGTACTTGATGGTCCAGGTTGAAAGACCCAGGGGAGGGAGATGGCATGAACAGGAAGGAGCAGAAGAGAATAAGATGCCTTCTTGCATTAGGCAGTATCTCCTTATTCCTATATACAAAAGGGGCAGGGTGTGGGTTGTGTTGCTTTGACACAAAACTTGTCTTTTCAAACCTTTCCCCCTGCCCCTGTTATCATGACATCACTGCTACAGACACAGTGTGGCTTTATGCTGCAGACAAGCAAAATAAATAAAGCAATAGAAATTCCAGATTTCAGAAAGATAACAGTTGGCTCTTTGTGGAATGTATCTAAGGTTAGATTGGCTCCAACCTTGTTGGTCATCAAGAGAAACACTCAGGTTTGCTTACACATGGGAGTCAGGAAGCTAGTGAGACCCAAATGTCTGGTCAATGCTCTTAGGTGTTAATCTCGGTGTCTTTTTCAGTTGGGGACAGGAGGGAATGACATGTGCCTATAGTGAAGATGCCCAGAGTGGTTAGTATCAATCCCCAAGGTTGGACAGGTCCATTCAAGGGGTCAATAAAATGGCTGGGGGTCAAAAGAGGGCCAAAAATGATTGTGGTCAATTGAGATCAACTAATCTTTTCAGATCTCTGTAGAACTCCATGCTAGTTCTTAATTCTGAAGGTGAGGTAGCTAGTGGCAAGTGTCACCAGCAAGAAAGTTTCTATTATGATGATTATTCATAGCACTATTAGTTAAATTAGTATTTAATAAGCTATATCCATGTAATAAATATTTGGAAATCAACAATTTGAAACTTCATGAAGGGTTGATCAGTGGATGAGTTTAAGAACTCCTGATCTGTAAGTATTTACACAGTTGTTTCAATTTTATTTATGTTTACCTCCCCTTGAGTCACTTTGGTAGGCGGGATTAGCATAAATACTTATCTTTATAGTTATTTCTAGAATTTATATGTTGCCTACTTTTCTGAGAAAAATATATTCAAAATGTACCTTAAAATGTCAATCAAATCATAAAATACATTTATAAAACCATTGCATAAAACTGAAACCATTGAAATTATTGAAACCAATAATGCAATGCATGAAACTGAAACTATTATAATTATATAAAACTATGACTGGCCATGGTATGGTTAAAAAAAAAAGATGGTGGTTACAGTCTGGTCAAAGCTTTAGCCTGGTCACCTTTATGTGTGTCAAAAGTACATGGCTGCCATCTTGACTTTTTTTATACCATTCCCTGTAGACATTATGCTGTCATAAGCCCAAATGCTTCCTTAAAGAGGATGTTTAATTGGTGTACCATATAATATATACATTTGTGAGGGTGTAGTGTATAATGCATAGGTTCCTGAAGCAAAATATTATACCATCTTAAATGTTACAACTTTACAAATGAACGGTTCTAATTTTAAAAAATGTGGGGGGATGAAACCTCCCATAGTAGAAATTAATAAATAAATGTATTCAAAATCAGGTGTGAGATCAGGAAAAAAAATGGAATGAGGAGAGATAATGAGTTTTTTTATAAGCTTAAAATGAAGCTTGGAAGTTGCTTGCTTTTTCATATTGTTTCTTATTCTACTTTGCTTTTTGTAGTTTCTTTTTCTTCTTTCTCTTTATTACTTTCTCTCTTTTTGTCATGGTTTTTGTTTACATTTGCTTTTTACTTATGTAAAAAATTCTTAATCAAAATTATATTTTAAAAAAGGGGGTGTATGGAATGAGACAGCCAGAAGAAAGGAAATAAATTCCCACATTGTTGAAAGAATGAAAGGGGTACATTAAGCAACCAGGGTCTACCTGCATTTGGCCACTGAAGCACTGAAATGACTAGAAAAGTTTCTGTTTTTACAATTGGAGTATTTCTAGGTAGACTGGAGAGTGCCAGAGACTGTAGGAAACCATTCCAATACTCCCTGTAGTGATTGTAATTCTGTTGACAAAGGACTGTGAAATAGCTTTGTAAGCCTTATGTGCTATTTTGTGGTTCAGAGTACTATCATCAATAAAATTAAGTTATATATTTTACATTCTGTATTCTTAATGTATGGCCTATTAGAGCTTTGATAAATTATTATGCTGACCAATGTCAGCTCTTTAATGGCTTTCAGATAATTTCTGCAGCTTTGGATACATGACGGATTTACCAAGACTGCTCAGCCATTTTCCTCATTCATCCTGTAGTATCAGACTAACTGCAGCTTTGCAAATTTAGGAGCCCATTTATCTTTCCCCTCTCTCCCTTTTTTGGTGGAGGGGGGTTTTAGAAAACAAAATCTCAGGAAACTATGAGCTTAAACAAAAGCAGTCAAATAAAAAAAGATTAGTCGGCCATCTCCTTTTCTTCTTTCTTGTTTTTCTGGAGTATGCTAATCATATGACTCCTTTAGCTTATAACTAATATTTTGATTGATACTGCACTTGATATTAGTTAAAAGGCTGAGAATATATTCTATTCAATATTCTATATCATATGTTCATTTCTTAATTTGTCATCTCGGTATTAATGTTAAGGATGAATGGATGGATAGTTAAATATAGATGATGATAGATAGATCTTGCTGTTTTCATGAAATACCAAGAGATTCTAAGGTATTTTTATATAATTCTCACTGTTTTTACTGACAGGGCTGTAGTTCTTATTGATGTTATCTTATACAGATGTACTTATTCAGTCATAGACTGAAATGAAAGCTTGATATTTTTCTTATTCAACATTACTCAAAAATAAAAATGAACTCCTCTGAACAATCTGAAATGCCTTGGACTTAAGAAGAGATTCTGCATCTAATAACCAGGCCTTTGAATCTATGATGAATTCCTTGGCTGCTTTTATTGTTTCATCTCTCAGACAAGCCAAAAATACAAAAGTAAAACTTTGTGGCTGACAAGCAGCTTCTAGAATGCTTAATCTTCAAATAACTCACAGAAGAAGCCTTGCAAGACAATTGTCTGTAGGCTTCCACCAAAGACTTAAAGGGCTCCTTTTTATAACCTTCTATACCAGACTTCGCATTATGGAGTGCGCTCCTGTTACTTGTCCCAGCTTCTACCAACCTAGCAGTTTGAAAGCATGTAAAAAATGCAAGTAGAAAAATAGAGACCACATTTGGTGGCTTTGGAACAGAGATGAGTTCCGTCCCCTAGAGTTGGGAATGACTAGCACATACTGTACCCTAACCCTAGCTCTAACCTTTACCTTTACCTATACCAAACTTCACCAATTAGCAATCCAGTTAACCAAAAATCTAATTCCCATTCAGGTATATCTACAAGATACCTTCAAAACATGGCTACAATCATGATATCAAAGCACCATTCCTCTTTTCACATATATTTTATATCCACAGCTGTTATTTTGACTTGCACAAAAATGTGCAAAAAGTTTTGACTCCCCCCCCCGCCCCCAATCCCACCATGAGTGTTCCTGCAACCACCACTATCCACTTCTCTTTTCTGTTTGGTCAACTTGTTTAAATTAATTTGCCCAAGTATAGAGGAAGCTGGATGAACCTATTAGATGTATACAGAATTCCATGGGAATGCCTCCAATGCAAATGACTGGATTCTACCAGGATGAGAAAGACATGGATTTCTGGGTTCATAGTTGGAAAATTTTCACCGTTCATCATGCACGCAAACTTGCCATATTTCCAATAGAAGAGAATATTTGTAGCTCAGGATTGAACTGTGGAGTCTTCAGTGGTCTGTAAGCCTGGTTGTTTGCTTGAAGACTTTTCTTTATCCAACTAGGTATCAGAGCACTGATGATGTTATATAGTTGGATAGAAACAACTGCAGGCTCAGAGGGCATCACTATACTTACCGGTACTATACTGTTCATACAAAATACATAATTCATACAAAACCTTAACTGCCTTTAGATGCCCAAAAGTATTCCCAGTATTAATGGAAGTTATAGCCAGTCTGCAGTTGGCATTGTTTTGGTGCTGGCTAGTCACACTTCTGAATCGTTCTGTGAACTCTACGCTGGGCAGTGAGATGAAAGTAATTCAAAGAAACTCTCTGTTTTTGCTTTGTATTTCCTTGCTGATAAGATATGAGAATGCAATTCGTTTCTCATAGGAGGAAGAATAGCAGCGACAAAGGGTGAAATTTTACAAGTTTCCAAGACCAATATATGAACATCAGAAATAATTCTGAAAAATATTGAGTAAGAAAGTGGCCAGCAGCTACAGATGCTGCAGTATCTAAAATGGAATAGAGAAACCGAGTGTCTGTTGAAGATGGATTGTGGCTTTCTATCTAGAGCAAGTCACCTGGCTGATAAGCCTAAATATGGACTTTTAAAAAAGAAGCTTAAAAAAAGGACACTTATTAGCTTTTATGGGATTTTATGGGTTAGAAGAAGACTCACAGAAGCCCTGCAAGGCACATCCAGAATGAAGGGGAACAATGTAATGGGATGACAAGACAAAGGAAGATCCAAACTTGAGGAATGTTTGAAGTCTGAGAGGTATTCAGAAGTAAAACTGCCTGTCCTGGAAGTTGTGGATACTCCATCACTGAAGATTTTCAAGAAAAAATTGGGGAGACATTTATCAAGGTTAGTGTGGGGATTCCTGCACTTGGCAGGGGATTGGACTGGATGTCATCCAAGACATGGCCAGATGATCCTAGTCCCAGTGATCAAGAAGAAAGATCACAGGAAAGATCCTGCCAGAGGACCAACCAGTCACTAGGATGGATGGCACAACATTAATTAATTACATAAGCTCTTTCTTTAGGCCAGGAGTGCCAAATAGAAATAGTAGTGATTAGGGTAATACACATTTGTTAGATACACGTCATATTGTGTTCTTATTTAGAATGTTTTTTGCATACCAATGGAAGTCTAGCAGGAAAAAAAGTGTGCAAAAAGGTTTTGTCAGCCTCTGCTTAGTAAGATAGGGTAAAACTGTTAGATAATGTAAACAAGTAGCAAAAAAAAACCCTGTTCACTGATAAGAATCATCTAACACCTACATTGTTTATTCTGCCTTTGGTTTTTATTTAAATAGAATAAAACTGAAATCTCTGTGATCTGCTTATAATAATTCAGATCTTCTAGAATATTGAATATTGAGGGACACGATCTGGTATATGGTTGGCATGCTTACCTGTTATTCAACAAAAAATTGGATAAGAATTTTAAAAGTCATATTTTAAGAAATGCTTTACTGCGGGTCTGGAAAAAATACCAATATAAATTAAATGACAAGATTCCATGTGGGCAATTCCTAGACATGCAATTGAACATAGCACAAAATGAACATAGCACAAAACAGGATAGAACTACCTACAGACAGCTTCTCATTTTGGAAAGGGGGGTACTACAACTAAAATCTTTAGAGGTATTAAAAGAGGAGAAGGTAGTCCAAATATGGTTCCAGTATGGGCAATTACAGGCTAGGTGGAAAATAGATAAAAAAATTGGTTTTGTCCAAGTTGAGGATAATTTGTTTAAACAAATAAGAGATCAAGCTTAATGCATATAAAGAGGATATATAATGTATTAATACAGATGGATTCGGAAACAGAATTAGTTAAAGATTGTATGATAAAATGGGCTCAAAATATTGAAGAACCAATAATGTTGGATACATGGGAAGAATCTGGGTAAGAAATGTGAAATTTACACAAGCTCAAAATCTGAGAGAAAATTTTTACAAGATGTTCTATAGATGGCATTTAGATCCTAAAAAGTTGGCTTCTATGTATCCGAATGTACAGCCTAAATGTGGAGGTGTGGTTCTCTCGATGCTACATATTATCATATATGGTGGACCTGCCAAAGGTTAAGGCATTCTGGATAAAAATATGGTGGGTTATGCAAAATATCTTTAAAAGAAGGATAAAGTTTACTCCTCAGTTATTTTTACTAGGTATATGTACTGACTTTACAGTGGTAGAGACTAACTTGATTCTGCACCTAATAACGGCAGCAAGACTGTTGGTGGCGCAATACTGGAAGAAGGAAGACTTGCCTACAATCCAAGAATGGACATTGAAAGTCACAAACTTAGCCAAGATGGCTAAAATATCGGCATATCTTAAAGATCACTCAAATGAGAGATATAAATGAGACTGGAAAAAATGGATTGACTATATACAAAATAAATACGGGACCAAAAAATTCCAGTTAGCCTATGCTTAAGATCAGAAATGATTTAAATTGTTTAAAGTTAGTTCAGCAAGAAGAAGCTAAGGTCAATGCAGAATGTCATTAATTTCTTTATTTCTTTTTTTTTCCCCAATAGATTTTAGACTGTGTTTGTTAAAAATCCATATCGTGTACGGGTTCTGGGAAGTCGGGGGGGGGGAAGGAGGGGGGGTAGGGGGGGTGGAGGGAGGGAGGGGCACACACACACAAAAAATTGTACTTCGATGTTTTAATGATTGACGAACGATGAAATATTTGTGTTTTAAAAGAAATAAAACCTTTGGGAAAAAAAAGAAAAAAAAAGAAAAAAATAATAATCAGATCTTGGATCCATGTTGTCCTCAGTGACAGGAACCACAATTCCTATTTTAGCATAGAATTCTTGGGTCACACTATTCACTCTGTATGTTTTAACTTCATAATCTTTCTAGGAAGTCAAGAGAACACAAGACTTTTTAAGTAAATCTTTACAACCTGATGCCCTCCAGATTTGGATGACAGTTCCTCTGCAGGTTGATAATTTTGAAAAATGAAGTCTCAACCTATCTGGAGGCACAAAAAGAAGCTGTTTCTCGAAGGTTATTTTAGATGACATTGTGAAACAATTACAAAAAAATAATATACTGAACCTCTACACTGTGGAAATCTATAACAAAGAATAATAAACCACGATGAGGCTACAGATATGCAGATGAGGATCAGCAAAGAGCATGTTGAGCCTACATCCCAACTGTATCCTCAAATGTACATTTAGGGCAGGGGTATCAAATTGGATTTCATTGAGGGTTGTGTTTGACCTGGGGGTGTGTGGCTGTGACGGCCTTCTGCAGCCCTCAGCTAAAAAAGGAGGGCATCACGGTTGAAAACTGTTTTCAGCCGAAAATTGCTTCAACCTTCATTTCACTGGCAGAAAGCTGCAGGACGCCATCACAGCCAAAAATGGTGCCTAGGCCCTCCCAAGTTCCATTTTTTCTGGCAGAGGCACCATGGGCCAGTGCTTCGCTGTTTCCAGGTTTAAGCACCTTGAGTTTGACACCTCTGATTTAGGATATTTTTTTCCTTTGCATGGGTTAATGATAAATATTGTCCTTTGGAGAAAAAGACATTCTGGCTGGTGAAATAATGTCACCCTTATGTACCCCATCATAACAATTCATAGTTTTCTATTTTTTTAAAGAAAAGATTTGCATTGTCCAGGGTAATAAAGCAAGAATTAGAAAGGAAGTTTGTTTAAATGTTTCTTCCTTTCCCATAAGAAATTCATAAAAAAATCAATAGATGCCTTTGATTAATTTTATAAACCTGGACCTAAGAAATGACATTTATTGAAATGGAGTGCTATTCATGCAAATAAATTATATTCATAACAGAAACTACAACAATGCATGAAGGAAAAGGCTCAAAGCTTGGTTAGAGGAATCAAAGCTTCCTCTCTGTCAAATGGTCCTTTTATCCTTTCAGAAGATTCTAGTCCAATATGATTCTTAATGGACTCTGGATCACCAGATATTACCTTCCACCAACACCCATACACACTGGGACTCTTTGTTAGAGAATTTTTATTTCTCCATGAAAGTTTATATCATAGTTCTAGCACATAGCAAAAAATGGCCAAATAGTGTATGCTTCCTCTATTAAAAATAAATATACTCTCCCTATGATTGTAAGTGGTTCTGGAAATAGCTTGTGCCGCAATTTATAATCAGTCTGCATGATTTTTTTACAGAAGCTGTTTTGAGGACTGAAAGGAGGGACGCGACCACAGGGTGAACGGAACACTATTTATTAACACAAGTAAGTATGACAGCGATTCAAGGTAACCCGGAGCGCGCCAAACTATATATACAAAAGCTTCAGCCAATAGGAGCCCGGGACTTGGACAGCAACAGCTGTCAAGCTCCCGGGTCCAATTAGAACTCACACTCTGCCGGCAACAGCCTCCCTCGCGTCCTAACCAATCAGGAGGGAGGAGGCTGTTGCTTACCGTCAAAAGGTGCTGAAGAACTCTTAACCAACGTAGGCTATTTGCATGGCTTCATGAATATTCAATACCCCTTTCCCCCAGTTCTGCGCATGCTCCCCAGGTGGAGCATGCGTAGTCCTGTAAATAGGCGGGGCGGTGCCGGACCCGCCCTGACCTTCGCAGTTCTACAGGAGTCGTCGGCGGAGGAGGACCTCCTTGTGGTAGCTCCTCCCGGAAGGGGGTGTAGCTCCAAGGCACGCCTTCTCGGGATGGCCCAGAAGGAGGGCTCAACGGCAATGGTGAGCAGGGGCGTGGTGGCGTGTCCTGGATGACAGAGTCAGGTCTGGGAGGCGTGTCAAGGGGGAAGGACATAGAAAGAGGTGTGGACCGTTTTTCGGCGGCTTGAGATGTCGGTTGGAGTCCCCTGCAGGGGGCGCTTGGGTAGGCTGGGCCTGGTGTGGTGAAGGCCCAAGGCTTCGCTTCTCCGGATTGAGTTCCTGGTGTTTGATAGGAGAGGCCTGGTGTGGCGAAGGCCTCAAACTGCATCCCCGGACAGGCAGTGCTGACATCGGTTGGGTCCGGGCTGTCGGCTGGTGGCGGGAGGCGCCTCCTTAATTGATCCAGGTGGCGCCTCCATTGGGATCCGTCAGCCAATCCGACCCTAAAAGAACAGGGGCCTGTCAGGGCAGTTACGGTGGCTGGAACCCATTTTGTAGGCCCAGAAAATGCTCGGGCCCATACTGTGTCCCCCAGTTTGAATGAACGGGAGGAATAACCCCAGGTTGCTCGGCTGATCCCCTGAATACAACGGGTGTAGCCGGTCCAGGTGAGTCCGCAGACGCCGGCCCATCAAGAGCTCCGAGGGGCTTCGGTTGGTTGTAGGGCAGGGAGTGGAATGTTGGCTTAGCAGGTAAGCCGCCACTTTCTCCTGCCAGTCGCCCCGGTCCATGCGGCCCAGGGCCTCCTTCGCTGAGCGGACCGCCCGCTCCGCCCGGCCATTGCTGGCCGGGTGGTACGGGGCTATGGGCGCATGTCGGATCCCTTGCCCGGCCAGAAATTCTTGAAACGTGGTGGACATAAATTGGGGCCCATTATCCGAAACTACCAGGTCCGGCAACCCATGGGTTGCGAATAGCCTCCTCAAGGCCCGGACCGTACTCTCAGCTGTGGTGGAGCCCATCAGGACCAGCTCCACCCAGCGGGAGTAGGCGTCCACCACAATCAAGAAATTCTGACCGTGGAAGGGGCCGGCAAAATCCAGGTGGAGGCGTGACCATGGGCCTCTCGGAGCCTCCCACTCACGAGCAGGCCCAGCTGGGGGGTTTGGCCTAGATTGTTGACACGGAGTGCAGCGACCAACATAGGCCGCTATCTCTGAATCCAGTAAGGGCCACCAGACATAGCTACGGGCTAATGCCTTCATTCGTGCTATGCCCGGGTGATCCTTATGGAGCAGGGACAGGACTTGTGGTCGTAGCGCCGTGGGGATCACCACTCGATCCCCCCAAACGAGGCATCCCCCGTGGAGGGAGAGCTCCGCCTGTCAGATTTTAAAGGGCTTGAAGCCCTCTGCCACCTTGTCCATGGGCCATCCCCTCAAGACCCAGGAAGCGACCTGGGAGAGGATAGGATCGGCCTTAGTACAGGCCGCGACATCCGCGGCCGAAATAGGGAAACCGGAAGACGCGATGGACAGAATGGAGAGACTGGGCACCTGGGCGGTATCGGTTTCCGGCAAGGGGCAGCGGCTTAGGGCATCGGCGTGCCCCAGCTGCTTGCCTGGACGGTACTGCAGCGTATATGAATACGCTGCAAGGAATTCCGTCCATCTTGTCATGCGGGGAGAGAGGATGGGGGGGGTCGGCTTGTCGCCTGCCAGACGCCCAAGGAGTGGCTTGTGGTCGGTGACAAGAGTGAAAGGCCGACCATAGAGGTAGTCGTGGAACCTCTTAATCCCGGACACTGCAGCCAGAGCCTCCTTGTCGATCTGGCTGTAATTACGCTCCGCCGAGGAGAGTGTCCGGGAGTAATAGGCCACAGGGGCCTCCAAGCCGTTTGGGAGGACATGGCTTAGGACGGCCCCGACTCCATAGGGGGAGGCGTCACACGCCAACGTCAGTGGCATCCTGTCATTGTACTGAATCAGGACTGCCGCTGACGTCAGAGTTTCTTTGACAGCCGCGAACGCATGCGCTTCGCGGCTCCCCCAGCACCAGGCCGCAGATCGGTCGAGCAACCGATGCAGCGGCTCGGCTAGTGACGCCTTGTGCGGTATAAAAGGGGCGTAGAAATTCAGGAGCCCTAGGAACACCTGCAGCTCCGCCTTGGAGGTGGGTGCCGGGGCGTTCCTAATGGCTGCGACCTTAGAAGGCGTGGGGTGGATGCCTTGGGCGTCAATCATGAAGCCCAAGAATTCCACCTTTGGGACAGCAAATGAACATTTGCTGCATTTCAGTTTTAAGCCCGCGCCCCTGAAACGACTGAGGACCTTCCGTAGTACTTCGATGAGTTCTGAGCGGCTGGAAGCAGCGATCAGGACATCATCGAAATACGGAACAACGCCCGGCAGCCCATGGAGCAGCCGCTCCATGAGGCTTTGGAAGATCCCCGGGGCCACGGAAACGCCGAATTGAAGGCGGCGACAACGAAAAGCCCCGCGATGGGTGACGATGGTCTGGGCAGCCGCCACATCGTCATCCACCGGGAGCTGTTGATAGGCCTGCGCCATATCCAGTTTGGCGAATGTGCAACCCTGCCCCAGGGAGTGGAGCAGGTGTTGCACTACAGGGACTGGATAGGGGTTTGCCTGAAGGGCCAAGTTGATCGTCGACTTGTAGTCGGCGCAGATCCTCACCGACCCGTCTGGTTTAATTGGGAGGACAATGGGTGTCTCCCAAGGAGAATGATCAACGGGCTCGATGACTCCCTGCGCCAACAACTTATCCAGTTCGGCGTCAACCTTGGCCCTTAAGGCAAAAGGCACCCTACGGGCTTTCAGCCTAATGGGAGCAACCTGAGGGTCTAAACTTAAAGAGATGGGGGTTCCCTTGTAACAACTCAACTGGCCGTCGAAGACGTCAGCAAACTCCCTTAATATGTCTTCGACGGAAGAGGGGACCACCCGGTGGACACCTCCTATAGACAATCCCAGGGCTGGGAACCAATCCAGGCCCAAAAGGGCTGGCAGGTCGTCCCTAACAATTAGAACGGGCAGTTTCCCCTGGAATTGGCCATAGCGCACTGCGATAGGGAAGGATCCTAGAGTAGGAATCAACCTCCCTTGATAATCCCGCAGGGAAACCTCAGATGGTACTAAGTGGTTCTGGGGCACTTTGGGACACAGCTTAGAGAATAGGGACCAGGGCAGGAGGGACCGTGAAGAGCCAGAGTCCACCTCCATCCGGCAAGGCTGACCTTCCAGCTGGACGGAGGCTGAGACTTTCCGGGCCCCTGCAGCGGCTTGGCTCGCCGCACTGTCAGAATTCTTGGGTTGACTGGTAGAATAGCAATCTTCAGCCCGCCTCGGGGGCCGCTACTGCTGGCGGCGCGGCTGCGCCTGGGAACGGCTGGAAGACTGAAGGAACGAGGGTGCCGGCAATAGGGCCCTGCAGACTTTTGCCAGGTGGCCTTCTCCCTTGCATCGGTTGCAAATGGCATTGAGGAATGGGCAGGCCGGGCGTTTGTGACGGCCTCCGCATCCCCGGCAGGGCACCATGGACGCCGGCTGCGCCGCAGGCTGAGGTTTCGGCTTCCTCTTAGGCAGAGTTCTCATCTGGGCCACCACATCTTCCTCAGGGTCATCAAAGGGCAGGTCGTCCTCAACCATGTGGGCTTGAGGAGACGCTTCTGGAGGTGGTCGCTCTGGTGTAGATAGCTGCAACCGCTCAATATCGGCCGTGGACTGCTCTGACAGTTCAGCTGCCCGGGCAGTCTCCACGGCCTGAAGTAGGGTGATTCGGTGGTTCCGGAACATGCGGCTCCGCAGGTTGACATCGCGGACCCCGCACACGAACTGTTCTACTAAGTTCTCCTCCAAATTTGAAAATTCACACTGCGCGGCCACCATTCGCAAAGCCTCCAAAAATTGGCTTATCGACTCATTTTGTTTCTGGACCCGCCGGCGGAAAGCAAACCGGCGAGCGATGACTGAAGGGGTGGGCGCGTAATGGTTTTTAAGCCTAGCCATAAGCTCGTCCCACCCCAGCTTGTACGCTGGCCTAGGGGCGGCCAGGGCCCTCGCCGACGCGAACATTGACGGTTCGCAGCATGAGAGGAAGAAGCTGCACTTTTCTTCCTCGGTTTGAGCTTGATTCTTAGAAGCAATCAAATAACACTCAAACCTCTCCATAAAACCCTCCCATGATTCTCCGGCCGAACCAAAGGGGGCAAAGGGAGGCAGAGCAGACGTCATCTTGACGGTAGTGAAGGGAGAGACGATGAGAAGACACTAAAAAAAAAATTTCCTCTTCAGGCAGTATCCGTTGCCGGTTTATACGGCGGCAGCTAACTGCTTGTCTCTCTCTTTTCACCCTAGCGTCGCGGAATCGCTAATCGCACCCTCATCGCCAGTTTTGAGGACTGAAAGGAGGGACGCGACCACAGGGTGAACGGAACACTATTTATTAACACAAGTAAGTATGACAGCGATTCAAGGTAACCCGGAGCGCGCCAAACTATATATACAAAAGCTTCAGCCAATAGGAGCCCGGGACTTGGACAGCAACAGCTGTCAAGCTCCCGGGTCCAATTAGAACTCACACTCTGCCGGCAACAGCCTCCCTCGCGTCCTAACCAATCAGGAGGGAGGAGGCTGTTGCTGACCGTCAAAAGGTGCTGAAGAACTCTTAACCAACGTAGGCTATTTGCATGGCTTCATGAATATTCAATAAGCTGAGTATGTGATCAACAGTTTCATCAACTTCTTTGCAAAGTCTGCATTTGGCATCATCAGAGGATTTTTCGATTTTGGCCTTAATGGCATTTGTGCGGATAGCTTGTTCTTGCGCAGCTAGGATTAGTGACTCTGTTTCTTTCTTTAATGTACCTGTTGTTAACCATAACCAAGTTTATTCACTGTCCACTTTGTCTTTTTTTTTCCTCCAGAAATTGGCCATGCAAACTGTAGTGCATTGTCATTAGTTTCCTGGTTTTTCGGTCCAGAATGTCCAAATCAGCTTGTGTCCAGTGAACTATACCAGCTGTGTATCTTATAACTGGTATTGCCCAGGTATTTATGGCATTGATTGTATTTCCACCATTCAATTTAGATTTCAAAATTTTCCTAACTCTGTTGGTGTACTCTCTCCTGATAATAGTCTTTACTTCTCCATGCTTGATGTTATCCAACTGCAGAATGCCTAAGTATTTGTAGGCTTCATTTTTGCTGCATTTAATTAGTTGGCCATTGGGCATTTCAATTCCCTCACATGTAGTGATTTTGGCCCTTTTTATGGATACAATGGCACATTTTTCCATGCCAAACTACATTGAAATATCGGTGCTGAATACTCGGACTGTGTTTGTCAGTGATTGGATTTCTATTTCTGACTTTCCATAGAGTTTCAAATCATCCATATATAATAAATGCAAAATTTTTTCAGCTTCTTTGGCTGTTTGGTAGCCTAATTTCATTTTTTAAAAGATTACTGATAGTGGGATCATCGCGATGATGAAGAGAAGAGGTGAAAGGGAATCACCCTGGAAAATTCCTCGCTTGATATTAATCATTCAGTAGTTCTCATTCTCTACTGCCAACTCAGTTCTCCATTGTTTCATCGCCTTTTCAGTAAAGGATGTAATATTTTTGCTAATGCTAGTTGTTTCTAAGCATTTTATGATTCAACTATGTGGCAATGAGTCGAATGCCTTTTTGTAATCAATCCAGACCATATTCAAGTTCGTTTTTCTGTTCTTACAATTTTCTAATATCATTTTATCAATTAGGAGCTGATCTTTTGTGCCCCTGCTCCTTCTTTTGTTGCCTTTTTGCTCTACTGGCAAGATGTTGTTTGTTTCCAAATAATCCATCATTTTATCTGCAATAATGCCTGTGAGTAATTTGAAGGTTGTTGGCAAGCATGTGATTGGTCTGTAATTTTCAGGTGTTGTTCCTTTAGTTGCATCTTTCTGAATCAAGTATGTTTTTCCAGTTGTCAACCATTCATCAATTTGGCACTTTTGTAAAATTTTATTCAGTTGCCTGGTCAATATTGCATGTAAACTGGTCAGATATTTGAGCCAGAAACCATGTAATTGGTCCTTTCCAGGTGATGTCCAATTCTTTACTTTTTTTACTCGATTTTTGACCATCTCAGTTGTTATTTCTAATACTTGCATTTGTTTGTTGCCAATGCTTTTCTCAAAGTCATGTATCTTCTTTGCTTCCTTATTGTAGTCCTTTGCATTTTCCCACAATTCTTTCCAGAATATTATTATTATTATCGCAACAACAGAATTGTATCACAGCGGCCAGTTGTTTTGCCAGATTTGGCATTGACTACTAGTCAGGCCCCACCCAGGGCCCTAGGATGTCGTAATGTATTTTCGTAATATGCATGCAGATCCAAGCAGTGCGGCTTTTTGCATTTGACTGATGGTGACTTTGTCAATTTTTAACTGTTTTAAATGTAATTCCAGTGCTTTTGGAATAGCACCCAGTGTGCCAATTACCACTGGAATTACCACTGCTGGTTTGTGCCATAATCGTTGAATTTTGATTTTTAAGTCCTGGTATTTCGTGATTATTTTCATATTCCTTCTCGTCGACCCTGCTATCACTTGATATTGCAATGTCTATGATTGTAACCTTATTTTTCTCAATCAGTGTGATGTCTGATTATTATTATTGTTATTGTTATTGTTATTGTATACTTTATTCATTAAACATGAATCCCAGCCAACTGAACATTCAAAAATGCATTACAAATACCAGTGACTGGTGCTAATGGTTGATATGGTTTGCTGCCAGCATCCTAGGTATCAACCAAGTACCTTCTTAAAATATAAGATGTTCCAAGTAGTGCAGTTTTTTGCAGTTCCCCTGATGTTATTGCATGAAACTGGATGTATCTTGTAAAATTCTTGGACATGGTCCCAAGTGCCCCAATGATAATGGGTATCACTGTTACATGCTTCATCCATAGCCGTGTAGTTTCAATGCCCAGGTCGTGATATTTCATTATTTTTTCTAGTTCTTTTTCTTCGACTCTGGCATCTCCAGGAACAGTGATATCAATAAACTGTACACTTCAGCCCTCTACAACCATGATATCTGGTGTGTTGTGCTCCAAATGATGATCCGTTTTTATTCGAAAGTCCCACAAGATCTTCACCTTCTCATTTTCGATAACTTTTTCCACTTTATGTTCCCATGACTTTCTGGATAGAGGTAAATCATATTTTTTTACATAATGACCAGTAGATTAATTTAGCAACTCGGTCATGTCTAGCAGTTGTAATCAGTTTGTGCAATTTTGCTGCATTCACTTATTAAATGTGAAACAGTTTCAACTTTATTGTTGCAAAGTTGGCAGTTTGGATTGTCAGTGGATTTTTGTATCTTCGCTTTCATGGAATTAGTTTCTAGTGCTTGTTCTTGAGCAGCCAATATTAATCTTCTGTTAAATAACCTTTCCATTATATCATCACCACCACCACCACCACCACCACCACCACCACCACCACCACCATCATCATTATTATTATTATTATTATTATTATTATTATTATTATTATTATTATTATTATGTTAATCTTTGGTGAGATTCACAGCCTTTGGAGCTGGTTGGTAGCTCAACAGCTCGAATCCTAACCAAGAACCTAAGAACTGTTAAGGTAACATAGGAGGATATAAGCTGTTCCAAGTAGGGTGGTTTTTTATAGAATCAGAATGTTCAAGCCTGATAAATTTAAAATTTCCAAATAGCAAGGTAGCCCTTTAGGTATTGCTCCAAGGGCTCCAATTACAATCGGGACAACACACAATTTATTTTTCCATAGTCGCTCAACTTCAATTTGCATGTCCCAGTACTTTGTGATTTTTTCTTGCTTCAGGTATTGCAATGTCAATGAACCATAATTTTTTTCTTTTCAACTATTGTTATCTCAGGTGTGTTGTGGGCCAAGTGCCTATCAGTCTGAATTCAGAATTCCCACAAGATCTTGACGTTCTCATTCTCTAAAACCTTCTCAACCTGATAGTCCCAGTGGTTTTTGCTGCACTCAAATCCAAACTTTTGGCACAATTTCCAGTGAATGATCTTAGCAAAGCAGTCGTGGCATTGTAGGTAGTCAGTTTGTGAAATTTTGCTGCACCCACTGATCAACATTTGCTGTTGATGGTAACATGTTGAATTTTTGCTTTCATGTAGTTTGTGGCTTGAGCTGCCAAAATAAAGCCTTCTGTTTCTTTTTTCAATGCTCCTGATCTTAACCAGTTCCAAGTTAGCTTTTGGTCAGCTTTGCCTTCAATACTTTTCAAGTATTGGCCATGCATAGCTTTGCTTTTCCAGCTCACTTCTCAATTACTTCTTTCTTATATTCAGCTTTTAACTTAGTTGTCTTCAAAAGCCCGCCTTTATTTACTTCCTTAATCATTGGTTCTTCATTTTTCTGGATGTAATGTCTTTCTTCTTCCACAGTCTGCTTTATTGTAGGAGTCCTTGACCACCCTCTGCTCTTGGTAGATATAATTGGTAAACATCACTTTTAGTGTACAAAGTCTGACTCAGTCTTCCCTCCTTCTGAGGTTGTTAAAATGAGACCCAGATTGTTGGGGGAAATATGCTGATGTTGTAAACCATTCAGAGTGTGATGTAAAGCACTGTGGATCAGTACATAAGTCTAAGTGCTATTCTACCACAAGGGAGGTATGCACTGAGTATCATTCATCAAGGAAGTATCTGGTTACTCCAAGGAGGCAGAATGACCAACTCACTATGGGACAACTCACCACAGAACAATTCAACAATTCAATTTAATTATTTAAAATAATTTAAAACTTATTTTAATTTTTGTTATTCACATTTCATCAGTCTCTCTTTAATGATTACATTCCACCATTTCTTCAATATTAGTGTAAGTCTTGTTCTGCAGCAAATTACTCCATGGCAAATTGACCATGGCAAACTGTCCCAGGAGAGTTGGCCATGGTGAGTTGGCCACAGTGAGTTGGCCATGTCTTATGGAACATTTTCCTACCTGAAGTAAATTAACTTCCTCCCTGTTAATATTTTGGAAGTCCTTCAAAACCGGGTTATGTCACCAGGTTTGGTGGTTCCAGGAAACCAATAAAATCTTAAGATGGATCCACTATTGATATATTTCATTCTTTCCATAATTATGGTTTGTATATTTTAATTTCTATTATGTTTTAATTTTTAATAATTATGATTTTGTACTTTAAAATGCTTGTACTTATATAATTGTTGTTTTATTTGATTCTTGTATGCTGCCCAGATCACTTCTAATGAGTTGGGCGACTGTACAAATTGAAAAAATAAATAAATAAATTCTGTAAGGTGTGGTACCCAAAGGTTCACTAATTATTAGTTATGAAGAAATTATGCAATTTGTGAAGTCTTTTAGGAAAGGTATCTTCAAAACAAAGTAATAAAAAAGGGAGTTAGCAAGCTGTTGGAAATTACATTTGTGCTTATGAGAGTTTATGCAATTAGCAGTTAAGTTTCTTTCCATAATACTGAATTTAAAAAAACAGGAAAGGAATAAATTAAGTCTTATATGTTAGACTCTTTTTTCAACAACACATCATGTAATTAGTTGACACCATTAAAGAAAAGTTGTGAAAAATTACCAAGTAACATACAAATACTACAAAGAATCACATGGCACCTATGCTTTTCAAAACAAATACAACAAATCCTCAACTTGTGATCACAATTGAGCCCAATTTTTTTTGCTGCTTAGTGAAACATTTGTTGACACTTTTGCCCTATTTTTCAACTTTTCTTGTCAGAGTTGTTGAGTGACTCATTGCAGTTGTTAAGGACTTCCTACCAGTTTGGATTGGCTCAGCCGAGTAGGTAGTAACTCGGCTGGCCACGCCCACACATCGGTTTTATTGGCGGCGCCATAGGCGCCACCATCTTGTTTTTTGCTTATGCACATAGGCAGAAGCATTTTTTTACTGTTGTGCATGCAACACATTGTGCGCCTCAAGCCCACGCAGATGTGAATTCCATCCCTGAGTGAACCAGCAGTAACAGAAGCCAGAACCCACCCCTGCACAGGGACATTGTAATGTCATAAATATGAGTCAGTTGCCATGCGTCTGATTTTAACCATGTGATCATGGGGATGCTGCAATGGTGATAACTTTCAGTGGCGTTGAAACTTAGATTGGTCACTAAATGTACTGTTGTAAGTTATATTGGCACTCCATATATATATAGAATCATTCAGCTTCTTTCCTATTGTCTCTTTTGTGAAGGAAAGGCAGACTGCACTGGACTAATTGTTTTAGAAACAGTTGCTCAGACTTCTTATCAGTCTGAGAAGCAGCGCTCACGTTTAATGCTTTTTACTTGTTTCTGTCAAGCAGCACAAAATACTTTAAAGTATATTTTGTCTTCCTAAGGTTGACAAGAAGAACTGAATTATCACAGAATTAAAGGCAGGCAAATATTCATAGCCTATATCAGTAATATTTTCTCAACCGTTGGCAAATTCGATCCATAAATCAAATGAAGGGGGAAAATAAACAACAAGGAGAAATGGCAAGATTATCAAACAAATAACACCTTCTGGAAACATAGTGGTTGGGCTTCTTTGATAAGAGGAAATTGCCTATAAAGGAGGAAAGCAAGTCGTAAGAAACTTTTAGAAACATTTGAGAAATTGTTTATGCTGGACCAAACAGTGCAGTCCATAGTTGGTACTGCTCAACAAACTACTTCCTACCCAAATTTCTAGGATGAACATGGATTCTGCATGAGTTATACACTTGAGAGAAAGTCAAGTTGCATTTCTATAGGTTCCTTCACTTAAAGCTATTGAATTGGTTTGGCAGTCACTACAGGAAAGTATGACTCGAAAACCTTTGTAGTTCAGGAAATTTATCTGTGCATTACTTAGTGCCATGTGAGGAAAATAGAAGTCTGAAAAATGTTTTGTTTGTGATCAATATCTGTTTTCTGCAGTTGATCAACTAGTGTTCAGTTTTCTCTAGATTAACTACCATATATCAAGAAGGCAGGGTATGGTCAGGTTTGATGAAAATCTTTAAAGAAGAATAGATTTCCTGCAATGCAGTTTTTAAACACTTTGAAATCACAAGACCGATTTGTGCTTGTAAGAGATTACCAAGATTATGGTGTTCAGTGCAAAATTTCCAAGATTAAAGAATCTATCCCCATATCAGGACCTCCAGCTATTTTGCACTATAAGTCTCACCAGAGTGATGACAGTCAAAGGAAGAGATGGAGATAGATTTAGGTATGTATGTATTCTTTTGTTTTTAGAATCATTCTCTCTCCCTCACCCTCCTCTCTCTCTCTTATCTTGGATGAAAGTATGGACGTACAATATAAATAAACATTTTATTATTATTAGATTTTATTATATACTGGGATTTTACTACAGACTATTTTGACAGCCTATTACTACCTAGCACACACACACACACACACACACACACACACACTTCTAGAGGAATATTATTTCAAGACAATAAACTTGTGATTTTACTGTGATCTCTGATCTGTTTGAATCATCAAGAAGCCAATGGAGTGATATATGAGGAACATTAGTTTGCAGAATAATGAGCTACTATAGTACAGTACCTTGGTTTCACTTTTACTGGAACAATGGAGAGTGCAGATTGTTAAATATTTTTCCTACACCAAGGCAGATAAATTCAAGAGGTGTTTCAGATTTTAGTAAAAAAGTGAATTATTATAGAATAAATGAATTGATTCTCACATATTACTGATTACCAAAATAAATGCATGACACATACATAAACATTATGCTGTTTCCTTCTTGAGTAAGCACTGTAAACCAAGTGCAGAAAAACAGACATTGGAGGAAGGAGATAAGACAAAAGAAACGGAATTCTAACTAAATCTGGTTTATATCAGTGCAATTCACTATATTTCTCTATGCTGGTGCTTTCATACTGAGTTGCTTGAAAACCTAGTGTTCTACAAGAGCTTCATGTGCAGGACTTAGGAAGAAAAGAAAAACCTTGAACACACAATCTCCCTTTCCTTCTTGGCATACCCAGCCATCCCTTCAACTCCCTGCCTTGACTCTGGTTCTTCCCTTTTCTGAAGCAAACCTGGCTGAAGCCATCTTGTGTTGCCTCACAGTTGCCATGAAATAAAACAGCTCCACAAATTAAAAGTGACCACTAACACCTTCATTCTCACACATTGCGAAATGCCACAAGACTTCAAAACTGTACTCAATTATGGTTAAAATTGTGAATTTCATAAAAGTAAGAATACTCAATCCCTGGATCTTTTCTATGTCATGTGAAGAAAAAGTGCATCTGCATAACAAGCACGTTTATCTGCATATTGAAATGAGATGGCTCACTTATGAAGCTATTTTGGTTTGAGTCTATGAACTGCAGGAGGAGGTACATCATTTTATTGGAAACTCATTTGAATGGTCATAGAAATTAAATGTAGAAATGTGGGGTGCAGACCTTGTCTGGTATGTTTATTTATTTGAATGACGTTAATGTTTCACTGCAAGGAACACATATAACTAGATTCAAACTTCAAAGTAAAATGAAGTTCAGCGAAAACCCTCACTTTGAAGAGAATGTGTTTCTAAAAACAAGCTTGCAAGCTTTCCATATCTCTATATTTTTAATTAACAAATGAAATATCCCTCAATGAATATGTCAAAATCTTGGTGATTCAACACAGGTCTGATTTGCATGGCCTAGTTAGGGAATATTTTCTACCTCCACCAAAATCCTTTTGCTGCATCTACTCCATTTAAATTGCTATTAAAGACTTAGAATTGTTTTGACTGATTTCACATTACCAATAACATTTTCTTCAGTAGAACTTATGTATTTCTGAATAGAGCTCTTACAAGAATATATTCAAATTGCTATTCAAGCATTAAAATGTGTCATTTGAAACAACATATTTTAAGAGAGACACTTCTCTTTATATAGAGCAACAAAAACCAAGTACAGAAATAGGAAAAGCATAAAAGGTGTTTTCTGCTTGTAAGTAACATCAACTGCTCCAAATAGTGAACTTTTTTTAAAGGAAAAGAACCACATCTTACTCATTGAACCCTTGGTATTTGTTTTAATATTAATTTCCCAAATAAGTGTGAAATCTATGTTTGATTTTTTTTTGTACATTGAACTTTTATGGTAAACTTTCTATGTTTAGTACTTAAAATATGTGGAGGAACTTTCTAGGACTATAATGGAGCAACTATTTTAACTTGTGAAGTATGTGTGTATATATATATAAGTGTGTATATGTATATATAAATATACAGTATTTATCACTTCAAACCATGTGATGAATGGCATCTAAATTTAATAAACAATAAAAATAATAATAAACCTCCTAATTGAAGCTTTTGGAAAATTTTGATTTTGAACCTGTTCCATAGCCTGAGTTTTTTAAAAACTCCCTGCCCTATAACTTTCTAACGTTGCAGATCATAATTGCTTCCACTGTGCCCATAATTTGATTCATAAATTATTATCTTAAGACAAACAAACAAACTAATTAAAAATCCTCATCTCTCGCTTTTGAGTGATTTTGGATGCTTTTTCAATAGGCAACTGGCCTTTCTGCTTTTTCTTTGAAGACGTTTTGCTTCTCATCCAAGAAGCTTCTTCAGCTCTGACTGGATGGTGGTGAATGGAAGGATTTGCACTCCTTGCAGACAGCTGGTCATTTGCATTCTTTTGGTGAGTCGTTAAGGTCATCTGGAGGTTTATGCTGCAAATGGGTATGGAGCCTTCTTGGAAAGGACTGTGTTGTAGACTGGAGATAGATGATGTCGTATCCCACCCCCTCTGTTGAGAGAGGGCTGTTCAATTTTGACAAGATGGCTTCTTTGACCCCTCTTTCAATACTTGCTGATGTTGTCAATCTGTCTTATTTTAGGTCTCCTTCGTAGATGCATTTTATCAAGTGGGATCCACTCCATGCCTCCCTGCCATCAGTTCTTCTTGATATGTGACCAGCCCATTTCTTGTAAAAGAACAACCACACTTTTAAATATGTGGGACACATTTAGGGACCAACATTTATTTTTCTGTAATACATACATACATATATATATTTTTTACAACCCCCGGTATGCCCAAATATGGGAGGAAGATCACTACTTCCATTCTCTGTCCTTCGGCTCATCACAAGAGACCATCCAGGCAGAAACCCAATATTTTTACTGTTGCCTTTTTGTTACATTTTTGTATTTGTGCTCCCTTTATTTATTTATCAGCCCAAACACACACACACACACACACACACACACACACACATATATATACATATATATATACACATATATATATATATATACATATATATACATATATACATATATACATATATACATATACACATATACACATATACACATATATACATATACACATATACATATATGTATATATACACACATACACACATACATACATACACACACACACACACAAGTATTATTTTCTATTTTGGGTGAGTCAAAATAACCCTGATGGTGAACCTTTTAGACACTGAGTGCCCAAACTGTGTGCGCATTCATACCCAAATGGAAAGGTGTGCGTGTGTGGAAAGGTGTGCATTTTTAATGAATGTGATTGCTTCCATTTTTCAATATTTTAGAATGTTGAAAAGTCTATTTCCTTCATCTTTTTTCAGGAAAATCTGATATGTGCTGATATGTACTTTTTAGAACTAAACCAATAGAGTTGGGTTTGGTTTTTTAAGCTTTGCCTAAGATTTGTTGTCACTTTTGAATTAAATCCAAGTAAATCCACACCTAGTATTTGACATATCAGAGATTTTCCCCATTGAAGAACTGCTGAAGTGATCTCTAGTCACATTTTACTCAGTATCTGTGGAGATTCTCAATCATCCAGGTCATAGTTGTCTCAAAAGTGTTCTTTTCAAAAAGAACAGTTTTCTCCTTGAGGAAGAAGAACAAAATGTTTTGTTTATCATTCAAGAAGCATCATCAGTTGGGATGAGAGGTGGGAGGGAAGAATAGGTACTGACAGTTGAGTCTAGGTGGTGGGGGATGGAAGGATTGGTTGTGACCAGATTTTTTTTGGGGGGGGGGGGCGGAATGGAAGGATTGCATTTATTTGCAGTCACAAGTATAAATATAATCTTTATTGTCATTGTCCTTAAATACAACGAAATTGGTTATCTGGTCCATTCGGCACTTTCTCTGAGAGCTCTTGAGGCCACTTGGGGATTTATCTTTGTCCTCAGAGTACAACTGGTTGTGGAATTTTCTTGGCACAGTTGTAAGTGTTGTGTTGCACACTGGAGATAGGTGATGTCTTATCCCGCCTTCTCTTTTGAAAGCGGGATGCTATGTTAACATACAGTAAATTTATTTTTATTTATTATTAAATCTATATTTCTGCCTATTCACCCATGGCGACTCAAGGCGGCTTACAGAATATAAAAGCCACATCTAAAAACAGTAAAACTAATTTAAAAAATGAAATCAATTAATGTAATAAAATCACTCCACCCCCACCCCCCCGCTCCAGCAACAGCCAATCCCACAAGCCATTTAATGTAAGGTGACCAGCTTTTCAGATTGGTAAAGAGGGACACCATTGACCGGGGGGGGGGGGGGCTTGATTAAAAATTTTATATTTTGTCAAAAGGTCACACAAGGCGATTACATGACCCCAGGACACTGAAAGCATCATAAATATGAATCTGTTGCCAAATATCAAAATTTTGATCACGTGACTATGAGGATGCTTCAACGGTCGCTAAGTGTGAAAAATGGTCGCTAAGTGTGAAAAATGGTCATCAGTCACTTTTTTCAATGCCATTGTAACTTTGGTCACTAAATGAACTGTTTGAAAGCTAAAGCTAGCTTGCATTATGCTAGCTTACATTTTCAAGAGAGAGAAGCTAAACTCCTTATTAGAATTGAATTTGTCTTCGGTGTACATAAAAAAAAAATAGAATACATTCATCAAGAATCATAAGCTACAACACTTAGTGATAGTCTCTCTCTCTCACACACACACACACACAAACACACACACACACTCCTCTGGATTCAATCGGACTTTTAGAAAATCCCCCCTCCTGTGCACACCCTCCCTCTTTCTCTCTCTCTCTCTCTCTCCCTTCCTCTGGATTCAATGGGGTTTAGGAAATCCCCCCTCCTCACACACTCCCTCTTTCTCTCTCTCTCTCTCTTCCCTCCTCTGGATTCAATGGGGTTTAGGAAATCCCCCCTCCTCACACACTCCGTCTTTCTCTCTCTCTTCCCTCCTCTAGATTCAATGGGGTTTAGGAAAACTTATTAAAGCACTTTCAATGGGGTGCGTGCTGGGAGGAATCTCTCCTCTCCTCCTGGCATGCACCTCCCTGCCTAAAGCGCTTCCTCTCGCCCGCCTGATCTCTGCTGCGGGCGAAAGGGAGCTGGGAGGACAGGAGAGATTCCTCCCAGCACGCACCCCACTGAAAGCGCTTTAATCAGTGGGGTGCGTGCTGGGAGGAATCTCTCCTCTCCTCCTAGCACGGACCTCCCTGCCTAAAGCACTTTCTCTCACCCGCCCGATCTCTGCTGCAGGCGAAAGGGAGCTGGGAGGACAGGAGAGATTCCTCCCAGCACGTACCCCACTGAAAACGCGTTAATCAGTGGGGTGCGTGCTGGGAGGAATCTTTCCTCTTCTCCTGGCATGCACCTCCCTGCCTAAAGCGCTTCCTCTCACCCGCCTGATCTCTGCTGCAGGCGAAAGGGAGCTGGGAGGACAGGAGAGATTCCTCCCAGCACGCACCCACTGAAAGCGCTTTAATCAGTGGGGTGCGTGCTGGGAGGAATCTCTCCTCTCCTCCTGGCACGCACCTCCCTGCCTAAAGCGCTTCCTCTTGCCTGCCCGATCTCTGCTGCGGGCGAAAGGGAGCTGGGAGGACAGGATAGATTCCTCCCAGCACGCACCCCACTGAAAGCGCTGCCTTAGACTTAGTGTGGATGGGCGGGGGAGCGAGAGACAGCAGATGGGCGGGGGAGCGAGCAAGCTATAAAAGCAGGACTTTTTGAAAACTGCGTGGGTCGTGGGACAAATTGTAGAAAAGCATGCCTGTCACGCTGAATGCGGGACATCTGGTCACCTTAATTTAATGGGCTCCATCCTGCTCTGGGTTCCCCAGGCCCACTGGCAGAACCAGGTCTTCAGCGCCTTCCAGAAGAGTATTAGAGTGGGGGGGCAGAGAGAGGGTGCCACTACAGAGAAGGCCCTTCTTCTGGGTCCCACCAAGTGTATCTCCCTTGGAGATGGGGCCCACAACATTTCCTGCCTCCAAAAAAATGGCCTCTTTTATCAGTCTTTAAAAGAGTGGCCTTTATCTTTCAAATGCAGATAGATAGAATCTTGTTCTGAAGGGTTTGATGTTCTGTGTTGTGCCATGTGCCATTTTACTCAGTAGATTTTTTTGTGGCATGAGCTTTGCTAGCTTCCTTGGCCAAACCCTATCTCCCCCTTTTGCCTTTGATACTAGGCACTGCAAGTCACTTCACACCCTTTTAAAGAAAGACTGATAAAACAGATTTTATACATCTTGAGCCTCCCATGGGATACTGAGATATTGTCCTGAAAAGAGAAACAAAAAATTTAAGCTTATCTCACTCATGTGACCAGATTAAGACAAGATTGTGGAACAAAGAGAGTGAAAGAGAAGATGCCCTAACGTATCTATGCTATTCTGCACAAATTGGAACGCTATTCAAAGATTTGTATACAGTGCTAATAACTGATATACTAAATGGGATTGGGAAATTCTGTTTGTGTAGCTAAACATATATGAGCTAAGACAGTTCTGTAATATATTTTCTCTATATGAAACTGATCTCTAAATTGAAATGTGTGGAGAATCCCAAGGCTGCCAGTATAGGTGCACAAGAAGCATTTGTCTTGCTGAAAAGTTATCAGTTGAAGTAAGCCTTATTTTCTAGATAAAAGTTGCAAAAGGGCGAAAAATTGAACTGGGAGAGGATCATGCCATAGAGTTTAATGAACTTCACACACTTAAGTGCCTAAAACTGCCAACAAAAGTTTAGAAGTTTAGAAGTCAGCAAACCAGAAAAATAGTGAGAGGAGTGCAAATAATTGACAGACACATCTGAAATTAGAGAGTAGGAAAATTTGTAATCTATAAAATCATTAACCCTATATTTAGGCTATAAATAACTGTTTCTAAAGAAAAAACGAAGGTACCTGGAAGATAATTCTTAGCTATTGAGGCTGCAATTCTGAAGTTTTATGAAGACATTTGAATGATTTTATCTTTTGAACAGGGACATTTTGGTTCCAATTTATTTATGTTGGCTGGAGTCCAAACCGTGTGTTCCTTGAATGCAAGGACTCTTTCAATCTATTAAAAACTTTGGATCAAAAGTGGTGGTGGTCCTGGAAAAAGTGATTACTTGCCAATTAACCCAACACTACAACTTTGTATGTTTCTCCTTCTTGCCTCTCACCCCCAAATCTGTTCCAAAATAGGATAGAACAGGAGTTCAAAAAGGAGAAAAGAAAAATAAAATTATTGTCTTCCATTTCCTATTACTTCAGTCAGACATTGCTCACCTTAATTAAAGTTAAGGCTGGATTCCAGATTGTTCACTATGTTCTTAGAGAAAGTGTAAATATAAGATTTCTCCTGATAAAATTTCTAGACAGAAGATATACAGGTAGTCCTCAGAAATGTAGATGGTAGGTGAACCACAATTTTCATTACTAAGCAAAGCTAGATGAGTAATGCTTGATTTTGTGGCCTTTTTTGCCATGGCTGTCAGCCTCTGCCTTGCTGCTGCTTTGGCTGCCATTGAAACGAGGAGGGGGGCATGGTATTTGGGAGGGGAATCATTATGTGCTGGAGGAATATTCTGAGAGCTGTCCTGACCATCTCATTGCGCATGTGGAGGAAGGGAGTTTCCCGCCAAGGTTAACTGTCCAGCATTCCACCCTGATGATGTTTTTTGAAGATATCTCCCACCTGACAGTTGGGTGAATTATTATTGGACTATGGACTGGGGTGCCAAGGGGAGGGGATTGAACTATACATGATATTTATTGCTTTCGCACCCAATTAACCAGACTCACTTTTGCTTTGCTACTATTCATTTGTAATTAGTAGAAGTACACTTAATTTCAAACAAATGGAGTTGAGTGGTTTTCTTTCCTGATTATTAAATGAAGCAGCACCTGACAATAAGCTGAGTCTCACCTCACACCCAACCTGGAGTGAACACCTTCCGAGGGGGGTGCCCTCACAGAAGGAAAAGAAAAATGTCTTTACATGAAAGCGACCAGGAAGAAGAAATGGGTGCAACGGCATCTTTAACAGAAATGCTGGCTGACCTGAGGGTGGAGGAACCTGCTGTTCGACCCAGGTGGACTTGGGGAGTGGGACAGAAAGAGGAACCTGAGGAACTACTAACTGGAGTCATGAGGAGGAGACCCAAAAAACCAGCTGCTGACTGGCGTGGCTCTAGGGAGGAAGATTACAAAATGTCCCAAACCATGAAGCTCCTCTAAGAGGCATGGAGTGAACGCCGGGCTCGAGACAGTGCTGTGGAAAGGGACCCAGCAGAGGAACTAGAGAAAAGGTACCCGTTGCTTAGCTTAAGGGAGACTGGAGGGTCCGAAGGGGGATGTGCACAAGAAAACCCAGCACCGACCTCTCCCCCTGCGGCTAGAGACATTCCGAGAGCAGGGGGGGCACAGGAGACACCGGATGGCTAAGCTCCCACCCTTAAGCGTAAAGTATGATGGAGAACCTAGCAGTTTGGGGCCGTTTATTATTCAGGTTTGGAATTATATGCAAATATATGGGCCTGATCTGGACTCTGATGAATCTAAAGTAAGAATAGTGTTAATGGCCCTAGAGAAGAAAGCAGCTGACTGGATGGTCAGATTACATAATAGTAACTCCCCTCTCCTGAGGAATTTTGATGACTTTATGGCAGCAATGAGGAGACGTTTTGACGACCCCCCTCACCGAGCGCTGAGCTAGGTTAAAATTTACGACCCTCAGACAGGGGGAAAAGACTGTGCCTGAATATGTGCAGGAATTCCAAGAGTGGTCTGAAGAAGCCTTGTTGGATCGATTCGCAGATGGCTTGAATAGAGATGTTTACCAGCAGTGCATAAACAGACGCATTCCCCACCGCTTGGAGCCTTGGTATGAGAACGCTGCAGATATTGAGCTTGATTTGACTAGACTTCGTTGCAAGGAAGAGGGAGAAGTTGAGGATTCCCCTCCCCCCTAAAACCTCCCTCCCAAAGGGTGAAAAAGAGGGTAGAGGAGGTTTCACAGGCAAGCCCAAACCCTCCGCTTGTTTCCGCTGTGGGAAGGAGGGGCACCGTGCTGTGAGTTGCCGAGTCAAGCTGACCCACTCTGCTCTGCCCCCCCAGGGAGGGAGAGGAAATCTGAGAAGACTCCCAGCAAGAGAAAAGAAACCGCTTTGGGTGGGGAGGAGACTTCTCAATGTTTTGAGCCAGAGAAGTGGGGAAACAGAAGTCCCAGCTCATCTGATGATAGTGACTATGAAGATGCTGACCGCTGGGTAAGTTCCCGCTCGGGGCCCATGCTTATACCAGTTGAGTGCCCACTTCTGGCGCAAAAGAGAAACTTCTAGCTCTTTTAGATTCTGGTTGCTCACGTTGCATGATAAGCCCTGAAATAGTTGAGAAAATGGGCTTGAAACTGAAAGCTTTGAAAATCCCTATTGCCTTTTGCCAAATAGATGGCTCTATTGCGGGGGGCGGTCCTGCTCATTTTTCTACTGAACCCATCGAGATGTGGATGGGAAATCACCAGGAAATAATAACTTTTATTGTGGCCCCAAGGATGGACCGGCCCCTTATTTTGGGACTCCCTTGGCTCCGTAGGTGGAACCCACTCATTAACTGGAGAGAAGGGTGGTTAAGCAAATCACTGCAATTGATAAGTAAATCATGTAGTTAAGTGAATTTGGGTTGCCTCATTGACTTTGCTTGTCAGAAGCTTCCTGGAAAGGTCCCAAATGGTGATCACATGACCTCAGGACATAACGTCAAGGACTACTTGCAGCTCAAAATAACAATATTCTTCTT
Source organism: Thamnophis elegans (assembly GCF_009769535.1). Classification (NCBI taxonomy): domain Eukaryota; kingdom Metazoa; phylum Chordata; class Lepidosauria; order Squamata; family Natricidae; genus Thamnophis; species Thamnophis elegans. Next base: position 50,736,624 of record NC_045544.1, on the reverse strand, counting down.
TAACACACTTTGAGAATATGTTTCTAGATAACTAATGTATCAGAGATTATAACGAAATTGGACTTCTGGTTGATGTCATGGCGAAAATAATAGTGACTGGGGAAATAAACCAGGGGGAAAATATATTAAGAAAGTCGAAAAGAGAATTGGAGATGCTGGAAGAAACCTTTGAAAGGGAGCTAGGGACATGGGCACAAATCCTGGAAACTAGGCAGTGAAGGAGGGTAGAGCTTGGAAAAATATTCAGATTGAACAGCCAAGAAACAGATGTAGAAAGAGATAAGATATGGGAGACAAGTAAAAAAAAACATAGCAATTAAAGTATTGAAGCAGGCAATGATGGATAGATGATTTTTCATTTTTGGTGTTTTTTTATTTGCTTTTCTTTTCCTCTCTCTCTCTCTCTCTCCCTTCTTTCTTTTCTTTTTTGTAGGTAGGTGACATGATTAGAAGTTAAGTAGTATAGAAAGAAAATGATTTTTTTAAACAAAGGATGAAATGACTAAAAGAATAAGGGATAGAAATAAGAGAAATGGGGAATATTAGCATATACAATTGTTATATAATAAAATAAGAGCAAGAATAAGAGAAAATATGGAATAATTGAATAGTGACAGATTGTAACTTTATATAAATAAGTATTGTTATTAGAAATATATAAGTTGGTTGAAGTAATAACTATGACTAATGCTATTCGTTTTATTTGTATTAGAATGTATGAAACTTAGCTGCCACCCTGTTCTGCAATGATATGTTTGTTAAAAAATTTTTTTTTTAAAAAGATATTACAATGAAATTATAAATGACAACTCTAATGACTAAATATTCATAATGTTTTCACTTAGTACACTAGAATCATATATATATATATATATATATATATATATATATATATATATATACACGCACGCACGCACGCACGCACGCACGCATACATACATACATACATACATACATATATAGGATATATATGTATATGTATATGTATATGTATATGTATATGTATATGTATATGTATATGTATATGTATATGTATATGTATATGTATATGTATATGTATGTATGTATATCATATATATATGATTTTAACCCTGAAGGAACTATTAATGTACTCAGAAGATCTTATTCCCAAGTGAGTCAGTTGGCAACTTTGTCCAGACCAAGCATTATATTTGACCTTTGAAAGAAATAATACACTATAAGGTAGTGCATTGGTGAAATTTAGAAACTGATTTCATTTGATTTACTGTTACAGTTTCAATTAATGTGGTTGTTATAATTAGTTTCTGGTCACATAATTTATTTTCACTTCAAACTTAAATTTTGCTGATAATGTTGAATGTATCCAGTATTCTCATCCACAGATTTTTGGGAGACATGGTTGTCCTTGGTTGTGCATTTCGAATTATAGTGTTATTTGCCTGTCTGTGCAAATATACATTCAGAAACGTACAGGAAGGCTATTTGTACAACATATTGACAAACAACCTATATGCCAGCTATAACCAAAAGAACATGGCCAAGCAGAAACCAAAAAACTAAAACTAACAAAGGAGATAACAGTTTCCATCTGAGAATGTATAACATTTATTTATGCCAAGACAGTCTTGCTATATCAAGATGCAACAACAGCATTTAATTTGCTTCGGACAACACATGTCAAAATATGTCCAAGCTGTTTTTTGTTTTTTTTAGAAATGCCTGAAATCTTGGATAATGTCTTAAAGTAAAGAATGAAGAATGGAAAAAATACTCACATTGTGACAATTGTAAATAAATTAGCTTTATTATTAGCTTATTAGCTTTATTTTTACTGTATAATGGGATCTATGTTATATATTTTTTCTCCCAAAAATGTGGTCAAGGGAAAGAATGAAATGCAGTAACTAATGGGTAAGATGGTATTAAAAGCATAATTATTGTAAAGTTTCCTTAACTTATTTATAATTATGTGTATATCCTCCCTTTTGTCTAAAACTTCAAAGTAGCACCTTACTGTAACAGCTCTGTGAGGACGATTGACCCATGAAAAGATATGAAAATGAAACATTGAAAAGGGTAAACACAAGATGTTTTTTTTAAAATATATTTTATTCATTTTCACATTCCATTTTACAATCACTTATATACAGAGTATTTGCTATAAGAAAAAAATAAAAAAATAAAACAAAATAATAAAAAAAAAACACAACTCATCATTCACAACCCCACCTGACACTTCCATCCTCCATACACCCCATCTACCCCCTCCAACTTTCCTTTCCTCCCTCTAACACTCCCCTCCTACTTCCCTTTCCCCTCAAACCTTCCTTCTCCCCTTACTCCCAACACGCCCTCCTTGCATTCCCCTTACTCCTTCCTTACTCCTCCCTCTTCTTTCCTTCTACCTCCCTCCTTGGTGTATGCCTTTATTCAAGTGTTGTTTAATCTGATAAAAAGTAAAATAAACCAAGGGAAAAAAAAATATAAAGAAAGAAAAGAGAAAAAAAAAAGGAAAAAAAAAACAACCGTATATAAGTGCATTCTTGTTCTTATTGAGACTATGTTAACACCCACCCACCCACCCCCCATAAATCCCCATCCCTAATCCTCCCGACTTCCCGGGGCCCACACCTGGCACTGCCTTCTATCTAAAGTATCTTGTGTTCGTATGGATTAAAAATAAAAGTAATATATTAAAGGAAAGAAAAACAAGAAAAAAGAAAGAAAAGAAAAAAGAAAAAAGAAAAAGGAAAAAAAGAAAAAGAACTCTTTGTGTTAAGCTCAGCCCCCCATCTTTATCTATGCTTAAATAGTGTAAGTCATTCTATCTATATTTTATTCTCGTCTCTTACTTCTTTGTTATTTACCCCAACCTCCTGTAGACTCTCCCGTTCCTCTTCCTTAACCTTGTATTCAGATAAACATTTGTACAAATTTGTATAGACATCAATATACAATCTAGCTCAAAAATAATCCCTTCTAGTAAAATTTAAGCAGCGTGGATCATTCCACATATTCAAATATTACTTTACAGAAGAATAATCAAACTTTCCCTTCTAATAGGATTTAAACAGCGTAAATAATCTTTCTTAACCTTATTTTCAAACAGTAATTCAAAATAATCTAACCAAACTTTCCCTTCTTAGTAAAATTTAAGCAGCGTGAATCAAGTATTACTTTACACAAAAATCAGTTTACATTCTATCTTAAGATGATCCCGACCGGCTTTCCCTTCTAATAGGATTTAAACAACGTAAATCATTCCGCATGCATTTTACCCTCATCCCTTGCTTGTCTGATATTTACCACTATCAAATTTATGCAGACATTAGTTTAAGATCTAGCTCAAAATAATTTCACCAAACTTTCCCTTCTAATAAGAATTAAATAGCATGGATCATTCCACATATTCAAATAATACTTTCAACAAGAATCAGTTAACCTTCTGTTTTAAAAAATAATCTCGTCCAGCTTTCCCTTCTAACAGAATTTAAACAACATAAATCATTTTGCATCCTTTTACATATATACATTCAATATCACCCCACCAATATACGTAAATCATTCCGCATGCATTTTACCCTCATCCCTTGCTTCTCTGATATTTACCACTATCAAATTTATGCAGGCATTAATTTAAAATCCAACTCAAAATAATTTCACCAAGCTTTCCCTTCTAATAAAAATTAAATAGCATGGATCATTCCACATATTCAAATAATACTTTCAACAAGAATCAGTTTACCTTCTGTTTTAAAGTAACCCCTTCTAACAGAATTTAAACAACATAAATCATTCCGCATTCATTTTACATATATACAATCAGTATCACCCCACCAATAAGTTCCGCTTTTTCTACCGGAGAGAGGTCGCAAACCCCCATTCAGTCCACAACTTTGGCAAATATTTTAAAATGTCTAAATCCTCGATCTCCGCTTTTCTGCTTCTCTGAGGGAGGAAAGGCTACTCCCTCCATCTTGCAGCCATGTGGTCTGTTGCTTGCCTTCTCCTTCAGCTTGTCTCTCCTCTTTTCCAAGTGAATCAGGAAGTCCCGCCTTCAAAGTCTTGTAATAGAAATCTCGAGCCTCCGAAACAGAGTTAAGACGAAGTCTTTGATTCTCAAATGTGACCGTAATGCCAGCTGGGGCCTCCCATCTATATTGAATCTGTTGATTTCTAAGCTCTTTAGTTAAAAAAGCATAGTCTCTTCTTGCTCTCAACATCTGGAAAGGTATTTCTTTGAAGACAATCAAGTCCTGGTCATCAACTCGCAGACTATTATTATGAAACTTTTGCATAATCGCGTTTCTGGATTCTTTTGTGGAAAAATATATAATTATGTCCCTCGGGAGCTGTCGCTGTTCCGCTACCAACGAATTCTGGCGATAGATTTTCCGAATCTGCCAATCAAAGTTAATTCCCGGGCTTCCCACCGCATGGCTGAAGGCTTCAACAAAGGTCTGTTTCAGATTCTCTCGCTCCTTTTCGCGGAATCCTCTGACTCTTATTGCGAATGCCTTCTTATTAAAGTTTATCATCACGAGCTGTTCTTGAGTGTCTCTAATTTTTTGTTGTAATATTTGAATATTAGTAGTCAAATTAAAATTAGCCTCCTCCAAGCTTTCCAATTTATTCTCTATTTCAGCAGAATAATCTGACAGGGCAGACACGGCTGCAAATGTATTCGCCTTCATTTGGTCAATTTTAGACTTTAAATCATCATATAGCTCCAATACAAATTCCTTAATTTCTTGTTTAAAATCATTAAGCATTTGAAAGAAAAATTCCTGTGTTAAAAATTCTCCAGTAGAGGGCGTAGGAGACAAGGGCTGCGATTCCAGTATAGATTCTTTAGATTCTTTAGGCACATTTGTAGAGAGACGCTTCGATTTTGACCTGGGTGCCATTATAAATAAACAAATAAACAGCGCTTTCGCTCCCCTCTGTTTCCAAAAAAAAAAAATTTATTTTGTTAAGGAGCGGTCTGCAGGAAGGTAAAACCGGCTAAGTACATCCCCTATCAGTCACCAACGGGGAGAAATCGCCATTTTGAAGTCCGTTTAAACAAAGAAGCCTCTAAGACAAATGGTGCTGGTGTTTAAGATAGTAATAAAAGCATAAATCTCACAGGGGTGGGACGGGACCCGCCCGTATTAATCCTAGCTTCAAACAACTTTGCTTTGTCCTGGGGGGGGGGGGCTCACCTGTCTGGGGCTGCAAAAAAGGCAGCTGAGAAGAACTGGCTGGAGATAAAAGCTCCGCTCACGCTGGATCTAATCTCTGTCCACAGCCAAAAAAAAAGAGAAAGGCTGTGAATTACGAATAGACCCTAGCACACAGAGCTACTCCCTGCCCCTTTCTTAGCCAAAAAGGGGTGATATCTATGATCTTATTTAGATATACAGACCAGATCTCTGAGAGGAGCTCGGTTGAGCCCTCCTCGGCAACAGGCTCCGCCCCCCCGGTCCTCGGTAAACACAAGATGTTTATTTTATTTTTGTTAAGAAAGAGAAATAACTACTTATTTAGGCATGACTGGGTAGAATCTGAGGGGATAGAATGACACATTCAGATACTGGCATGGTTGAAATTGTAGCAAATAAGCACTGAATGGTTGATGGTTCTCTGTTCTTAACTATTGGTCAGGAGGGGAAAGAGGAATGGATTTTGATTATGAAATGATCATCATAAGTAAAACAGAATGTAAATTGCAAGGTAAGTTGAAAAGGATCAGGGAATAGAAATTCTAGAAACTTAGGTCATATTGTGGGTGTATGCTTCAAATTATTTTTAAAAATACTTTATTTATTACAGGTTCTTTCACCCTATCATCTTCCACTCAAATATTTTTCTTTAGGACATTCTTGAAGTACTGTGACATCATAGGACAAATAAAAGTGAAATAGCTACATATCAATGGCAAAGCAGCAAAACTTTTTCAGTAATAAAGAAGAGAATAAACTTTTAGTCTGTGGGAAGAACTGCTCCGCTTTCTTTGCCATATAATTATCCAATATTAAAGTATTATCTGTTCATGTCGCAGCAGAGAAGTTCTATATATTGAATATCAGTTTTGTGAAAGAACTTCGATGTGGCAACAGGTTTCCATGTTCAGTGTATTATTCAAAGAGAGAATGGGCGGTTCTTACCTGATATGCTCATCTTCTGAGGCACAAGCACTTGTTGCAGCACCCTGCACCAAAAGCTGTGTCAGCCGATGCATACTTGTCTAACTTGTAATGACATATGAAGACTGTGGGAGATGCCCATGTGGCTGCCCGGCTGACCTCTTCCAATGTGGCTTGCATGGACTAAGCAGCAGTTGTCACAGCACTACATGTAGAATGAGCTGCAATGTTTAGAGGAACCTTCAAGGACTGAAGCTCATATGACAGTTTAATAAAGGCTCTGATCCACCACCCCAGATTTGACAACGAAGCCTTGTTACCCAAGGAGGTCTGGTGAAAGGATGCTTCCAAGTGGCGGAATGAAGCAGTGCGGTTGATGTAGATCTTGAGGGCACGTCGTACATCAAGAGTGTGCCACTTAAGCTCCCTCTCATGGTGAGGAGACAGGCAGAAATCAGGCAAGGTTAACTCTTGACCTCTGTGGAAGCAGCTATTCACCTTCTGTATGAATGTCGAGTCCAGTCTTAACATGACTCAGTCTGAATGGAACACGCATACGTCATGCCTGACTGAAAGGGCAGCCAAATCAGAAATATGTTGGGCAGATGTTATAGCCACCAAAAACAACTTCTTAAAGGACAACAATTTCAAAGAAGTGGATCTCATAGGTTCAAAGGGTGAGGAAGTCAGAGCCTCTAGGACACGAGACAAGTCCCAAGTTGGATACCTATGGATGGCAGGGGAACGCAGGTTGGATGCTCCATGGAGAAATCTCCGGATCAAGGGATGAGAAGGTAAATGGTCAGAGGCAAGGCTGTCTAGGACAGAAGCCAAAGCAGCCACCTGTTGGCTTAACGTATTAGAGGTATGGCCCTGATCAAGCCCTCTCTGTAAAAAGTCCAATATCTCTGGAATGTATGCTTCAAGAGGGTCAATAGTCTTGTTGGTATACCACAGTGCGAATGCCCACCAAGTGTCATCGTAAATGCGGTTAGTAGAGCTTCTGCGTGATGCCTGAATGGTAGCAATGACGTTGAAGGAGATGTTATCGGCTGTTAAGGCTTGCTGTTCAATCACCAAGCGGTTAATTGTAGCCACTGGGGGTCAGGATGGCAAACTGACCTTTGGTGTAGAGACAGGAGCGACCGTGGAATGTACCATGAAGTGGAGATTGCCAGAGTCACTAGGTCGGCATACCAAGGCCGGCATGGTCAATTCGTCGCTAGCAGCAATAGTTCTGCCTCCTGCTCCAACATCTTCCAAATTACTCTTTGAATGAGGGGAAGGGGCGGAAATGCGTACAGGAGACCCTTAGGCCAATGGCACCTGAGGGCATCTACTCCTTCTGCCATGAACTGCGAGTAATACCTGGGCACCTGGTTGTTGTCTGCCGTCACAAACATGTCTAGGACTGGGAGACCGAATCGTAGTGTCAGCCAATGGAAGAGGTCCAGATGGATGCTCCACTCCATCTGATCTATCCTGGTCTGGCTCAGTCAGTATGTCTGGATGTTGGAGGCCCCTGAGATGTGCTCTTCCCTGAGAGATGACAGGTGAGACTCCGCCTACTGGCATAACAGGTTGGACTCCTGCATCAGAGGCCAAGAACGTGTTCCCCCCTGCCTGTTTATGTGTGCCTTGGTCATGGTATTGTCTGTTAGGACTAATATGTGATGTTTACTGTTTACTGTTTATTAGGATTTGTATGCCACCCACTCTCGAGAGACTCAGGGCAGCTTACAGATAAACAGGGAGGGGGAACATATAAAAATTAAAAAGAACAGACATTAAAATTGCACAACATTCATGTAGCTTAGGATGGGGCTGGATGAAATCAACAGCCCCAGGCCTGCTGGAACAGCCAGGTCTTAATCGCTTTGCGGAAGGCCGGAAGAGTAGTAAGGGTCCGGATCTCCACGGGGAGATCGTTCCATAGGGCCGGAGCTGCTACAGAGAAGGCCCTCCCCCGGGGAGTCGCCAGCTGACATTGACCGGCAGATGGAATCCGGAGGAGGCCTAATCTGTGTGATCTTATAGGTCTCTGGGAGGTAAATGGCAGGAGGCAGTCTCTCAGGTAGCCAGGTCCTAAACCATGTAGGGCTTTAAAAGTAATGACTAGCACCTTGAAACGTCTCCGGATACCAATGGGAAGCCAGTGCAGCTCACAGAGGATAGGTGTAACATGGGTGTACCTAGGTACCCCCACAATCGCTCGCGCAGCTGCATTCTGGACTAACTGAAGTCTTCGAACACTCTTCAAGGGCAGCCCCATGTAGAGCATGTTACAGTAATCCAGTCTTGAGGTGACGAGGGCATGAGTGACCATCTGAAGGACCTCCCGGTCCAGATAGGGTCGCAATTGGTGCACCAGGCGAACCTGGGCAAAGGCCCCCCTGCTCACAGCCGACAAATGATGTTCTAATGTCAGCTGCGGATCCAGAAGGACTCCCAAATTGCGAACCCTCTCTGAGGGGCGTATAATTTCACCCCCCAGGCTAAGAGATGGAATAGCTGGACCATCCTTGGGAGGGAGCATCAATAGCCACTCCGTCTTGTCGGGATTGAGTGCAAGCTTGTTCGCTCCCATCCAGACCCTGACAGCCTCCAGGCACTGGCACATCACTTCTACCGCTTCACTGAGTTGGCACGGGGCGGACAGATACAATTGAGTATCGTCCGCATATTGGTGGTATTTAATCCTGTGCCAGCGCATGATCTCACCCAGCGGCTTCATGTAGATGTTAAATAGGAGGGGGGACAGGACCGAGCCCTGCGGCACCCCATAATTGAGGGGCCTAGGGGTCGATCTCTGCCCTCCAACCAACACCGACTGCGACCTGTCCAAGAGGTAGGAGGAGAACCACCATAAGACGGTGCCTCCCACTCCCACCTCTTGCAACCGTCGCAGAAGGATACCATGGTCGATGGTATCGAAGGCTGCTGAGAGGTCAAGAAGCACTAGGAAAGAGGAATGACACCTATCCCTGGCTCACCAGAGATCATCGATCAGTGCGACCAAAGCAGTTTCCATGCTGTAACCAGGCCTGAAACCCGACTGAAAGGGATCCAGAAAATCAGTTTCATCCAAGGTCCATCGGAGTTGAAAGGCCACCACTTTCTCAACAACCTTCCCTACAAAGGGGAGGTTGGAGAATGGACGATAGTTGTTCAAAACAGTTGGGTCCAGAGAAGGTTTCTTCAGGAGGGGTCTCACCACTGCATCCTTTACGAGGTGCAGGAAGGATCCCTCCCGAAGAGAGGTGTTCACAATCGTCTGGAGCCAGCCACGTGTCACCTCCCTGCTGGTCGAGACCAGCCAGGAGGGGCATGGGTCCAGTATACAGGTGGAGGCATTCACCACTCCCATGGCCTTGTCCACTTCCTCAGGAGCGACAAGTTGAAACTCGCTCCATAAAATCCGCTCAAGACCTTCCCCCGGTACCTCGGCTAGTACCGTGCAACACTGTTCCCTCTAAGGTGCGTGCCTGCACGGCCGCGCACGTCGCTAGAAACCTCCGCGCAGAGATTTCTAACTGCTGCGCAGAGCTTTCTACCAAAGCAAACGTGGGGAAGTCCTTTGCAGGCAGCTAGAACTGGCCGCCTGCAAAGGACCTCCCCAGACTTGTTTTGATGAGCCGCCCGTGGCAGTGGTGCCTCTCTCTCCACGCGGAGCACCTGAGCTGGCCCCCGCGTTATCCCTCCCCCTTCCTCCTCTGCCGTGCTTTTGAGGCCGCGGGAGGTAGTAGGAAAGCGGCGGAGGTGGAGGCGATGGCAGGGATAACCCAGAGCCCAGCTGAGGTGCTCCGAGCGGAGGGGGAGGCACCACCGCCGCTGCTTTGCCGGTGAAGGAGAAGGAGCAAGAGGACTGGCGGCTTTGAAATGGTCCCGCCGGCTGCAGATTTGATTCAGCGTAAGCAGGGGCCGAACACATGCTGAGCCGACTTTGCGCAGTGAGGCGGAGTAATTCAACCCCCCCCCAAAGAACACGTGTCTCTGTGTGTGTGTGTGTGTGTGTGTGTGTGTGTGTGTGTGTGTGTGAGAGAGAGAGAGAGAGAGAGAGAGAGAGAGAGAGAGAGTTGGATCAAAATTGGTTGCCAAAGGAAAGGAAGGAAGGAAGGAAGGAAGCCCTGCCCCCTGTGAAAAAAACTGAAGATGGAGCAGTGAATGAATAAGCCATAAAAGCAACAAACAGTTAATGCGTAAGTAAGCTGAGGAGGAAGTTCTCAACTAAGGAAGCAATATTAGAAAGAAATATAAAAAGCTCAATATGCCAAAACACTTATTTTAGTCTTCATTTAATTACTTGTATTGTAGTCTGATGTAACATCTTTTTAAAGTTAACGTTAGTTAGAAAAGATAGGGTACAAAACTTAAATAATAAAAAAAATCTACATTCATTTTGAAAAATAAATGCAATACTTGATTAATTTCATATCTTTATTTAAAATAGTTTTGGCATGGCATATCATTTTATTGACTCAGTTGGAAATGATGTGGATGTTGTATCTGATTCTGAGGCATATATATTCTTAAGTAACATAACATATAGCATATTGTCCAAACTTGCTAGACTATTTAATTGATCTTATTACTTTAAAGGGGGAGAGTTTCATGATAAATTATTTTATTACATTTATGTTGTATTTATATATTATATTTATTACATTTATATTCCACATTATATATTTGTATTGTTATTTTAGTGTTTATTGTCAATTTTGATAGATATATTGATATATCAATACTGATTTTAATCATACTAAATAACAATTACTGCTATTATTTATCAGCATTAAATATTTACAGTTTTTAATATTGAATTAGTCGTATTTTAGAATAATAGGATTATCTTTTAATAGGATAATTGGCAAAATCTAATTCAAATGTGATGGGTTGCATTCCAAAGGAATGTGAGAGGACAGGTTGCCTGCAAAATGCCAGGACCCAGGACCTGTTGGTGCCATGTCTCTCTCTAGCCAGTCTAATGATCTAAAAGCTGAGCAGAAGTCTTTTTTTTTTTCAGGGTGAGCGGAAAAGTATAGTGTTTGAGTAGCACATTTTCATGCCTGGCATTCATCAGGCTGAAACCTCGCTCACAATTGGTGCTTGGCGCTTGGAATGTTGCGCAAATGTCCAGCAGACGAGACAGAAGTTCAAACTGTGGCTCTCTTAGGTGCTCAGGCATGAAACTGTGCCGCTCAAACACTATACTTTTCCGCTCACCCTGAAAAAAAATTAGAGGGAACATTGCCGTGCAATTGGAGTCCAGGTCCGTCCGAATCCGAGCGACTTTATCCAACAGAAACTGGACAAATTCCTCAGCTCTACCCTGTAAAGGGTCGTCCGCATCCCTCCCTTTCAAGAGGGAGTGGGCTATTCTAAACAAGGTGGCTGGGCATGATTCTGCGGATGCAATAAGAGCGGAAAAATGCACACATTTTGCCGCCCATATCGCCACGAGATAGGTCCTGATATAGGCTCTCATCAGTGCTTGGTCAGATTCAGAGTTACTAGCCCTCCAGCGGCACTCTAGGCATCTCTTTTGGTGCTTCATCTCCCGGAGTTCCTCGGTGAACCAAGGAGCCCTCCTGCATCCACTACCTCGGAGAGGCCGTAAAGGCGCAATCCAGTTTAGGGCCCCCACTGCCACTGTATTCCAAGCAGAGACTAAGGACTCTGCCGGACTGTGGACGAGAGCATCAGGTATTTCACCAAGCGCCGTCTGAAATCCCATAGGGTCCATCAGGTGCCTGGGGTGGAACCACCTAATCGGTTCCCCCTCCCTATAGTGGGGGATTGGTTTCCAAAAGTCAAGCCTCAGTAGGAAGTAATCAGACCATGACAAGGGCAAGATCTTAATGCCCTTCAAATCTAGATCACGTCTCCACTACTCCGAGAGAAATACGAGGTCAAGCGTGTGACCCGCTGAGTGAATCGGACCCCAAATTACTTGGGTCAAGTCCATAGCTGTCATGGAAGCCATGAACTCCTGCGCCCCATCAGAGCATTCACCGAGCGAAGGCAGGTTGAAATCCCCCAGCACCATAAACCTGGGGAACTCTACCGCCAGTTCAGCTACTGACTCGAGGAGCACAGGGAGGGCTGTTGTAATGCTGTTGGGAGGTAGGTACATTAACAACAAGCCCATTTGACCCTCAAGGTCCAACTTCGCCAACAGGGACTCACACCAGACAAGCTGCGGAGCAGGGATCCTATGAGGAACTAATGACCTTTGGATGATGACAGCCACTCCCCCACCCCTTCTCTGAAGTGGCAGCTGATGGAGCACCTGAAACCCTTCTAGGCACATTTCAGTGAGGGGAACTCCTCCCTCCTGGCCCAGCCAGGTTTCAGTAATACATGCCAGGTCTGCCCCCTCATCTAATATTAGGTCCTGGATGAGGGGAGCTTTGTAAACCACAGACCTGGCATTTAGCAACAACAGCCTGAGACCAGGGCCCTGACAACTCTCGCCATCTGGTCCTGGAGTGGAGCTAGCAGGGTCGGAAGGAGGGATCGCTGTGAAGTAGCGGACCCTCCTTCCCTGGTAATGGCTAGCCCTGAAGTTCCCATCATACCTGCCCCTTCCCGTCATGACCATAATATTCTGGCCCACCCCCACACCCGTAGACCCCATTTCCCCTCCCGTAGCCTCCGTTCTCTCCAGCAGGCCATTTATATCATTCATTCTAGGACGAGAGGTAGGCCTGGTACCACTTCTGCGATAGCACTCAGTGGAGGAGGCGCCAGGTTGTACTCCCAGTCCCCTCATACATACACAGCCACTCACCCATACAGTCCCCACATAAGTCAATTAAAAATACAAAATACAATGGTAATAAAAATTAATAAAAGTGGGTACAAGCATCAACAATCACACCATACACACCTCATCCATAAAATTGCAGAGAACTAAGTTTGCGCAGTTTTAAGATGGAACAACAGTGAGGAAAAGGAGGGAGAGCTACTCCACTCCTCTCCCTTCCTAAAACGATTAAGATGGCTAAAGTGGTTAAAACCCAGCAATAGTCCACAGAAGGCGTACAGGAGGGAGTCACGTTTCCCCCTCTAAGCCTGGGAAGGTCCCAAGAGTCTGAGGCGGTTGAGGGGAGCAGAAGGCCTTCCTACATGCAGTGGACGCCCCCGCTTGTCCAAAATCCAAGGCACTGTAATGGGCGGAATTAAACAAGTGCTGTCCAAGATGGTATTGATATTCCCAGGGCAGTTGTGGCTAGTAGTAATCAAAGTGACTGGGGCTGAGGCAGCACATCCAGAGGCCCTGGGATTATGGTTAGGAAAAGCTTGATATTCAAAAGCCCAGATGGAAAAGGGCCAGATGACAAGCAGGGGAAGTAGAAAAAGGCTCCACAATAGTGATGATGGGCTATGGGAGAAACTCACCAAATCCACCAAGGGAAGAAGTCCAAACAAACAGAAAACAGGAGAGAAAGAAGGCAGCGTTAATACAAAGGCTGAGCCAAAGAGAGAGAGGGGGAAAGGGGCGTCCGGAAGGGCCATGGCGGTGGCGATTGTAGCCAGCCGCCCAATTTGCCCAATCTCTATGGGCGCCCAGGTCATTCTCTCCCCCTCTGGAGTGGTGGCAGTCCAGAAAGGTCCCCAGGGCTTCAACAAGCCGGGCGGGCACAGTCAAAAGATGTTGCAGGCACCAAAAGATAGTAAAGAACGCTGCCATCATCTGCACGCCGCCTGCAGCGGCAACAGTGAGCAAAGAGGAGGCTGCACCAGAGAGAAGGGGGGGAGGTCTGAGAGAACTGCAGTGGCGGCGGCAAGAGACCAGCTGCCCAGTCCCGGCAACGTTGATGTTGAAACTCAGCTGCCCCTTCTGCAGGGCGAGGCGCAGACCGCCACATATAGCACACCGCCCAATACAAGTCTAGCACAAGTCCAGGTCCCAGGCTCTCACCGGCAGCGCTGCGCAGCCGGAAAAACGCTCGCCGCTCGCACGCCGTTGCCAATTCTGCCGAGGCCAGTATGGAAACACGGGAACACAGAACACCATCCAGGGGCCGTCCGAAAGTGACCCCCCCTCAGGTAGACGCCTCTCCGGCTTGCCCAACAATTAATCTCCTGCCAGGACTCCTTTTCGTCTGTATCCGGGGTCTTAATCCACAAGTTTGTTCGTCCTTTCGTTCTTCGCAAGCCCAAGCATTTAGCTTGGGCAGCCATTTCCCATTCTGCACATGCGTCCTGAACCCTGTGTTAGAATTGTTTGAGGGCAAAGTGAACCGCCCGTAACTCTAGCCAATTTATGCTGTTTTGGCTCTCTTCAAAGGACCACTGACCCTGAGCCACTAGGTCCTGCATGTGTGCCCCCTACTCCATCAGACATGAATCCATCATAAGTGTGAGATGGTTCAGCGGATCGCTGAGCAAGGTCCCTTGCAAAATTGCCAGGGACTGCCACCATTTGAGGGACTTTAAGACCTGACTGGGAAGGGGAACCCGGAGAGGGGAGCAGCTCCTGACGGCCTTTATATGTGGAAGAATGAACCATTGAAGGGTCCTGCTGTGGAACCTGGCCCACGAGACAACCCCGAAGCAAGACACCATCATGCCCAAGATTTGGGAGAGAAAGAGAAGGAATGCCTTGTGTAGGCAGAGCACCTTCCTGACAATTTCCTTTAGACTGCGAATGTGGTCATTGGACAGAAACACCCTCCCCACCACAGTGTCTATTAAGACCCTGAGGTGAAGAATGCGAGTGCCGGGAACAAGGTGACTCTTCTTGAGATTCACCTTGAACCCGTGATTCTGCAGGGTGTGAATGGGCAGAGTAAGATCACTTTCTGCTTGAGTCGGAGACCTGGACAACAAGAGGATGTCATCCAAGTAACAGAGAATCTGAACTGGAGATGATCTGATGTGGGTGGCTAGGGCAGCCAGCACCTTTGTGAATACCCTGGGGGCCAAGGACAGTCCGAATGGAAGAGCTCGGTACTGGAAGTGCCTCCCCCCATAAGAGAAACAGAGATACTTTTGGTGGTCTATGAAGTTGGGAACATGAAGGTAAGCTTCAGTCAAGTCCACCGACATGAGGAAGTTGCCTTTCCTGACTCCCTGCAAGATGGTGTGCAGAGAATGTGTTTTGAACCACCGGTAGACAATATGGCGGATCAACGATTTTAGATCCAAAATTGCCCTCCATCCCCTGGAATTCTTCGGTACCACAAACAGGTGGGAATAAAAACCCTGCCCTTCCTGATGGGGAGGAACCAGTTGGATGGCCCAGATCTCCAACAGGGGCTGAATGGCCTGTTCCATCAGTGCCGTCTTGCGAGGACACCGAGAGACCGGGCATGGCACAAAGTGTTCCTGGGGGATGGAGAGGAACTCCAGCATGAGGCCAAATTTGACAGTTTTGAGTACCCAATTGTCTGTTGTGGTCTCTTCCCAGCGGTGGACAAAGAATGCCAGGTGTCCTCTGATCAGAAGAGAGTCCAGATAGTCATTTTCATAATGAAAAATGGTGGTTGCCTCCTCCATGGTAAGACTTCTTGGCGGGGGGACGCTGTGCATTTCTGTTAGATCTGTTCTGGTAATATCCCTGTCTGGGAGTATAGGACTGACATTGCATACAGGAGAATGACGTTCCCCTGTCCGCCAGCCGAAAGGGTGACTTCCTATAGAAAGCAGCGGGACAACTGTCCTGTTTTTTATAGATGGATGAAAGGACCTTGAGCTTATCTTTAGATTCTGTGAGGTACGGATCCAAAGTGGTACCAAATATTTGGGTGCCACTGAAGGGGGAGGCTGCCAGGTGCCACTTGGTACAGACATCCATCTGCCTTGGCCTAAGCCAAAGCAGACGCCTGGCCGTGACAAAGAGGCCATGGCTTTGGAAGCGAACCTGGCAGCATTGAGAGAAGAATCAGCCACATATTCAACGGCTGCCCTAATCTTGTTGAGGTGATCTAGTGTCAGTAGGAGAAATGTGCTCCTGAAGCTGTTCAATCCAGACTAGAGCCTCTCTAGAGAAAAAGGAAGTGGCAGTGGAGGCCCTAACAGCCCAGGCTCCTGCCTGATAGTTTTTTACTAAGCTTTGGTCTGACCTTTTCTCCTCAGGCTTGAGGACTTCTTCAGGGGTTCCAGAAACCACAGTAGGGGATGAAAGAGCTGCAACCAGTGCATCCACTGGTGGAGACTCAAAGAATTTGGTGAGTTCTGGTACAATGTTATATAGACGTTTGTCGAGTTTGGTTGGCTGTGGACCCATCCCTGGGGACTGCCACTGTTTCTGGATCACATTCAGGAAGATCTTGGGAACAGGGATCACCTCCTTTTCCACAGTAGGTTCGGTGAATGGGGTACTGGGACCCTCAGTTGTAGCTGGTTCTGCTGTTTTTTCCTGTGAAATAGAAGCTGAAGCAGAAGATGACAAGTTAGCAGCTTTAATGGCCTTAAGCAGTAGGGACTTAAAACAATCGGTTTTAAATAATCTGGCAACGCAATGGCCGGGGTGACCATCTCGTTGTCAGACAGATCTGAATCCCAGAGGTTATCTTGCTCACCACCAATTGAGGCCTGAGAAGTAGGAGCAAAGGGGCCAGGTTGTTGAGCAGCTGCAGAAGATTTATGCTTGTAGCTATGTGATGGAGCAGGTTGTGGGCACTGTTGTAGGCCAGCAGCCATGACCTGTTTGATGGTTTCAGCAATGATAGTTGCCATATCTTCAGGACAGGTGTACATGGCTTGGGGAATCCCAGAACCATGCGCAAGAGGAAGGGAAGCCTGCTCAAAGGTGTGTTCCCTATTGATAGGGACATTAAAGAAGTTGCCTCTGTTGTCAGGTTCTATAGAAGAGGAGGACTCAGAAGAAGACAATTCCCCATCTGAATCTGCCAGTGAAGGGCAAGGGCCCATGGGAGGCAAGATGGGGGAGCTAGGGAGACAACTTGGAGACCCTAGGGAGGAAGGGGAGGGCTGGGCAATTAGAACTTGCTGTTGTTTTGGGGCCCTCTGAAATTTTTTCTCAAGAGTCTTCTGCCTCCACTCTTCTGCTGTGGTAGTGGCTTTAAAGACCTTGGGATTTACCCCTGAAGAAGGAGCCTCTTTGGCTTGCCTCTTCCTATTGCTCTTTGCCCCTGATGGCTCTGCCTCCTCTAATCCTTTATCTGCAGTCACAGCTTAATCAGTAATTTCCCCTAATATAAATCAAGCCACAATAAAGATAGGCAACGGTCTCACCTGTTTGATGGCCAGGCGCTCCTGATCTGGTCCACCTGGAATGATCCTGGGTCGCTGGGCATTTGTAACGGCTGCTGCAGAGTTCGCACTTTTTTAAAGTGTCCAAAATGGCTGACTTTTTTTTCTTCCAAGGCTTTTCCAAGCCTCAAAATTGCCACCGCTATCTTCGCGGGCTTTTCTGACCCCCAAAATGGCCACCAACACTCAAAGTGGCTGGGCGATCTACAGAATGGCCACAGACGTCGCCTGGAGCTGCTGCGCATGAAAGGGCTGGTCACGGGTCTCTTCGAGTGCCCAAAGTCAAGGAGCGCCTTGGAGAAACAGCTATGGAGCTGTAGCTCGTGAGCTGGCCGATCTGACTGCCAGTCAGGCTTTCTGAGCGAACTCGTGGCAGTCAGACAGCTGGAAGCAGTTTTGAATTTCCCTTCAATTTATGAGAAGAAAAAAATATTTAAAAATTTGTGAAAAATTGCTAATTAATGTTATAAAGCCAAATTTTGGATCAGTTCTCACTGCTAGTCCTGGTTGGACTGAGTCTGAAATGGGGAGGAGCCACAAGCGCCTGATAACATCATAAGTGTAGACTCAGTCCAATTGGTTACTGGACGGAGTAAACCCAGTCTGGCTGCTGTCTCCACGATCACAGGAAAAAGAAGTGTACTTAATAGCTCTCAGACCTAGGTTTCCCCTCTGTTGCCTAGGCGACAGATAACAACATGTAATTACCTGGGGCCATATTTGCTAGTTATTTATTTGTGTGTTTATTAATGGAAATCAGCATGAAAATCAGCATGTACCTGATGGAGAAATCAAAGCAAGCAGGCATGCTATTTCGTAACAACAAATAACTTTGTGGTTGTTAATTATGAAGCTCAAAAGTGTCTATAACAAATACTCAGATCTAATGATCAACTAAGCTTGCTTCAGGCAAAGGGAGGTGATCTGAAACTGTGAGTTCTTTTAATTGAAATAATGATTTGTCCCTAGCTATCAGCTTACACTGAATCAAGTTGTGTATCAATTTTCCAATTTTTAACCTGTAGGTGAGTAATGTGTTATTCTAAGCACATACTTTACCTCTCACCATTTTCTTTATATTGTTTGCCATCTTTTCATTTGTTGTTTGAATTGCATTTGCACAAGTAGTCTTATAGTCAATAAACTGTACTGTAAAATATATTATTATCCCATAGGAACCTAATCTGTAATTACAACAAACTATTCAGCATCTTCAAGATGATCAGCCTTCTTTTTCTTCCACGTTCTTGGCCATCTGATCTTGAAAACATTAAAAAGCATTATTAATCCAGTCTTTAAAAACTGCGAACTGCAGTGCCAGGCTGATTTGATATGCACAAAGGACACATTGCTGTGAAAACACATAAAGAAATGGCAAAGCTAGCATTCTGAGGAAACTTTAGATCTGTATGGAAGCAAGCAGATGTCATACTTCCATTGTTCTTTTTTTTTTTAACCAAGAGATTTCATAAGTGCTTTGAGGGTGAGGTAAGAGAACAGGCTTATTTGTTTCAAGCAATGAAGACTTGAGAACTGTTTTGATGGACAGGCAATGGTTGCCAATGAGAAAATGAATGATTGACTGAATAACAGAATTGTAAAGGACATTGGAGGTCTTCTAGTCTAAAGCACTACTCAAGCAGGAGACCCGATACCATTTCAGACCAATGGTTGTCCAATCTCTTCTTAAAAGCCTCCAGTGATGGTGCATCCACAATTGCTGAAGGCAAGCTGTTCCATTGATTTACTGTTCTCACTATCGAGAAGTTTCTCCTTAGTTCTAGATTGCTTCTCTCATTGATTAATTTATTACATTAATATTCATTTATTAATAAACTAATGATTATCAATACTAGTTTTTTTAATTGATTAAACTGAAAGGCTGAACTTTCTGAAATCCATGAGTGAGTTCTGAGAGCATATAAACACAGTCACACAAGTGACTTTTTGCTTTGTTTGAAAAATAAGTGAAGGATTTGCTCTATACCAGAATGTCATTTGATAGCAAACATCACTGTTGGATAGAATGCATTCATTCTGAATTCTTAAGATTAATTTATTACAGAGAAATCTTGAATGTCTTTTTTTGTTTTGTTGTGGGGAGGGATCTATCATGAGTGTGTCCCCAGATACACTTTCATTGATAGAAAGTGAGGGGAGAATTCTACCAATCTTCCTACTTCTGAAGTCCTCTCCCCAGTGTCCTGAACAGCCTCTCAAAGCAAATTGAAAGGAATGAAACTGTCTCTACTTTTGCTCTGCCATTGGATTAAACAGTATTCTTGATGAAAGGAAGCTTTCATCTGCATTTGTTTGTTTGCTGCATCAACCCCTCTGTTTGAACATGGTTTAATCCTTCCTGGCGTATTTTGAATTTCCATAAGTACACAGCTACAGCTGTGTTCTTGGGGAACATATTTACAATCAGCTTTGTTAAAAGATGTAACATGGCTATTCCAGAAGGGTGACATTCATCACAAAATTGTTTGCTAATTCTCTTAATTCTCTAGCAATACCTGAATGTTTAAATGCCTCAAATTTTAATCTGCACACTTATTTATGTAATATAGACAGTAGATTTCTTCAGCTAACTTGAAGAGTCAGCCATTTCTGAAACAGTAGCTTTTCATCTATAAAAGAAATCACGTGCTACAATTTGTGATTCATTAGCCTTTATTTAAATATATATATATATATATATATATATATATATATATATATGTGTGTGTGTGTGTGTGTGTGTGTGTGTGTGTGTGTGTGTGTTTGTGTGTTTTTATTTGTGCTGATAAATAAATAAAGGGAGACTAGTATAGATCTATTTCAAGCTATTTAGCTCTCATCAGCTAGCCATACCCTTACTGGGATTTGAACCTGGGCTATATGGCATACTAGGCACACTAGGCAGAGATCTTAGCCATTAGGCCACAGGCTCTTATCCATTTATCAGCGAAGCCAGGGTGAGAGGTATCTATTAGATTTTTACAACCCCTGGTAAGCCCCAATTAATAATTAATAATTAAATTATTAATTATATATATATATATATATATATATATATATATATATATATATATATATATATATATATATATATATCTTCTATTCTTCTTCTGACCCTTTTCTTTTTATTGAAAATGCCATAAACATTGGACATCAGAAACAACACCTTAAAGATTTATTTATTTATTTATTTATTTATTTATTTAGTTAGTTAGTTAGTTAGTTAGTTAGTTAGTTAGTTTGTCACTCATGTACAAAACAGGAATAAGAATAAACTTGAATAAGAACACAGGAAATGGGTACAAATAAATGGGGACAGTTGGACAGTTGGACATATATAAGGTGACCAGACGTCCCAATTTCGGTGGGACAGTCACGATTTCTAACAATTTGTCCCGTGTCCCGGAGTGTTTTAAAAAAGTCCCGATTTTCTGGCTTCATGTTGAAATCCTAACTGGGGCAAGACAAAAGACACCCTGTCTAAACCCTCTCTCTGTCTCAGTACTTTCATTGAAGATATTAAAACGTTAAAGCAACAAAACGGACCCCACCCCTTTTACCTCATTTTATAAGAAAAAATGACCCAGTACCATAGAGATCCAGGAAATACTTGGCTAGAGAAGTCGCAAGTGTTCCTTCCTGGATTTTCCAGAGGGGAGGGGCACGGAGGTTGGAGGCCGGCTCGTGTGGGAAAACTGGTGGCAAAGTTTCTTTGAAAAATATTTCCCTGACTAATTTCACCATTTTGATTTGCTCAGTTCTTTGTATTAACATCTACATCATTCTGGATTGACTTGGAGTGCAAGCCTGCTGGTAAGTGAGCTGGGTTTTTTTCTTTTATTTTTTTAATGTATTTTAAAATAATATTTTATTTATTGTGCATAGGATTTTTAAAAATAGTTTTATTCTGTGTGGATTCTTTTTTTTTAATTGTCTTAGACTATTTAAAAAAGATTCTATCCAAAATAAATTGAAGTGAAACCATTTTTAAAAATTCTATGCACAATACTTTGAAATATATTGTGCATAGAATTTTTATTTTTATTGTGCATAGAATTGTGACTGTTGTGGATTTTAAAATTGTTTGTATTGTCTTATTTATTCCCTCCCCTGTTTATTGTGAGCCGCCCGGAGCCCTTCGGGAGTGGGCGGCATACAAAACCAATAAACCTAAACCTAAATCTTTTAAAAATAGTTTTACTTCAATTTATTCTGTGTGGAATAGTTTGAAATGTTTTACTTCAATTTATTCTCTGTGGATTCTTTTTTAAAATTTTCTTAGACTATTTAAAAAAAGATTCTATCCAAAATACAAAATACCAGCTGCAGTTATTCACTTAAGAACTGTGGCAAAAAAGGTGGTATAGTGACCAAAGTTACGATGGCATTGAAAAAAGTGACTGATGACCATTTTTCACACTTAGCAACCATTTTCACACAGCGACCGTTGCAGCCTCCTCATGGTCACGCGATCAAATTTTTTTTTTTTTTTTAAACAGAACTTTTTTATTTTTCTTTAAAAAAAACACAAATATGTCATTTGTCAATCATTAAAACATTGAAGTACAATTTTTTTTTTTGTTGTGTGTACCCCTCCCTCCCTCCACCCCCCCGACTTCCCAGAACCCGTACCCGGTATGGATTTTTAACTAACACAGTCTAAAATCTATTGAGAAAAAGGAAATAAAGAAATTAATGACATTCTAGATTGACCTTAGCTTCTTCTTACTGAACTAACTTTTAACAGTTTAAATCATTTCTGATCTTAAGCATAGGCTAACTGGAATTTCTTAGTCCCGTATTTATTTTGTATATAGTCAATCCATTTTTTCCAGTCTCGTTTATATCTCTCATTTGAATGATCTTTGAGATATGCCGATATTTTAGCCATTTCAGCTAAGTTTGTTACTTTCAATGTCCATTCTTGGATTGTAGGCAAGTCTTCCTTCTTCCAATATTGCGCCACCAACAGTCTTGCTGCAGTTATCAGGTGCAAAGTCAAATTGGTCTCTACCACTGTAAAGTCAGTACATATACCTAGTAAAAATAACTGAGGACTAAACTTTATCCTTCTTTTAAAAACATTTTGCATGACCCACCATATTTTTATCCAAAATGCCTTAACCTTTTGGCAAGTCCACCATATATGATAATATGTAGCATCGAGAGAACCACACCTCCAACATTTAGGCTGTACATTCGGATACATAGAAGCCAACTTTTTAGGATCTAAATGCCATCTATAGAACATCTTGTAAAAATTTTCTCTCAGATTTTGAGCTTGTGTAAATTTCACATTTCTTACCCAGATTCTTTCCCATGTATCCAACATTATTGGTTCCTCAATATTTTGAGCCCATTTTATCATACAATCTTTAACTAATTCTGTTTCTGAATCCATCTGTATTAATACATTATATATCCTCTTTATATGCATTAAGCTTTGATCTCTTATTTGTTTAAACAGATTATCCTCAACTTGAATAAAACCAATTTTTTGATCTATTTTCCACCTAGCCTGTAATTGCCCATACTGGAACCATGTTTGAACTACCTTCTCCTCTTTTAATACCTCTAAAGATTTTAATTGTAATACCCCCCTTTCCGAGGTAAGAAGCTGTCTGTAAGTAATTCTGTCCTGTTTTTGTGCTGTATTCATATTTTCAATTGCGTGTCTAGGAATTGCCCACATGGGTATCTTGTCATTTAATTTATATTGGTATTTCTTCCAGACCCGCAATAAAGCATTTCTTAAAATATGACTTTTAAAGTTCTTATCCAATTTTTTGTTGAATAACAGGTAAGCATGCCAACCAAATAGCAGATCGTGTCCCTCAATGTTCAATATTCTATCATTGGTTAAGTGAATCCAATCACTAATTACAGATAATGCCACTGCATCATAATATAGTTTTAAATTAGGTAGTTTCAATCCTCCTCTCTCACGTGCATCTTGCATTATTTTCATCTTTACCCTCGGCTTCTTTCCTGCCCACACAAATTTGTTAATACCCTTCTGCCATTCTAAAAGGTTCGCATCTTTTTTTAGTATAGGTAACATTTGGAAGAGAAATAAAAATTTTGGTAGAATGTTCATTTTCACTGCCGCTATCCTACCCAGCAAAGATAGGTGCAATTTCTCCCATTTTTTCATCTCTGTCTGTATGCTATGCCAAAGTGGTTCATAATTATGCTTATATAATTTCCCATTTGAAGTTAAAATGTTAACTCCAAGATATTTGACTTTTTTAACTACCTCACATCCTAGCATCACTCCTAATTCTTCCTTTTGTTTAATATTCATATTTATAGCTAATATTTTGGTTTTTCCTAAGTTTATTTTAAAGCCCGACACTTGACCATATTGATTAATCATATTCATTAAAACCATACTGGATTCCTGCGGTTGTTCCAATATTATAACCAAATCATCCGCAAAAGCGCGGACTCTATATTCTTGCTGCCTAATCTTGATCCCTTTTAAACCATCCAAGCCCCGTATTTTATTCAACAATACTTCCAAAGTTATAATAAACAATAATGGGGACAAAGGACAGCCCTGTCTTGTACCTTTCCAATTTGAAAAGAGTCTGTTAGACTTCCATTGACTATGATTTGTGCTGTTTGCTGTTGGTATATTGCTTTAATTGACTGTAAAAAATTATCTCCTATCTGCATTTTTTGCAATATCATCAACAGAAATTGCCAGTTAACTCGATCAAAGGCCTTCTCAGCATCCAAAAATATAAACGCAGCAGGGATCTGGTTGTTCTTTCCCAAATATTCTAATGCATTAATAATTAATCTAACATTACTTTTCATCTGTCTCCCTTGTATAAAACCTGTTTGGTCCGTATGTATCAATTGTTGAGTGACCAACATTAACCTATTTGCTAATATTTTAGTAAAAATTTTATAATCTACATTCAGTAATGAAATAGGTCTATAATTTTTGGGTTGAGTAGTATCCTGATCTTCTTTGGGTATCAAAGATATAAACGCTGTCTTCCAAGATGGAGGGACTTTACCTTCCGTTTGAATCATATTAAATAATTCTCTAAGAGGTTCTACCATTTCTAACTGTAAGTTTTTATAGTAAACCGCTGTCAAGCCATCTGTACCTGGTGCTTTCCCTGACTTTAATTGCTTAATTACCTGCAGGATTTCCCCCGAGGTTATTGGTTGATTCAATTTTTGCCTGTGTTCTTCTCTAACTGAAGGTATTTTCTCTTTGTCTAAATATTTATCTATGTCTAAACCATTAATTTTATCCCCTTTATACAGTTCTGTAAAAAATTCCCAGAAAGCCTTTTGAATCTCTTCCTGTTGAAACACCTCCTTCCCTCTGTAAATCAGTTTAGATATATTTCGAGTTTTCCTTTTTTTCCTAATCTGATAAGCTAACCATCTGCCAGGTTTGTTTGCATTACAAAAAGTATTGTGTTTTGCATATAATAGATTAGTAGCCACCTGGTCAGAGATCAACATGTCAAATTGAGATTTTAATATGTTAATAGCTTCCTTAACCTTTGTATCATCTGGGTTCATTGTTAACTCCAGCTCTTTTCTCTTAATTTCCTCTTCCAGTTCTGTTCGTTTTAACCCTTGCTTATTTCTATGTGTTTTATTTATATTCATCAAAACTCCTCTCATATACACTTTGCTTGCGTCCCATACAAATTCCATAGATGTACCCTTATTCATATTCAAAACAAAATATTCAGATAGTAATTTTTTACAATCATTAATATACTTTTCATATCTAAATAAGTTTTCATTCAATCTCCAAGACCTTCTTGCCTGCACTACCCTTCCCAACTCCATCCAAACTGGGTTGTGGTCCGAAAGGACCCTAGCTGCAATCTTTGTTTTCTTGACCCTAGAAAGCAAATCATTAGTGGTTAGGATAAAATCAATCCTTGAAAGGGATTGATGCCTGTCCGAGAAGAAAGTGAAGTCATATTCCTCTGCATTTCTTTCTCGCCAAATGTCTCTCAATTCAAAATCATCCATAATGTCAAAGAAAGATTTGGGTAACTTTGCTCGCATCTTGGTATTTAGGCGGGAAATCTTCTTATCTCTCTTAGTATCTATCACTCCATTCCAGTCACCCAATAGTATACAGGAACTATAGTCCCACTGTACTAATTTAGCATGAAGATTTCTATAGAATCTATCTTGCTGTTGATTGGGAGCATAAATTCCCAAAAGTAATGTCTTTTTCCCTTCTAAGATTAAGTCTAAAGCAATATATCTTCCAAAGGGATCTGCTTCTATTAATTCAGCTTTCATATCTTTTCTTAAGTATACAACTATACCATTCTTCTTTTCCATAGCAGAAGCTGCAAAATGTTGACCAAGTTTTGAGTTGATCAAATATTTTTGATCAGTTGACTTGATATGAGTTTCTTGCAAACAAATTACATAATTCTTAAACTGTTTGAGATAATGAAATATTTTCTTCCTCTTCTGTGGAGAGTTCAGTCCGTTGACATTCCATGTTAAAATCTTAGTTGTCATCTTTGGTTGGTTGAAGCATTTTTAGAGCTTCCTGCACAGCCTGTTTAACCTTAGGTCTAGCTCCTCCCATTGCTTCCAGATTTGTTGTTGTAGATCCTTGATCGATGGCCGATGATTGTTGATGCTGTTGCTTTTTAGCTTGTTTCTCCATACGTCTAGTAGTCATGCGGCTAGGTCTTGGTTCCATAGCACCTTGCACTTCTAGAGAAGAGAGATGCTCCATCTTGTCTGGTGGTTGTGTAGTTTGCTGTCTATCCTGTCCTTCTTGTGGTCTTTCTCTAGGTCCAGATGGTGCAGGGTGTCCGGCCTTCAATATATTATAATAAAAATCTTGGGCTTTCCATACAGAGTTGAGGCGGTATCTTTGCTTATCAAATGTAAATATGATGCCAAATGGTGCATCCCATCTATACTGTATCTGACGATTTCTGAGTTCTTCGACCAAAAAAGTGTAGTCCCTCCTGGCTCTTAACATTTGAGGTGGTATCTCTTTCAAAACAGCCAGGTCTTGACCGCCAATTTGAAGCTTAGTATTATAAGATGCTTGCAGTACCATATTTCTAAACTCTCTTGTAGTAAAATATATAACGATGTCTCGAGGAAGCTGCTTCTGCTTTGCCAGCCAGGAGTTAACGCGGTAAGCTTTGTCAATTCGCCAGTCTTGATTGGTCCCTGGTCTTCCCATCAGGCGGTCAAAGGCTTCCGATAGGATCTGTTTCAGGTTCTCCTGTTTCTCCTCACGCAGCCCCCTTACTCTTAATGCGAACTCCATTTGTCGGTACTGTATCATAATAATTTCTTTTTCAGCTTTTTCCACTTTTTGTTCCACCACCTCTGTTTTCAATGTCAAGTTAGCATTGGCATCATTAAGAACCTATAGAGTATCTTCCACTCCAGAAATATGTTCTGTTAATACAGTTACAAGACTCAGCACGTCATCTCTAATTTTATCAATCTTAGCATCAAATTTCTCATACAGCTCCTGTTTAAGTCCATTTATTTCACTTTTAATTTCTTCTTTCATTTCTTTCATTTCCTCTTTTCTCTCCTGCTTTACCACCTCTCTATTATCTCTAAACTTATCTTCCATTTTAATTGTCTGTGCATTGAGAGCCTCGCTTAGATTACTCAGGAAAAATTCTTTCGTTAACACATCCCCAGCAGGGGGTGTAGGAAGCGGAGGCTGCAGCTTTGTGCCAGGCACTGAGGATGTGCCCCTGGAAGTAGAGGGTGACGACTTCAAGTTAATATTTGGTTTTGAAGCCATTTCAAAATTTATCTGCCTGCAGTTAATAAAACTCTATTGCCTGAGTTTGCAGCTTTAAGTAAAGAGGCTTTTATTTTGAAGTTTAAGGCTTGGCAAAACTTTCAGTGAGTAAACATTGTAACAAGACCATTCAACAGATTCATCACCATTTAACTTCCACATAAGCAAGGTTAATGAAGGAGTAAAATTCTTCTATTGTGAAACCAAAACAAATGATAAGCAATCTCTTTTGTTTTGAATTTTTGTGAGAGTTAGCAAAAAGTGTTCGTTATTACCGGAGAGGCCAGCCTGCTCGGCGCCATTTTAGAAGCCTCTGAGTAAATAATTTTTCGGAGGAGAAAAAGAAAAGAAGCTAAAATGTTGATAAGCAATTATTGTCCACAGTAAACGGATCCAGCTCGTGATAAGAATAAATCAAACAAAGCTTAGAGCAGAGTGGGAGAGACCTACTTTGTCCTGCACAAGGCAGTTTGAAGTTCCCAGCACGGACAGCCGTTCTGCCTTGGGCTAGCCCCCCTTTCCTGCAAGCACAAAAGCTGCAAAAATCGAAGAGCATTTGCCAGCAAAACAGTTTCTTCTTTCCTTCTTGCCTGAAGGATAAGAAAACCTGATAAGACGTCAGATGGAAGATCCTCTAAACAGGTACGTAGCCAGGAATTCGGAGGCAGCTGATTTTTTGCTGCCCCCACCAGTAGGCTCCTCCCAGGAGATCAAAATTTTCGCGATCAAAATTTTGATGTTTGGCAACAGATTCATATTTATGATGGTTTCAGTGTCCTGGGGTCATGTAATTGCTTTTTGTGACCTCTTGACAAAGTCCAATGGGGAAACCAGATTCACTTATGTTACTAACTTATCAGCTGCAGTTATTCACTTAAGAACTGTGGCAAGAACGGTGGTATAATGGGTTTAGTGACCAAAGTTACAATGGCATTGAAAAAAGTGACTGATGACCATTTTTTACACTTAGCGACCATTGCAGCATCCTCATGGTCATTTGATCAAAATTTTGATGTTTGGCAACAGTTACAATTTATATTTGTAAATTGTAGTTATGTTGAAATAAAAAAAAATATTACAATACTATTTTTGCGTTATATGAAAATTTTTGTTGCTCCATATAAAACTTTTAATCAAGCCCCCTCCCCCCCAGTCACAGGTTTCCCTCTTTACCAATCTGAAAATCTGGTCACCTTAGACATATATAATAAACAGAAGGTTTATTAAACAATACAGACATCTTTATATTGTTTGTAAATCTTTGAAGAACAGGGCTACAATATCAGAAGAATAGTATGTTTACTTTAGTTGGCAATCATATACTCTGTCTCTGTCTCTGTGTGTCTGTGTTTGTGTGTGTGTGTGTGTATGGTGTGGTGTAGGGGGGGGAGGTATATCAGTGAAAAGGGGTTAAAAGTTGAATGAAAATGCATATAACTGTCCCCTGCTTTATACCAGAGGATAATCTTGCCTCTGACAAAATGGGCTCTTTTCCACAAAAGTACATTTATTTATTTATTTATTTATTTATTTATTTATTTATTTATTTATTTATTTATTTAATTGGTATGTATGCCACTCACTCTCAAGAGACTCAGGGCGGCTTACAGGTAAAAAAGGAAGGGGGGGACATATAAAAAATAAAAAAAACAACATTAAAAATTCCACAACATTCATAACTTAGGATGGGCTGGATAAATCAACAGCCCCAGGCCTGCCAGAACAGCCAGGTCTTAGTCGCTTTGCGGAAGGCCGGAAGGATAGTAAGGGTCCGGATCTCAACGGGGAGATCGTTCCATACGGCCAGAGCAGCACCTCCCCCGGGGAGTCGCCAGCCAACATTGACCGGCAGATGGAATCCGGAGGAGGCCTAGTTTGTGCGATCTTATAGGTCTCTGGGAGGTAACTGGCAGGAGGCAGTCTCTCAGGTAGCCAGGTCCGATACCATGTAGGGCTTTAAAAGTAACGACTAGCACCTTGAAGCGAGTCCAGAGACCAATGCGAAGCCAGTGCAGCTCGCGGAGGATAAGTGTAACATGGGTGTACCTAGGTACACCCACTATCGCTCGCGCGGCTGCATTCTGGACTAACTGAAATCTTCGAACACTCTTCAGGGGCAGCCCCATGTAGAGCGTGTTACAGTAATCCAGTCTTGAGGTGACGAGGGCGTGAGTGACCATCTGAAGGGCCTCCCAGTCCAGATAGGGTCGCAATTGGTGCACCAGGCAAACCTGGGCAAAGGCCCCCCTGGTCACAGCCGACAAGTGATGTTCTAGTGTCAGCTGCGGATCCAGGAGGACTCCCAAATTGTGAACCCTCTCTGAGGGGCGTATAATTTCACCCCCCAGGCTGAGAGATGGAATAGCTGGACCATCCTTGGGAGGGAGCATCAATAGCCACTCAGTCTTGTCAGGATTGAGTGCAAGCTACATGCTAGGATAATGTATTAGCTTTTAAGTCTCAGCAAGACTTATGATATTTTTGCTCACCACATGGCTACTGCACCAAAATCTACCTCTTAGACAGAGTTTGATGTATTGGACTGAAAACAAATACCAAAAAAACACCCCAGATTAACAATACTTTAAACAAAACCAAAAACTTCAGTTTCGCACACTGAACTTCCAAATGCGACTTCTGTATGAAACCATTTTATATGCCCATTTTTTCTTGTATGTATAAAAAGTCTTTTCCATATGATTAAACAGTATAATACTTTACTACAGGTTGTTTCTATGGCAATCAAGTTACAAAATGGCCAGATGACTTGTGCAAAGAGACACTAATGTATCTGAATATTGAATTCCAAGTCCATGACATTTTGCTTAATGCAGTGTAGTTGTTATTCACAGCATGGGTGCCTGCAGGAGTATAAAACTGATGAAATTTTGATGCACACCATGTAAATTATGTGCCATGTTGCAACACAAGTTTAAAAAGGCCAAGAATTGCGTTGTGACATCACTATGTACATTTTTGTCATTTTCATGATATCATAATTTATACTGGATACCTGTGATTAACAAATTTACTTTAATTTGTTTACTTATTCACATTCATACTTGCTGCAAATTATACATATTTCATCCCTTAGCCATCATTCTTGTACATGTCACCGTCACACAAAGAAAATTACAATAAATATTTATGGAGTGCAGTTCAGCAAAGAAATATGAATAAACCACTACTGGTTATTCTTTATAAGGCCCCGCCTTCCTTCTTAACTGCACTTTATTAAACCTGAATGTCCTCTCAAATTGGACATGTTGCTCAAAATTCCATCAAGAACAATCTTCTCTGATGGATTTATCCCACTGCCCTGAAAGTATGGATTGGTCTTTACTGAAGTTTTGTTGTTAGTTGTGAAGTCGTGTCCGACCCATCGTGACCCCGTGGATAATGTTCCCCCAGGCCTTTGTTAATTCAATGTATTTCTTAGATGAATTTTTGAAAGAGATGTAAGGCTTAGTTCTTCTAAAATGCCTTTAACTCTCACTTTATTAAAGTGGTCACACTGAGGCCAGCCAAATTTGTCTCAAAAGCTTCCAAACTGGAAATAATTGTTTCTTACTGTTATTCCCTAACAAGTGGTATTTGTGATATGCTAATTGATATACAGATTTCAAGATTAATCACTATAGTACATTAATTTTGTGTTGTGTTAAAAAAAAACCTTTCAATGTTCTGAATTTGTTTGCCTTTAATTTTAATGCACAAGGCAGGATTCAAATATTATCTATCCACTTTGTTTATATAATGTAAGATTTTGTATAGTTTTTTTGTTTTCCGTAACTACTGCATTAATGTTAAAATGTACTGTAGTCTTTTTTATTAGAAAGCTACTTAACTTTACTATTCATTTGCTGAAACTTTTCTACCTGCACAATATCCTTTGTAAAGCTTGATAAATGGGACTATGAACAACATTCTAAATGTGATTGGTAGTGGGTCTTAGCTGGCATGACCAAGACGAAGATCATGGGTTTGACTGTGGTTACAGTTTATCTAAAAGTATTGATATGAGTAGATAATAAATAAAAAGCACAAATGTCATGTTAAGAGTTCATTGGGAAATAGATGAATCTATTTATATTGAGCACAATTTGGGTTTCCAGAACTCAACAAGAATATTTTAGAATTTTAAAAAGTATAGAAAATGTATCTGTTGGGTAGATAATAGAATGCAGGTGAAACTGAATGGTGAAATGAAGCGAATGGAGGGACATTCAGACAAGCGTAAAAAAACACTTTTTTTACCACATCCTTCTTCAAACAATGAATGACTGAAGTATGAATTAAAATTTGCTAATTAAATTTGCTATCATGAAATGTACTAATGTTCATGATCTTGGATGGTTTTCAAAGGGAATTTGATTAAGTTATGGTGCTCACTCATGATCTTTTGGGTTGATCCCTATATGTCAGCCTCATTTTGTTAGAGGCAATATTCCCCTTTGTCCTGAACACAAAAAAGGAAGAGACACCTTCTTTGTGGTGTTCTTATAAGCATCTGCCTGACCACACTATGCTAGAGTTGCCTAAGGGAAGGCTGCTCTTAGGTCCTCACACATTCAAATTTAGTTTTTAAGTTATTCTTTGTGAATAAATAAATAAATAAATAAACTTCTCAAGTAACCAGCCTTCAAAATTAATATCTATCTCTTTTTTATAGAAGAAAAACATTCAACATTCTTCTTCCTATAAGAGGCATCCCATAATTTAGAATTCTGAAGTGTTCTTGAATCTGTGACCTTTTTAAAACTTAAGCTAAGTGCCTATGAGTGTTTGTCTCTTAATGAAAGATCCCAGAAGAATTAAATATAATAATCTTTCACAAAATGAATAAGAATGGTTTTGAACAATGCACTCAAAGCCACTGCATTTTTTAGAATATATTGTTGTTCTAGTTTGATTATTTTTATCTTTCCAGAATATATTTGGCATCAGGAACAATTGCTTCACCCTCTATATTTTATTGCTGCTTTCAGAGCAACAAGAATATATTATTATGCAGTGTTTAAGAATTCAAAATAAGTGAGATTATTCATGCTCCAGACACTAGCATTTGCTCAATTCAAAATCTACAAAACTGCATATATAAATCAATTGAGCTTAGTTTCTCCCATTAAGGAAATTTCAAAGTAATTATTATCCAATTGACTGGGTTATTAGTTATGAACAAAGGATGACACTTGGTGGATTAGAAACCTATAAATTTAGGTAGCTTAAAAAATTGGCACAGTCTTATGATCAGCAAAAGTTTATGCTATTATTTAATGTTCAGATGCTATTATTTTAAAGTTCAGATTATGTGCAGCTTCTCCACACTCCCTTTTATATAATCAATCTGAAAACCACATTATAGCTGTTTCTGTTTCTTGCTTTCTATTTCATTCCCCTCTCAAATTATCACCCTGACCTGAATGTCAGAATTTCTTCTTGGAAAAATTCACTTATGGCAGCAATTTTGCAGAGTGTATACCCCATTCCACTATGCTACTTATTAGATGGCTGAATTATTAGACTGCATCAGTCTAATAATTCAGCCATCTAATAAGTAGCATAGCATCTAATAATCATAAGAGCCAAGGTGGCGCAGTGGTTAAATGCAGCACTGCAGGCTACTGCTAGATCAGCAGGTCAGCGGTTCAAATCTCACCGGCTCAGGGTTGACTCAGCCTTCCATCCTTCCGAGGTGGGTAAAATGAGGACCCAGATTGTTGGGGGCAATATGCTGACTCTCTGTAAACCGCTTAGAGAGGCCTGAAAGGCCTATGAAGCGGTATATAAGTCTACTGCTATTGCTATCAGACACATTTAATCACTGGGTAAATAGCTTTAGTAAAACAAAGGGCAAAGAATGTTACATTGCATAAGGCAAGGGAAACTTATTATTGTGTTTTCTTGTTTTAAACATAATCCTAGAACATCTCGATCACCGCCACAACACCATCAGCATTGACAAAATCACCACCAGTCAATTGCAAATGACAGCTTTATTTGGTACAACTTGCATCTTGCGATGATACCTTTAATACCATCAAACAGCAACAGGGAAAGACTCAGTAGGTGAAAAAAAAAGCAAAATCCAAGTCTAAACATTTGACTGACAATGCAACCAGGTTGTGATGGCAGAATCAAGGAAAAATATACATTTTAAAATAATTTCCAGATACACATATTCCCACTGAAGGCAATGTAACTAATGGAACAGTCTTACAAATGTGTCTACTTTGAAGTAAGTCTTCACGGAAAGTGAATATAAAAGTCTGTAGAGATTCTCAGTCATAAATAGAAATATAAGGTTGATTGTGACGGGATTTTACTATCAGATTATTAAACCATTGAACTGCTGTAGACATGTAACATCTTTAACACAGATTGAAAGTGTAAGAATCTTTAAACCTTGCACACACAAATGCTAATAACATTTCTAGCTACACCAATATTCAGTCAAGTCATTAGTACAAGCTACTTTCAGATGCTAGTGTCCTATGTAACTGCTGTTTATTTTTATTTATTTATTTATTTATTTATTTGACTTATATACCGCTTCATAGGGCTTTCAGCCCTCTCTAAGCGGTTTACAAATTTTTAGCAAATTGAGTCAGCAACTTGTCCCCACAGTCCGGGTCCTCATTTCACCCACCTCAGAAGGATGGAAGGCGGGGTCGACCTTGAGCCGGTGAGTTTTGAACCGCTGAGCTGCAGATCACAGTCAGCTAAAGTGGCCTGCAGTACTGCACCCTAACCACTGCGCCACCTCTGTTCCCCTCACATGAGAGGGGATATTATAATAACCAAGCAGCAGGATTTCCCTCCTCTAAAATAAATTCTATGAAAATAATTTTACATTATGATAAATATTGTGAGGGGGGAAATGTGCAAGTATTAAACCACCAAAAACCTGAATACCAATATGTGCTACAAATCACCAAATAACTCAGAGCACCATTGAAAACAATGAATAGATGAATCATAAATTGTAACTCATACTGTCAATAGATGTAGACAGAAAATAGAATATTCAGTGAAGCAAAACAGTATTTCATCACCAGAATAGATAATCCCAATATAGCAGACAGAAATAGTTGAAGAGGCTGGCAGGGGAATTGCATATAAGTTCATTTCAGGTTGCAAAATCCAATTAAGAAGAGAAGTGCAGAAAAGTTGAAACCTGCATCCAGAAGACATACTTAAAAAGTAATTTAACTGCGCCAACAACATTTATCCAACCCTAAAATGCAACATGGTGTTGAATTCTTACAATGTTAGGAGAGTATTACCTGTAATATTAATAACAATGGACAAGAGAGACAGAATCAAGATCATGTGAAGTATTAATGGCACTTTATAATGCCTTGGTAAGATCATACTTGGAATTTGGCATTCAGTTTTGGTCACCATGATGTAAAAAAATATGTTGAGACCAGTGACATCTGGTAAGGTTTATGGCTGGTGAGGCACTGACCCAGTGGTAGGTTTCAATTTTTTTTAGACTTGTGGACTTCAACTCCCAGAATTCCACAGCCAGGCACACTCAGTTCCAATTTAAAGCGACAACATTTGTTTTTCGCCTTTGCGAAATAGTTTCCTTCATTTTTTTTCTTCTCCCCCCCTCCTTCCCCCTCTCTCCCTCCCTCTCCCCTCTCTCAAACAGACACACGCACACAGAGAAGTTGGATTGGACTATCTCTCCTACCCCCTTCCCTCTCTCACTCACTCTCTCTCAAACAAACACAAACACAGAAGTTGGATTGGATATATTTTCCAACCGCAATAAAGCTCACCCACCCACTCACCTCCCGCTTGCAGGCTGGGGTGAGAGAAGAGGCAGAGAAGCCAGAGGGGAGCCGATCCGAGCCTTTGATTGCAGGCAGAGCCACGTTGCCTTTTCAAACTTGTAATCAGTGAAGCTGGGCTTATATAGTTTTATACAGCTGTGTGTGTTTGTGTGTTTGTGTGTGTTTGAAAAGGCAATGTGGCTCTGCCTGCAATCAAACTACACTTGGGGAGGGATCTACACTTGAGGATGAAGTTTGAATTCCTCCCCCTCCCTCTGACCCACACGTACCTTTTCCAGCTGTTTCAGAGAGGATTTCAACTCTGCTTTTGCCTGTCATCATGAAAAGAAAAAAAATGTCAAAGGATAAAGGCAAGAGCTGAGGTCAGGCTGAGCTAGTTGCTGCCAGAGTCACCATGGATGACTCTGCTTAACTGTTATAAAAAGCTCCTGTACAGGAG
Source organism: Thamnophis elegans (assembly GCF_009769535.1). Taxonomy (NCBI): domain Eukaryota; kingdom Metazoa; phylum Chordata; class Lepidosauria; order Squamata; family Natricidae; genus Thamnophis; species Thamnophis elegans. Next base: position 50,701,260 of record NC_045544.1, on the reverse strand, counting down.
GAGGCAGGAGAACGATGTGCCTCTCCTATGTCAGGAATTTTTCGGCTTTTAACCCTTGCTTAATTCTGCTCGAGTGATCATAAAATGCCTAAAGTCAGATTAGATGAGGCACGTCGTTCTCCTGCTTCCTCCTGTAGAGGGCGCTTTTTAGAGGCTTTTTTAAACAGTTAAGCAGAGTCATTCATGGTGACTCTGGCAGCAACTTGCTCAGCCTTACCTCAGCTCTTGCCTTTTTCCTTTTACATTTTTTTTTCTTTTCATGATGACAGTGGTGAGGCTCTGTCTCCCCTGCCTCCTTTGACTGCATGTCCCTGGTTGAGACTCTAGGAAGAGTGCAGAGAAGATCAACAAAGAAGGACTAAAGGCTAAAACATATAAAAAACCATTGCTGGAATTGGTTATGTCTAGTTTAATGAAAAGGAGGACTACGAGTAACATGATAGCAGCGTTTTAATATCTAAGGGATTGCCACAAAGAAGAGGGAGTTAAGCTATTCTTTAAAGCACCCAAAAGCAGCACAAGAAGCAATGAATGGAAACTAATCAAGGAGAGAAGCAACCTAGAACTAAGGAGAAATTTCCTGACAGTTAAAACAATTAATCAGTGAAAGAACTTTCCAGAAGTTGTAGATGGTCTCACTCTGGAAGTTTTAAAGAAGAGATTGGACATCAATTTGTCTGAAATGGTATAGAGTTTCCTGCCTGAGCAGGCAGTTGGACTAGAAGACCTCCATGGTCCCTTCCAACTCTGTTATTCTGTGTGTATGTTCATATGGCAAGAAAACAATGTACAATTTCCATAGATCTCCTTGTTTGTACGCTCATGACAGATGTACACTCATGACAGACATCTTCAGGAGACTATAGCAACATGGAGACAGCATCCATATTGGGGGAGGGGAAGTGATGTGGACTGTCTTCATGGACAGCTGAAGCATCTGATGTTTTTTATTCACTTATTATTTACTTTCTTGGTGTGGCATTTGCAGCCAGTCTCCCTTCCATTAAGGACCTGCATATAGCACAGGCCAGTAAGATGGCTGGGAAAATATCTACAAATTCCTCACATTCTGGATATAAATTGTTTCAACTCCTTCCCTCAGGATGCTGCATGCCAAAACAGCTAAACACAGGGACAGCTTTTTCCCTCATGCCATCACTCTGCACAATGCCTAATTACCACAGAACCTATGTCTAAGTTCTGTATTTACTCATGTAGTAAGGCTGGATTATTATTATCTTTCTCATCTTTACTATTAACTCCTCCTGTTGGCATCTATGACGATCACTTTGTTGTTTGTATGTACACTGAGAGCTTATGTGCCAGAGACAAATTCCTTGAATGTCCAATCACACTTGGCCAATAAAGAATATTGTCAGGCCTGCAGCCATCTTTTCTTTTGAATCTTTGGCCTGCCACACTTTCTATTATTCTACTATGCATTTTCTATTGTGGGAAAATGGGAGGAGGTTGTAAGGATTGTAAGGCTACTATGTAGCCATAACAAAATTCTTTCTAGAAAGCCAAGGTCATCCTTTGTCTCTGCACCTCTGCACCTGACCGGAATTGGATGGGTGGAACTGCCAGCATGGCAGTGGGAGATTGGACCATGTGATGGACTTATAGATGTGGGGGCAAGATCTTGGTGGGGAAAGATTTGGGGTTTTCCAAATGTGCCAACATGGCTCTATTAATAAATTGGAACATTGAGCAATACTTTGCCTTGGACTCTGATTTACTTTTGGATGCTATTTGGAATGCTGACATTAACCCAAATCTGAAAACTTCTGTTCTGTTCTGTTCTATTACTATAGCAGTGAACATTCTTGCAGCATTTGGTTTCCAGGATGTGCAAAGTTCCTAAGCTTGTTTTCTGTCTCTCTTTTATGAACTTGACTTCTCAAAAAATAACTGAATCTGTCACAATCACAATCTCTCCTTTTCCATTTGCCAACAATGATCATTAAAAAAAACAAAAACTCTCTTTCTCTTTAAGCTTTAAAGAAATAAAAGTTTTATTCTTTCTTTAAGAATAATAAAATAAGTAATATCGTACTAGTATATATTGTGAATGGCTCTTACCTACATCTAATGCTGCTAGCCTGCCAGTTGATTGATACCATGGCTTTACAGAAGCAATTCCTAAACATAAGAGATTTAAGAGCAAAAGAGAAGAATAGAGAAAGAGAATTCAGTGGCAGGGGAACAGGTGTGTTTCTCGAGACCCTGACGCAAAGGAATCAGAATACGGAAAAAAATAGATTAATTAGAATTAGAATTGTTAGAATTAGAATTATTAGAATTAAAATTAGACTGAATTACATTTATTAGAATTAGAATTCTTAATTGGCCAAGAGTGATTAGACACACAAGGAATTTGTCTCCAGTGCATAAGCTCTCAGTATACATACAACAATAGTGATAGATCATTATTATTATCATAATCTCAATATAACAGCATTATCCAAAGCTACTTTCCCTTTAAATATATTTATTTCACTGAAATACGGGTTATAGTTAATCCTCAACCACAATTGGGACCAGGATTTATCTTGCTAAGTAAGGCACTTGTTAAATGAATTGCACCTGATTTTATGACCTTTTTTACCACATTTGTTAAGCGAATCACTGAAGTTGTTAAGTTGAATCACATGATCATTAAGCAAATCCAACTTCCCTAGGGATGCTGCAATCATTGTAAATTCATGCTGATTGCCAAACACCCAAATTCTGATCATATGACTATGGGAATGCTGTGACGGTTGTAAGTACAAGGACCAGTTGTAAGTCACTATTTTCAATGCTGTTGTAATTTCATGCAGTACTCAATGAATGGTTGTTAAGTCAAGGACTACCTGTATAACTGTGCTTCAGCTGCCAACAAAATCCTTTGCGCTTTTGCTGCCAATTATGTAAAATATCTCATTTGTATCTTCATTTTACTATTTTATTTCTAGAGTAGGTCCAAGTCTACACACACACACACACACACACATACACACACACTATATAGAGGAATAAATGTTCTTCTGAATGTGTGTGGAGACAACAGTCCAGAGGTGAGTTCCTACTGGTTTGGCCCGGTTCAGCTGAATAAGTAGTAACTCGGCCACACAAATGACCATACTGATTCTATCCAGGGCACTGCCATCTTTATTTTCTGTTCTGCACATGCGCAAAACTTTCTAGAGTAGGTCCAAGTCTATGCTAGGCATGGAGAATGATGATCGTATTGATGTACCATAGTTGCACGGTGGAAATTGGAATCCAATAATATTTGGAGAATATAGCTTCCCAACTCTTCTCTAACCAAGAAAAACTATAAAAATACAGGGTTTTTTAAATGCACTACAATAATATAATCCTTATTGCAAAGAGACTAATAGAACATTGAGCATTCTTGTACAAATTGCCTGTCCAGAATGAAAGCATACTGTAAGTAACCTCATTGTGTTCACTCAGAATGTGAATACTTAGATTTACTTTCATTGAAGTTTCACTCTTACTACTCTGATTAATTTAACTGGTATAGATTAAACTGCCTGAAAGAAAATTAATTTAATACATAGCGCAGCACTTTAATTCATCTCTGTTTGGAAAATCCTGCTCAAATCTGATTACATTAGCAATAGAACCTAGTGAAGGTCATTGTTCCAGATTATTATTTGATACTATGCAGAATCCAAAAGATCATTTGGTAGACATGAACATTCCTGCAGAAAGTTTTGAAGGATTTCAGAAGAGTAGAGTGGATGTAAAGATAAAGATGTTGACTCAACACATTGGCACATCATCAGTGTTCTCAGAAATTTACCAGGTTCTTTCTTTTTTATTTTGTCTTCTCAATCCACCCAACCACCATGGATTTACAAGGCAATTTCCCCATCCAAATACTAACCAGGGCTAATTTGGGTAGGTGGTAATGGGCATCTCAACTCCTGACAAAGTGGATAGAGCAGTGTAAGAAATAATACATTTGGAAAGCTACATATTTCTTATTTAGCAGGAAAACAGGTAACTGTCTCCTCATTGCATCAATAGATAACAATTATGAAGATCAGTGAATCTGTTCCTTAATTGATATAAAGATAAATGGGGCACTTAATTAAACTTATCCAGTTGTCAATGTTACTGTAAGCTACCTCCATGTATCTTTAAATTTGTCAGGATGGGATTTCTTGATCTTTGTCCTCATTGCTTAATGGTGTAGTGGGGAAGTAGGTACCCATTTTCTTGATAAAGGAGAAACTGCAGATATTCCAAATTTGTAATATTTTGCTAACAGTCATCCTTTTCCCCAGATTCTGGGTCATCAATTACATCAGTCAAGGTTGACTTGGTACTATCATCCACAGAGACAGAAAACTGAATTTTGCATAAAGAGTGCTGCATTTACATGAAATCATAACAAAAGTGATTAGGGTTTTTTTCTGGGAGAAAGAGTGTCTAACTAATGTATAATGCTCTTGAGAAAACCATGTCTTTGTCCCTTTATCTCCATGCATGGTAAACATCCATTGCATTCAGGTACCCAGATCAGTGCAAAATTGAGCATTAAACAAAGAAAGGTAAATTTTCGATGTCAGACAGGGCAACAAATTATTCTTTATTTGATTGCTTACTGTGCAATCAAGTAAAATACCCCTTGACTCATGGAGAAGAGATTTATTTGTTTCTCTAACACAGGCCACAAAATATTCAGGATTGGCTCTAATTCCAATTTGAAGCACAGATTAAAATTAGGATAGTATGTGCTAAGCCTGGAACATAAATTTACAGCTGAGACACCAGATGCCTCTGTCAAAATGTGGAGATAGACCTGCATTAAAAGCAATAATAATGATATCTTCCCTCAAACAGGAATGACACAGATGTCGCCAACTAGACTATCAAGGGAAGGAAATAGACAAGTGCAATCTGTCAGAACTCCAAAAATAAGTCCACCAAACTGACTTTCGGTGATGTCATTGGCTATGGCGGCAGGCTTGGAGATTGCTCTGAAGCCTAGCTGACAAACCAGGGGTCTGGCGGCATAAAGAGCAGCCGTTTGCTGGTCTTGGAGGGACTCAGCGAAGACTGGAGTGCTTCTCTGCAGGCGGGGGGGAGGTGCGATCTCCTCGGCAAAGCAGAGGCTTAGCCCTGATCCCAGGTGTCTGAAGAGGGACGCACGGCGGCCCCAAAGCCATGACACAGCACTTTTGTTTGGCGTAGGATTTTTGGCGTGAATCTGGATGCCCTAAATTTTCTTGAAGAGTAAGTTGGATTTACTATTTGGTTACTGCATCTCTGGCAGGTTTTTTTCCTCTTTGATGGGACTTTTAGTGGTAGTAGTAAGCAGAGCGATTACAACAAACAGGAGCAAATAAATTAACAATCGAAGAAGGATTAACATCATAAAGAGTTGCCGAAGGCGGCCCAGGTGGTGGAAACAGAGGAGGGAGAGTGAAGTTCTACCCTGAGGCACAGCTGATAGATATCTGTGGACTTGCCCAGCCTGCTCCCAAGATTTTTGGAGTACTTTTGTGCTGCTATATGAGACTTAAGACTCCATTTGAGACAGTCAATATTGGAGCTGGAGTTGGACACTTGAAAGGGGAATATTTCGAGCTGAACTTCCTTTTCTTTTTGTTCTCTTCTCTTTGAGGTTTGATTCCTTTTTTTGTGTTGGTGTATTTGCCCCACCTCCTTCTTTCCTTTTTTTCCCCCAATATGAGCTCCCTCTTGTATTTTTTCTAGATCTCTGTATGGGACTATATTCATATATATTTTTCTTATAGATAGCAGCAAAATAAGTTGGAACATTGCTTAAACCGGTAGCAGACAGCTTATGAAACAGTGGGATAAGATTCTTAACCTAATTGATATGAGCTGGGCAAAAGGAGGGAAAAAAACCTCAGCACTACCTACTCAGTCGTCCCCATCTACAAACCCTCCAACACTACACAGAACTTTAGACAATATGGCTGGGGTAGAGAAGGCACCCACATTGCAAAATATATAGACAACTTTGCTATCGATACAAAATAATATGGCTAGGAATCAAGAAGTCACCGAAAAATCCCTGGCCGACATTAAAAATGAAATGGGAGACATGAGGGGAGAAATAAAACAGCTGTATTCACAGCAAAAGGAGATCTGGGCAAAAATAGAGAAACAGGAGGGTCAAATTCAAGATTTAGGAGTAAAAATGAAGGAAAGTGAAGGGAACATGGCGAGGTGGGAGATGAGGCAGCTTCATATCAATAGAAGGTTGGAAGATGAGATTGCTATGTTGGAATTAGAAAGGTCAGCCTTCTTTCTCAGATTTCAAAATATTCCAGAGGAAAGAGGGGAGGAACTGAAGGAAATTATGGTTGAGATGATGGCAGGGATCGCCCCGAAAGATAAGCTGTTGATACAGAGTGATATTGATGACGTGTATAGGGTCTATGCTTCCTATACTAGGAGACAGAAACTGCCATGTGAAGTGCACGTGAGGTTTAGTAAATGATCTCTGAGAGAAGAAATTTACCAGAAGGCTCGTGACCAGAACACTATATACGCGGGGGAGATGGTGACAGTACTAAAACAGATACCAAGAAGAGTGAGGGAAAGGAGGCAGAAATATCAGGACCTAACAACACAACTGAGGAAACTTCAGGTGATGTACAAGTGGCTTTTCCCAGAAGGGTTGTCCTTCCTCTGGCAAGGCCAGAGGTTTCGGATTGAATCATTGCAAGATGCACAAGACTTTATGGAAAGTCAGCTGAAGAGGGGAACTCAGAGTAACGATGGAGAATTGGATAACAAGAGCCAAGGAGAGGAGCGAAAGAATAGTGTCCCGGGAGACGAGAAAGGGGGAAATGAGAATCAAAACAGAGATGAGAGACCGCAGACGAGGCAGACAACAAAATCCAAAGCCTTACACAAATAAACATGGCGATGAACTCCGCTTAATTTCTTTAAACATAAATGGTTTGAATTCACTAAGAAAGAGAAATAAAATATTGAATGTTTTACGGAAAAAGAATTGTGATCTGACATGCCTGCAAGAAGTACATATAGTGAATCACCAGCAAAATGTGTTGTATTACCCCCGGCTGGGTATAATGCATACAAGTTTAGCAGATGAAAAGAAAAGGGGCATTGTGCTGTATGTTAAAGATCATATCGATTCTAAATTGGTGTATACTGATAGGGAGGGGAGACTTTTAATGGTTGAATTGAAATTTGGTTGATATAAAATTTTGCTGGTGGTCATATACGCACCGAACGACAATCAAAGTACCTTTTTTAGAAAGTTGCATCAAAAAATTGCAGAGTTAGGCTATGACCGCATATGTGTGGTGGGTGATTATAACGCTGTGGCAGATAGGACAATGGACTATAACCCAGGAAACATCCAAAAGGGGGGGAAATTAAGAGAAAGGAGGAGAGCTCTCCCCAAAACTTTTGAAGACATGAGGGAGGAATATGAATTAAAGGATGTATGGCGTGAACTCCACCCACAGAAACAACAATTTACTTTCTTTTCACATAGACATCAATCCTGTTCTAGGATCGACATGGCTTGGTTGACACCAGAAATTGGGGATCTGATTAAGGAAGCAGCAATCGAGGTTAATACCTGGGCCGATCATAATCCACTCTTATTGGTGTGGAAAGGAGTAAGGCAGGGTGGGGGAAGGTGGATGATGAATACAGAGATAGTGAAAGAACAAGAATTTCAACAAATGTTTAAAAGGGAAATGAGGTTTTTTTTTTTTTTTGAAGAAAATAGGAAGGGAGTAACCCCAGAAATACTTTGGGATACGGCCAAGGCTTATATGAGAGGCCTAGCTATTAAATATACAATAGGCACACAGAGGAAAAAATTAGAAGAGAGGGCAAAATGGGTAGCCAAATTGGAGGTGGTGGAAAAAGCCTTGCAACAGGACCCACTAGATGATAAGAAAAAAGAAGAAATGGCTAGAATTAAGCACGGATATCTCTTCTAGACCAGGAGAATGTTGCTCGGAAACTTAGGGGGATTAAGCAAAACTTTTTTGAGCATGCTTACAAACCGGGTCGTTGGCTCTCCTATAGACTTTGGAAAGAAAGAGAGAACAGATGTATAGCTCAACTGCAGAATAGTAAAGGGGAATTAGTAGAAATCAAGGGGGAGAAACAGGAAATTATTCAAGGTTTTTTTCAGCAACTATAAAGTAGAGAAGAAACTTCTGAGGACCAAATTAAGGAATTTTTAGATAATGCAAATCTACCCAAGATCTACCCCTTCTTAGAATAGTGAAGAGTGATATACAAATTTACGAGCTAAAGTTCAGGAATTTAAGGTCCAGGCTTTTGCCGATGACCTTGTTTTTATTCTGGAGGATCCTATGGCTTCTGGGATACAACTTCTACGTAAAATAGAGGAGTACGGTATGATAGCGGGGCTACGTATAAATAAAGAGAAGACAAAACTGTTAATTAAGAATATGACTTTGAACCAGAAAAGGGAAGTTCAAAGCCTGTTAGGGATTAACATGGCCCATAAAATACAATACTTGGGAATTTGGCTCACGGAGAAATGTTCCTCTATCAAAGTAGATAACTATATGAAATTACTACAATAGGTATCTGACTAATTGGAGTGGTAAACAACTATCTTTGATGGGCAGGATTGCGACAGTTAAGACACATGTACTACCGAAATTTTTGTTTTTGTTTCAAACGGCACCAACTAAATTGGACAAATTTTTTTTTAAATCCTTGGAGACAATAGTGGCTCGATTTATATGGCAAGGCAAGAAAGCACGAATCAAAGCCCAGATGTTGCAAAAACGTAAAGAACTGGGAGGCTTCGGAGTACCCAACTGGGAAGCATATTATAATGCAGCAATTATGACATGGGTGAAGGATTGGGTGACGTTGAGTAGAAGGCGCCTATTGGCTATAGAGGGACACGACCTCCCTCAGGGATGGCACGCTTCCCTCTGGCAAGAAAGAGATACCCCCCATAGGTACTTCATGGGACATTATATTCGGAAGATTTTGATGGGGGTGTGGGAAAAGATGAGGAAAGAATACTATCTTAGGGTTCCGTGCTGGTTGGCACCGTTAGAGGCCTTAACACATCCCAGTGTATTTAATTGGACAAGAAACATAACATACAAAGACATTATGACAGAAGATGGCAACATGAAAACAAAGATGGAATTAGAGCAGCAGGGCAGGAATCTGGAATGGTGGGAATATTCACAGATTAGAAATAGGTTTAAAAGCACTAAGGTACGGTTTGGGATCTACCCAAACCCTCAGGGGCTAGATAAGATTTTGTTTGGTAGAGATAAGAAAATGTTATTGAAGATTTATCCATTTTTGACCTGTCAAGATGCTAAAGAAGAGATGGATAAAAGCCTTCTAATAACATGGGAGAGAAACTTTGGCTATGAGATTGAAATGGGCAAATGGTGGGATCTATGGAGTAAGACTATGAAACTTACAATATCTACAGCATTTAAAGAAAACATATACAAGATGGCTTATAGATGGCACCTCCCCCCAACGAGGTTAGCCAAAATGTTTCCTGGGTTATCTCCACTGTGTTGGAAATGTGGAAGAAGGGATGACACATTCTACCATATTTGGTGGTCTTGTACTGAGGCCACGAAATATTGAGGAAGGATTCAAAAATGGCTAAAAGAGGTTACCGGGGCAAGCATGGAATGGAAACCCGAGAATTTTTTACTAAGCATAAAACCAGAAAACATGAGTAAATCTATATGGCATTTGAGCCTACATATAATTGTGGCTGCAAGAATAACCTATGCACAATTTTGGAAATCTACTACCATACCGTCGGAAGATGCCATAATTAAAAAGATCTATGAATGTGCAGAAATTGACAGAATGACGGGTTGGCTGAGGGACAAAGGAAAAACAGAACATTATCTTAGCTGGAACCTATGGTATATGTGGGAGACAAGGAGAACAGCAGGGACTTAAAACGGGGAAAGTTAAATAGCAATTGTTAACAATGGGAACTAAAAGTGAACATGGGTATTGTAATAGATCCCTGAACTTTGTAACGAGAAGATGTTGCTTAGAGACAATGAGGAAGGGAAAAAAAAGTTGGGCTGTGAATGACTGTCACCGCGCGGGGGGAGGGAGGTTGTATGTTTAAAACTGTATTTGTATTTGTATGTTTTATCCTTAAAAATATATATAACCAATAAAGATTATTTTAAAAAAAATAAAAAAATGAATTTCTACCAACAAAAGATGGAACATTTTACCCTTGACGTTTCTCTATGACATTCTCAGAGTTTCTTACCTCACTAACTTAGTCTCTGCTGATTTATAGAAGTTGTGAAAATAACATAAATTTGCCACAGGCATTTTAGATATCCCCCTCCCCTCTCACACACCTTACTATAATTCACCTTGGAAGAGTCCTATGCCATCAAGATCCCGAAAATTTTTGCAAACCTGTGCCAGATGGAGCTTTAGCTATTTTCATAGGGCCAGTGTAGCAACAGCAATAGCTGTTAGAACTAGAACGATGTAGAACTAGATATCATTTTTAAAAATTGCAATATCAATAGCACTTAGACTTATATACCGCTTCACAGTGCTTTCTAGCCCTCTCTAAGCAGTTTACAGACTCAGCATATTGCCCCCAACAATCTGGATCCTCATTTTACCCACCTCGGAAGGATGGAAGGCTGAATCAACCTTGAGCCAGGGAGAATCGAACTGCCAAACTACAGGCAGCCAGCAGGCAGTAGTGCATTCTAACCACTGTGCCACCATTAATATCTGAATCAATTCTGAAATAATATTTAATATATCAGTTGCATGTAGAAATGCAGCTAGTCTCATAGGAGCACATATAGATAATTGCTTGTGGATTGTAAACTTATGAGGGACAACATCTTAATGAACTACAACTCATTTTCATTTAGTCCACTTCTATACATTTAAAAGTGCAGTCCTGATGCATTAACATTACTGGAAGCATTGCCACCGAACTTAAATGCCATGTGAAATGCTAATTAAAACTTGCTCTTAAAAATGTTCTGTAGAAATAAATCCCAATGATTAGCAGAGGGTTGCAGACTAAGGTCTTCCTAAGCCATTCACAATGTTTCATCTCTTCACCAGCCAATGAGTGGTTGATTGGCTTCAGTTTTATATTGATACACTGCCTTTACAATAGTTATTTTTCCTCTTTGTTCTGTCATCATCTAAAAAAACTTTCAAAGTTTGGAAAAAATGGGTCCAACGTTTTCATCTACAATCTTGAATGGAAATCAAGTGACTAGCATTGATTGAGAGGCAATGGAGGAAGGGTTGGCAATGGGGCTGACAATGGAGGGCAACCAATTTCACTATCATTTTCCACTCCTTCATGATTGAGTGCCTGGCCTTCAGAGGAAAAATCTCTAGATCAGTTACAAACACTAATAATAGCTCTTCTCTTGGACATCTTTTTCTCAGGAAGAAAGTTTTCCACTATTGTGTCAACTTATTATAATTGAAAAATATTAATGTTGGCTATTTTATTTCATAGCAAATAAAATATTTTTCCAAGTATATTTTATTACAGAAGCATTTATCTCTCATATTTGATAACTGTCCATCTTCCTCAAAAAGCATCTATAAATGACTTTTCTCTATTCCTGTGCTTATCAGTACACACTATGTTTCGGACTATAAAACGCTCTGGAGTATATATCTTAGTTTTGGTGGAGGAAAATAAGAAAAAAAATCTGCCTCTGACTACCAGCATCCATGGTGTTCATCTGGCTAGCATCCTGTCAGTCTGTGAGAGAGTTGAGGGCTGTTTAGAAACAAACAGTATTTGCTGTGTAAGCAACAAGGAAGGAGACAGCAAGGAACCTGGGCATGGCTTGCTCTATACTAAAGCTGCATGCTGTACTGATATCTGAAACTAAAATTAAAACTCTCTCCTCTGCTGAACTACCACATTGGAAAAACCTGCTTTTGGTATTATATATTTACTTAATGTGTTATATTATATATAAAGAGAAGTTATTGAATCCTGCTGAATCAGTTACTTGTGTGTGCTTTCTGAATGTGATTATTGCTGCAAACTCTGATATGTTCTTGCAGCAAATAGCCAGCAGCCAGGTCAGCTTCATCACATTATTGCAGCCTGATCCAGTATGAACAGCTGATTGGTAGGTGGATCGACCTCCCAGAATACCCCCAATTAGCTGTTCCAGGCCACAGACCATCGCCTCCTCCCTGCCTCACATTTTTGGCTACATTCAATGTATAAGACGCACCCAAATTTTCACCCTCTTTTAGGAGGGGAGTGTGTCTTATATTCCAAAAAAATATGGTATTTAACACTAATTCACATTTGTTTTTATTCATAATTTCACACAGTAGCAGATCTTGTATTGTATTGTATCTTTTAGGGACAAGTACAGTTTATGAGGAGTAAAAACATAATTCTTGAATTGCCACTCCTTGAATATCCTCTACATATTATCCGAGCAACAGTACGATGATCATTCTCATTTTTAATAATGACAAAAAAAAGTAACTTCAAAACTCTGCAAAACAAAAAGAAAAAGAAGGTCATGAATTTATTAAATGAATGATTTCAAGAATGTATTATTTGAGAAAAAAATAATCTTACATAGTTTTTCTGCCCTAGCAGAACACCATTACTTGTACTAATTAAGTAAGTGAGTTATTTTTTTTAAAAGAACAAATTGCACTTTGGCATTCCTCAGAAGTTAAAATGTACAAAGAAAAGAAAAGCCAGTGAGATTCTATTTCTTCCTGTTATGTCTAAGTAATTTACTGCAGGTCTGGCTCCAACATCTACCAAGCCTGCTTGGGGCAGAGATAAATATGACAGTTGCCTGCCACCATGCCAGATGCTTTTTATCTGGAGATTATCTCCTCCTTCCACATTTTCCATTGCTACAAACTGTCATTTCTTTACACTGAGGTGAGGCACCAGGAAATTGCATTATTACATGAAAAGCTGAGCATAGTATTGTTCCATTCCTTTCTTCTGCACTATAGAAATCCACTTAGCCTGTTTGCACCTGCTTCTTCCTAATTTTAACTGATGTCATATTGCCACTTCAGAGATACACTTTTGTCTGGCTACATATTTCTTCTCTGCTCACCTTGTTACTTCTAGATATTTCTCTACCAACTATTCCTCTTAAAACTCTCCTTTTTTTACCAGGGCTAAGATCCTAAATTTCACTGCAAAGCACAATAATGTTTCATGCTGAGTTACTTTTACTATTAACCTAGATGTATTTTTTTTAAATGCTGTCTCCCACACTGAGAGAAACAGTGCTATCCATCCACAAAAGGAACATCTGTTGAAAATTAGCATCTAGCATATAATCACAAGAATATTTCTCCACCTAAGGGGGGGACTCTTCCTGTGCATTTTACCTCTAGAATAATATTGCAATCAGAAAACAAACCAAATCAGTTTAGATCAGGGGAACTGAAAGCATTACATCAAAACAAATCAGCATCATAAAATCAAACTATCCTAAGCACAAACTGGAATTGAGAAACCATATGTTTAAAAGAAACAAAATAATAGGTATAGATTAATGAGCAAGAAGTGTACACTTATCATCAGACTGAGCGAAGATGAACAAAAAACTACTGCTAATCAAAAGTCTTGTATGGATCTTGCACAGCATACTCATATTTTATTTTTTCCATATCAGCAACTCATGGCTTGGAAAACTCAATGCCAGTATGAGCTGTACAGAGAAGATAACAATGAGGGTGGAAAACTACTTAGTTTAATGAGGATTTCTTTTAGACAGAGCAAATTAGCAATAAAACTGTAAGACCTAATGATCCCTGGATTTAAAAAAAAAAGCACATAAAAAAATCTCCTTGACCCAAACTACAAGTCACTGCAGAAAGAACAACTTTAGCAGACTGTGTTCACTAAACACAATGACAATTGCACGTTAATACCCACATTACCTGCAAATTGAATATGATTTCTTAACCAGTAACATTCTAATCACTGCATCCTTGCTACACAAATAAGCACACATATATGCAAAGCAAGCCATCCATTCATTTTTATAATGACCCAGTACAATTAACCACAACACCCCAGTCAGGAATGTTGTATTTTTGGAAATAAATCATCCTGGATTGTTTTCATTGGACCAAATAAAGCCATTGCCTAACTCTACTATCTTTAGCAGGTGGCAAATTTTGATTAGAGACAGAACAATGTGCTTTGCAGCCAATGTCGACCAACAAACTACTTGAAGAAAATGACTGACAGACCTGTGGAGTGAGAAATCCTTCCCTACACCTATTAGTTCCTTTTGGAAGTCAAATTAATCCCCTTTGTGCCAAAAAGGATGGACAGGGATAAATGGGAGGAAAAAGTACCTTATTATCTGAATAATTAGTGAAGTAGAAGAATGGCAAAGAAATAGAGATTCCCCCAACATGGACTACAGCAGGGGTATCAAACATGATTTCATTGAGGGCTGCATCAGGGTTGGACCTCAGAGAGGGGGTAGTGGCCACGTGACATCTGGATCCAGCCCACAGGGCTTGAGTTTGACACCCCTGGACTACAGTGTCATCCCCTGAATTTGATATTACAATTTATATACATTCAAAAACATTCAAAAATGTTTATGGATTTACGAGCGTCATTCTCATCAGTAAAATTTTATTTTAAAGTATTAATCTTACAGTTATGCAAACAAATTTTAAAAGGTGTCAACATTAACCCATAAAGATGGAGAAACTGGAACAAACAGAAATAATCTAACTAATATAACTCCCAGCTCTTTATTCTTCATCAATGGCTTCTAGCTCTATTTGAAATATTTGATATGCTAGCCCATAGCTTATAGCCAAAAGCCAATACCATAGCTAGGTTATATGACAAAACGATGGGGTAACTAAGTTCAACCTAGCACCTACCCATGTTTAATTATAATTTAGTGAGTCGTCTCAATTAGCTGGATTTGCATAATATCTAAAATCAAGGAAATCACATTATGTCATAGCACAATGTGAGAACAAAAAAATTGTTATGCTATTCAGCTGGTCAAAGAAGAAAATTTGGAACAATGAAAGAAGCAGAACAAACATTACTCCACTGGTCCATCATTTCTTCCAAAATGTTGGGTTTTAAATTCCATGCAGCATAATCTGGGGATCCACCAAGTCTGGTTATATAATATCAGTAGAAGAACACTGTGTTCTTTTTTATCTGTCTTTCTTCCCTTCTGTGATGCTTCCTGGACTGATCAAAGTTCTTTTAAGATTTTTGCATGAAAATGGAAGAGCTTGTAAGTGGTTAGAGAATGGTACATATTGTATATAATGGCTAACATTACACTTTCTCTAAGTTTCCTGCATTCAGAGACCTGAAAGAGTGATGTGGCAATGTTCAGTTGAATATGAAAGCAACTTTCTCTGAGATCTCGAAACTCATAAGCCCATTATTATTATCTCTTTAGATATCCCAGTTGAATGCATGGGAGTTGAAGTAGAAGGAGAGGTCAGTTTTTTTCTATACACTTTCAATCCTCACACACTCAACTTATTTATTAAAAAATGTTTCAATTGCAACTAAAACATTAGCTGCTACGGAAGATGTGCTTTGGGCTGGTTGTTTCCAGGTTGTATCTTTTAATTGCATCTAGATGTAGTTTATCTCTAGGTGTCTGGTGATGGCCAAGAATGCCCAACTTCCAGGAATTCCCAAGCATTTTTGAATAGGTTTTACATGCTTAATTTTAAAAGCCTTGCAGCCCTCTAGTTCTCACTATCTTTCTCTACCCCCCTCGCATTCACCCTCCCCCATACACAACCTGTTTTAAGTTTGGGTGTATTGAACATCTCCTATTTCTTCATTAGCGGCTGTCAGATAATGGCAAGAAACACTCCATCATATTTCATTAAAGCCACTTCTTCTCAACAGCAAAGATTACAACCTGAACCATTTCTACAGAAGGATACATCTCTATTTTCATATTAAAAGTAAGATTATGATTTTTCTAATCACACACACTTTTCTACCCACATACATATTGGTAATTAATAATCAATCTGGGACATATTTTTATTAATTGCAAATTTGTTCATGGAAAACTTTTGTGAAAATATTTTAAGAAATTTTAATGATCATAAAATATATTTTAGGAAATTGCCAAGTTCAAATTATTTGATTAAAATATTGAACCTATATATTTTATATCTGACAGATAACCTAATAACACTCATGTATATTTCTCTGAAAAGTAATATGAAAGTGTATTACCTGTCTAGCATAATTAAAAAATTCATGGAAATAAATTAAAAGGTGTACCAATTCCCTTTTCTACTCTTTATATATGCAGCTAGTAGCCTAAAGAAGAATTATACCAATGATGGCTGCATTTTCATTCAAAGTTGAGCCAGATTTTCTATACCAAACGTATGATTTTAAAACACAATAGCTGTATTATAAACCCATGATTTAAATTGTAATAGTTTGATTCACTCATCATATTCAGTGCCAACTTACATGGCAGTGGGAACACAATTTTCTTTATCTTCTTATTCATATATTCTCTTCCACAGCGGAGTCCTGAGTATATTCCTATATACTATTAATATTAATACTATTAAAAACTGTGGTGGCACAGTGTTTGGAATGCAATATTTCAGGCTACCTTTGCCAACTCCCAGTAGTTCAGTCCTGACCAGTCAAGGTTAATTCAGCCTTCTATCCTTCCAAGGTCAGTAAAATGAGGACCCAGGTTGTTGGGTGCTATATGTTGATTCTAGTGGGGCGGTGGGTGGGCACTGCCGTTGGTCAGGCCTCGGGGCTGCTTGGCCGGGCATTTGACAAGATGGTGCCGGGGCTGTCATGGAAGTTGTTGAGCGTCTCTTCGGAAGTGCTTCGCTCGGGCTCCCCCAAGTCAGTGGCCAGGGAGAGTGAGACATCCAGGATCTCGGAGAAGGAGAAGTCCTCATTGTGAGGCTCATCCAGGTCATCATAGCTCTCTGTGTCTTCAGCGATGCTGTTGTTGGAGGTGAGGCTGGCCAAGATCTGCGCCAGGGTCACACTGGTGATCTGGAAGCCACTCTTCTTCTTCAACTGGGTGCCTGCCGGACCCCTGATGCTTCCTCCTCCCTGCGAGAGCAGCGCTAGGCTCTGCAGCAGAGGCACCCGGGGAGAGCAGGAGGAGACCGGGACATAGGCGGCGGTGGAGGATGGGGGAGGCGGCATCAGCTGGGCCAGCAGGCTGGGCAGGAAGTCCTCCAAGCCAGCGCTGCTGCTGCTGCTGCTGCTGCTGCCAGCCCACTGAGGCAGCATTGCGGGCTGCACCATCTTATTCCTCTCCCGCGCCTCCGCTGCTGAGTCAAGCTGCTGCTGCTGTTTCTGCGGCTGCTGCTGCATTGAGGCCAGCGGGAGGAAGGCCCGACGATGCCACCGATGATGACGACACCTCCCTCAGGCACTGGCCCAGCTGGGCTGAGGAGGAGAGGAGGAGGAGGAGGCCACCCTCCCTGACACAACTTCCCTCAGCTGCGGTGGCCAGAGGAGGCGTCCGGGGTCCCCTGAGGAGCAGGAGGAGGAGGAGGAGGAAGGATCCGCCCCTGGCAATGCGGATGCGAGGCAGCCCCTGCCGGCCACAGCCCCATCCAGAGACACCGCTGCCGCTGCCACTCTATTCAGTATATTTTTATATTTCTCCTGCCATACTCAACTCTCATATCCATGCACGATGGGCACAAGCACGCTTTTATACATAGCTATTTTCATTTAATGGGGAATAATGCTTTTTGTCTCACATCTGCCTGGCCTACACCTGTATTACTTACAGTAATTTAAAATATTTGGTAACCATTATAAACCTAGTGGTATAATAACATCCAATAACCTCAAGTAATGGTTAAAACACCAAGAAATCTTCTGTAGTTCTAGATTTTAAAGATTAGAATCATTTTACCAATTTATGAAATGTAATCCTAATTGGTGATGAATATACCAATATGTGATTATAATACCATAGATGAGAAAAAATAAAATGCATGAGGGGACCATTTCTTTGTCGACATACAGATTAATCACTTTGCTCTTTTCACTGAATGTCCTCCAAGAAATATTCACTGAACTTGTGTATCAAATTTTACATTAAATACATCAATAGGAAGCTTTATTCTTTTAGCACTGAGATACTGTATATGCAATAGTTGATGTTTTGATGCTTCTATTTGAACATTCTCTTTGCTTTTTTTTTTTTTTTGCAAGGATAATCTCTCTGACGTCCCTTTAATGCAGACATAAAGAACTTCCAAACAATGTAAATGAAAATGTTACATATTCATGCTGCACCAGAAATGTTATCTTCTTTATTGATTGAGGTATAGAAAAGTGCTGACAAAATGGCATTGGACAGGTTCTGAAAGCTACCATTCTGAACTGTGATGTATCTTTTTAGCTCTATCAATCATCTCTAATCTGAAGAGGAAGTTCTTGTATTCTGCATTTGCAACAAATCCAAGGATGTGAAAGTTGGCTCAGTGTTGCAGGATGAAATGCTACATCTGCTTTTTGATATTAATTTTAAGACAACATATTTAAATCCAAAGATTGTATCTCCCATATTTTGCTTCTATCGTTTGTAGCTATGATTATATCTTGATGTTAGGGGCTATGGAAACTACCTTAAGAAAGAAAAGGAACAACCATAGTCAAGGCAATGGAAGAGATAAGAAAAATCTGAGCCCAAAGCGAGAATGAAAATTGAGAAAGTGTCTCAGACTTGGCCCTTCTTAGTTAGAATCAAAGGGAGGGGGATAGTATTAAATATTCTATAATCAAAATAGTTTTAATATTCATGACTTTGGTGTTCAAGTTTGGTCTATCTGGAAGACCTGACAATTTCCATGCTTTTTTGACTAATTATCGCCATCTGACCTGTAAAATTCTTATTGTCTAGGCCCGTGATGGTAAACATATGACACGTATGCCAGAGGTGGCATGCAACATCCTCTCTGTGGGCACGCGAGCCATTGCCCCAGCTCAGCTGCGCCACACATGCACGCATGCATCCCACTGGCCAGGTAGTCTTTGCATCTCTGTCGTGCATGCATAGGGGAAGGGATGCATGCAGGGGCCCACACGCACATGTAGGAGGTGCATGCAGGGGCCGTGTGCACATGCACAGGGGGGGTGGGGCACATGTGGGAGGTTCACACTCACAGGGCATTTAGTCCGGAAAAGGTTAGCCATCTCTGGTCTAGGCATTTATTGAACACTGACACTACTTGAGGTACACAATTACATTGCTTTATAGAAATACCTTTTTAGAGAACTCCGTATACAAACACTAAAGTAAACTAACATCTGAATGGAATTAATAGGTTTAAGGCAAAGACCAGAAGGAAATGCAGACAATAAGTGGAGTATTATGCATATGGTCTTTCCCCACTTCTGCCAAAAGCACCTATTGGTAATTAATGACCAGAAAACTAAAGTAGTGTTTGTCGCCAAGAAACTCAAGATTTAAATGGGCCATTAAAGGAAAGGAAATCGAGTGGGTTAAAAGCTTCAGGTATCTTGGGCGGGGGGGTAGTGCTCCAGTCTGTAGGTGCCAGGAAGATGTACATCGATCATGCTGCTTCTTTAGCACAAAAGCGTCCAAGCATCTCTGAAACTTTTTATAGAGAAACTCTTGACCCCAATGTTGTATGTTGCTCAGTTGGGGCATAGAAACATTTTTTTAGCAAGCCCTTTTTTTAATACTCTAGAGAAGCAGTTAATGCAATGCTCAGAAGGGAAGCAGGGCAACAAAAACATGAGAGTTATTAATAGTTACTTATTGACTCAAATGCCACTTTCCCCATCATTATGGACTCCATTAGTCCTAACAGATCAATTGGAATCTTCATAGCAACAAGCAACATTCCAACTGATGGAAGGAGGAGAAGAGGATCACATAGAAAAAAGGATATTTGAGTGACACTTAAGAAATCTTCAAGGGAACACTAAAATATGGTTATTCTTTTTCTATTATCAATAAATAATTCCAAAGGTGCAATAAATTCACACAATGTACATAATAAAAGAAAATAAATTTTGCAAAAGAGGAAATGAACTGAAAAAAAGATTTTAAGTGAAAAGTATCAAGGAAAGAAATAATTCCTAAATCCTTGTAAAGAAGATTCCTATGAGGGCAATTAACATAAATCTACAAAAAGTATGGTTTCTTTCATTTTTTCCTAGGTATAGACTTTTTTGCCTGCATTATTCAGGTGATACAGGAAAAGAGATAAAAATATATGGAGTTCCTCCCATTAGTATCAACAGGAATTCATCAAAATAACATTCTAAATGTTACCCAGTGAGAAAGGAATAGAAGCGTGGTTTAAAAGTTGCATAAAAGAACAGCACTGTAGGAGACTGGTTGGTAATGAACTTTAAAATCTATTAAGAAGACTTTGACCAAAGCAATTTTAGAAATATGAGCAGGAGTGCTGGAATAGCCTGGGTGCACGCTACAGCTAGTACATTGTACATACCCTGAGACTAGGAATTACTAGTAAAGATTAAAATAAATGTTTGCAAGGGGAAAATAGATTCAACTGAGGTAGAGAGTTTCAGATTTGAAAGAAGATACTTTTGAAACTGGGCAGTCATTTAACAAGAATGCTGTTTGAGAGACCAATTCTCAGGCAGTTTTTATTAATTTAATTAGAACTAATAGCAATAGTACTTAGACTTATATACCACTTTACATTGTTGCCCCCGCCCCCAACAATCTCAGTCCTCATTTTACCGACCTTGGAAGGATGGAAGGCTGAATCAACCTTGAGCCAGTCAGGATCGAACTGCTGCCAGTTGGCTGAATTAGCCTGCAATAATGCATTCTAACCACTGTGCCATCACGACTCTTGATGTACTAAGATATACTAACATAAGATGTAAGTAAGATGAATTAACATTCAGAATTACCACTTCTAAGAAAGATTGGAAGCTCAAGGCGTAAGATTGTGTCATTTTGAGAAAGCTGAAATTACATGTTGTATTAATTGACCAAAAATATTGATTACCAGACCAATTTACCATTTAACCTCATAAAATCAAAATCTGTTCCTTAAGGTACAAAAACATACTGAAACAGCTATATTCATATATGCAAAGTGCTTCTTGAAAATATGGGAGAAACTGACTAGGTAATGTATTTTCGTAAATACCAAATTATAAGAGAACATTGCAAGTAAACAAAAAGCCAGGATGAGCAAAATCAGGGGCTTTTATTACCTAGCTCTTCAAGCTGAAATGGAGAAAATTAAGCAAGCATCTTCTACTGAGAGAGAAATAATACAAGAACAGTTCTTCTCATTTATGTGTTTAAAATGTAACACTTATGCTGCACAATTTCCAGAAATATACAACCTCAAACAAAATACATTTTGCACCTTTTAAAATACTGATTAAATATTTAGTGACTAGAATACTAAAATATATTAATTTTAAACCAGCAACCATGAATGGTAGAGCAGCTTCATCAGTGTGTTTAACATTCAGCTGTATCTATGTTTCTCCACATGAGCAATTTAAGATCTAGGGACTTCAATTCCCAGAGTTCTTCAGTGGGGGACACTGGCTGAAGAATTCTGCGCACTGAAGTCCACACATTTGCTGAGGTGGGGGAAACATGAATTAAACTGTCGTAAGATTGGCACATCATGTATCCAATTGGAGGAGCAGCATCCACTAGGTAGATGGCTGAAATGAACCTCTGAAGAATATAGAATAATTGTGGGGGGAAGCTTTGCTGTGAGTTGAAACAGAGAAATATGTTTTTTTTTTGGTCAGCTATCCTCATTCCAATTTTTTATGGCTTTTATGGGGTCATACAATCTCAAAAAAGGTCAAACTTGCATAGAAAACCTCATAGAAGAGCTGAAATTGGCTCAAATGAATTGTTGTATGAGATGAAAAGAAAACAATTCTTATCAAACCTTCAGGAGTAATCCTTTATCCAACCTGCTGACATTCCACTGACATTAGTGAGATTCACATTTCCAAAGAAGTAACTACAAAAAAGCTATCCATGGAAGCTGTCACTTTGTAAAAAAATGGAAATATGTCACTCTGTAAAAAAAACAGGAACATGCAAAAAGACATCTGCAGTTACGTGATTATTTTGAAAAAGGGAGACAAGAACTGCCAGAATGCTCCTATAAAATATTTATATAATTATTTACAAGACAGTGATTACTTGGATCTGATTTTGCTATACCAATCAGTGCAAAAAAAATCTCCCTGAGACTTCTGCCATGGTCATGAATGCACAGATTTTAATGGGGATGATTTTCTTAATCTCATCTACCAGTTGTAACTTGAACTAATTACTTCAGTGACTAATATTTCAGTATATGGAAAAAACGCATTGTAAAAATGGACTAAAACACTGTTGGGACCATGTCAGGATCCTGGCTATCTATAAATCTCTCCTGAATTGCTTGATAAGAAAGCAAAACAATATCCCCAAAGCCTACTAAGAAAAATAGGCAAGTAGGTCATCTATCAGATTTGGAGCATCTGAATGGAGACTCAAGGAAAGCAAATGACAAAAGCAACAATGCACGGTCATAATGCAAGTTTTGCATTGCATTGTGACCAGTGGTGGGTTTCACATTTTGTTACCACCTGTTCGCCTTGCGCACATGCATGTGCATGTGTGCACGTTTCACACCCCCTTCCATGCATGCACCTGGCACAGGCATGTTTTTGAGGCACCCAGCCACAAAACATGCCTAAATAGGATAACATAGAGCTGGGGTGGGGAGGGCCCACCCACGATTTCCACTACCGGTTTGGGTGAACTGGTCCGAACTGGCTGAATACCATCTCTGATTGTGACATTGCACACCATATGAAAGAGCTTGTGTTGTGATAATGCAACACTGGTTTTTTTTTCATTTTGTCCACAGAGATGGTTCCAGTTGGGGAGATGACCTTGGAGTCCTAGCGGATGATCACTTGAATATGAGCCAAGAGTGTGGCAGCGGCAGCCAAAAAAGCTAATGTAATCTTGGATGGTATAAACAGAGGCATAGAATCAATATCACATGAAGTATTACTACCACTTAATAAAACTCTAGTAAGAAAGGCCGTGCCTGGAATGCTGCAACCAGTTTTGGTCACCATATTACAAAAAAAGATGTTGAAACTTTGGAAAAAGTTCAAAGAAGAGCAACTAAGATGATCAAAGGCCTGGAGATTAAAACATATGAAGAATGGTTGCAGGATTTGGGTTTGGCTAGTTTAAAGAAAAGAAAAATTAGGGGTGACACGATAGCAGTATTCCAGTATTTGGGGGGGGGGCTGCCACAAAGAAGAGGGGGGTCACATTATTCTCCAAAACACCAGAAAGCAGGAGAAGAATCAATGGTTGGAAAGAGAGAAGCAACCTGGAATGAAGGAGAAACTTCCTAACAGTGGGGACACTAAATCAGCAGAACAGCTTGTCTTCAGAAATTGTAGACTTCACTGGATGTTTTTAAGAAGAGTTTAGAGAGTCACTTATCTGAAATGGTATAGGTTCTCCTATTTGAACAAGGGACTGGACTAGAAGATCTCCAAGGTCCCTTCCAGCTCATTCTATTCTAAGTTGAAACAAGCAAGGACGGAGGATATAGTTGTGAATAACTGGACAGGCTTTATCAAAAGTCATCTATTCTGTGAAGTACTCCATACTGGAGTTATGAATGCCTCCTGCCTCCACCATTTCTTTAGTTCATTTACTATGTCTCAGGCCCAGACTAAATTCACAACAACATCTTTCTGCTTAACAAATGATTTACTGCAGGAGTTAGTGGCAATTTTAATCAGGACTCTGGGATAACCTATTTCTTCCCCCCTCCCCTCTCCATAGATCAGTTTCAATTATTATTCCTTTCTGTAACAGTTAATTCCAAAAACAAAAGAAAGTGATGTATTAAAGTCATTATCAGATGCCCAATCTTCCTTACTACTTGCGTACGGATTAAAAGTCAATGGGTTTTAAAATGAAGCTGATGTTCTCTTGGCAATCAGGCTTGTCATTACCTTCTTGGGTTCCTTTTTTTAAAATTGCACTCCAACCTAGAGTTGGAGGTTAAACTACATTGTGTGAAAGCTTTTTACTTCATATGACTTCAGAAATGATGGAGTGGTGGGAAATTGCTCCAACTGATACCAATAAGAGCTCTCAAAACAATATAAGAAGAAAATAATATTTTTAAATTATGTAAGACAAATTTGCAGAGAGAGAGAGTTGAGTAAAAGCTGATGTCATCATTTTCTACCTTAAAAATAGCTGTTATTGTGTAGCCAAAGGCTAACTAGAGAGTGCAATAAAACCTTTACTGAGTTCCATCTAAGTATTTACCAGATTTGCTTCTACTCAGCTTTTAAAAATCAACCAAGTTGACTAAGTATTACCCAACCAGAATTTCTAATTCTGCAGAAACAAACTGTTTTAGGCATACCTGCTAAATTTTATCCAAGAAACCAAATTCATCTTCCCCTCGCTTGCTAGCCTCTGCTCCATATCAATTTTGCAGTGTGTTTTCTAAACTGATATAATCCAGTTTCTTCTCTCCTGAACAAAATTCCACCCATTTTCTGGAAATGTGATTATCACTACAAATTGTAGAGGCAAGAACTGTAAGCTGTATATAGCAGCATAAATGTGAAAGGTCGATGAATATTCATTGAACATGTGTGGAAGACTATAAGTTAAAAGAAAATCTAGAAGGCAGATGAAGGTGAGAGTTGATATATGAAAAGCAGGTGACATAAATAAATAGTTTGAGAGTTTTAAATATGAACTAAAGGAAAATTGATCTTCGGTATTTATTCTTCTTCATTAAATAGCAAATCAAGTACATTTTAAGCAGCATATTTTTCTAAATAAATTGCTTATTCCGTTTGAAATGATCCAGATGATGAGATTCCAGCTGAAACCTTGAAACATACCCTTAAAACTCTTCCCTGTAAAACATGGGTGTCAAACTAAAGGCCTGTGGGCCAGATCTGGCCCCTGGGATGCTTAGATCTGGTCCCCAGAGCTGCCCTGGAAATAGCAAAGGACCGGCCCACGGTGCTTCTGCCAGCAGAAATGGAGCTTGGGAGCCCAAGCTCCATTTTTGCTGGCAGAAGGTTGCAGGACGCTGTCACAGCCAAAAATAGAACTTTGGAGCTCATTTTTGCTGGCAGAGTGCTTGGGCCACAACCTGCGCCCTTTTTTTTCTCAGCTATTCAGAGCCATCAGAAAGATGGCAGGTAAGGAAACAGAATTCCTTTCCTAGGCAAATAAAAATAAAGAAGCACATCAGTGACTTTGGCCCAGTCACGCTGCCTTAGTCCAATCAACCTCATAATAAAGTTATTGTGGGCAAAGAGAAGAGGAGGACGTACATGTAAGCTGCTGTATGTTTTTGATTAGATTTATCTAATCAATAAATGAAAATAAGAGAAACCAAGAAAAAGACCAAAACGGGGAAGGAATCTACTCAGCAAAGAATAAGAAAAGAAAAGAAAAAGCATTTGGTTTCATAGATTATTATCCTGGGTTTGATCTTGAAAAAATATCAGTCCAGTGACATGCGGTGAAGTTTATACCTGGTGAGGCTCAGCTGGGCATCCTTTTGCGAAGCAGCTCAGCAGGGCAGCGGTCGTCCTCGGCGGGGGGGGGGGATTTGCATCGCGGGAGCAGCCAAGCGCCCGGGTCTGCAGCAAAGACGCTTGGCGGCTCCCGCGATGCAAAGTGCCCCGATGCCGCTGCCCACCCGCTGCCCGGCCTGCGGCCACTGCTGCCACCACCACCCCTCCTTCGCCCGGAATGCCCCACCAGGCAAAGGAGGGGCGGTGGCGGCGGCACGGCTGGTTTAAGCGCTGCCTTGTCTCGCAGCCAGGGCCACTCCGGGCCGCCAGCCGCTGGCACATGCTCCTGTGAGAGCCTCTGCGTAGCGCCAGGAGACCGCGGAGAAGCTTCGCTCCGCTTCTCACCCAGCCTTTCCCCAGAGGCGATCCGGGACTTCCAGCAGCGGAGCCTGGAGAAGCAGGCCGGGGCAGCGGGCGGGCTGCAGCGACGGGGCACTTTGCATCGTGGGAGCCGCCAAGCGCCCAGGTCTGCAGCAAAGAGCCAGCCTCCTCCTTCTCACCCACTCCTCTCTCCTCTGAAGCACGCGCCGCCCAATGTAAGCATGCTCAAGAAGACATGATTCACTGCTTCCAGATCAGGAGGCGGGAGAATTAGTGCCTCTTTTCCATCTGAACTTTTTTGCCTTTTAACTCTTTCTTAACTTTTAGAAGGTGAAAAATTCCTCATGGAAAAGAGGCCCTAATTCTCTCGCCTCCTGTTTTGGTTAACACTAAGCAGACACCAAGCCACTGTGACCTGGAATCTGGTAGCAACTATCTTGGCTTTAATTATTTTTTAAAAAATATTTAAATTTCTTTCTTTTTCCTAAGGAGACTGGTGAGGCTCCGCCTCCCTTGCCTCTAGTGACTGCACGTCCCTGTATCAGTCAAGTAATTAACTCAAATATTGGTATTTTTTTAATGAAGAACATGATGACTAAAGTAAAGTGGCTCTTTTTCAGAGCTTTTATAGTAGTGCCATTTCTCAGTAGAGCTTTTTAAATTTAGAATCTACGGCTAACGGCAAACTCCTCCTTTTATTCATTTTTAACTCAGTAGAAATTCTTGTATAAATGTATGAAAAAGCTTCAGAGTTGCAACCTTCAGACTAATGAAATAGTCTTCAGTCTGAGTCCCTTGATCCTAACAGAATTACAGAGTACTAGAAATCTTAAAAGCCAAGATATTTTATCCTGGGAGAAATTGCACTGAGATCCAACAAAAGTAGGATTAGCGGCCAGCCATAATAGGAGTTGCCTAAAACCCTGTTCATTACATTATCACCCAGCAAGATTCAACCAAACCTGGGACAAAGTTACCCCAGTATGGCCCCATGGGAGTCTGACAACAAATCAGAACCATGTGGTCCTGTCCTCCATTAAACCATCTTTCCAAATAGCCTCCGGGTTTCCAGTCTTTCTCCCCACTTGGAACTGAACCCAGATGGGCATTTCTTCCAACACCAGGACACCACAAACAATCTATTAAAGGAAACTTCCATTATCTTATTTTTAGCACAACTGAATGAAAGTCGGGCACAGAACCACACCAAAGTGTAGATCCTTTTATCTTTAGAAACATTGAATTGTTTTCACTTGTAAGAACATTTGTGGTCTCACCTGATTAGGCTGATACTTTGGGTCCATTAATCATTACGATTTGAATGTTCTGTCCTAACTATATTCCTTACAAGTAAATAAACAGATCATCTAGATAAAAATCTCATCTTCAATACAGGTGTATCTTTGTGTTTTTGTATGTGTTTGCTTGTTTCAACTGTATGGCATTGCTAGTACGCCTAATCCTACTGGGAGAAAAGATAATCTGAACTAAAAGATAACTGTTTCCCAACAGAAAGTCACTTTCACACATGAAATGTGTGAAATGAAGAAGCATTTCACTACTTAATATGCTAAAATTTCCATGCTGGATCAGTAATATTTACAGTAAAAGCACAAAAAGAGAATTATGCCATCTCTTATGCGATTTCAGCAGTCTTGATCTAGCAGGATTCCTATACCTAATAGTCAGCTTCATATTATTGCATTGAGAGCTTTTTCATGTAGAGTGACTTATCTGGTAATCCTAATTACAAAAAGCCATATTAACATTTAATCCAAAGAATAAACAAAAAAGCCTTCAACTGGATGAATAATAGAATTCATGGGATAGGTTTTGGAAAGAATCACTGCAACAAAAAGACCAACAACAAACAACAAATGATTTACAAAATGAGTTATTTGTTTTTGATTGAATAAGGTATATAATAGTATTGTCTTAACAAACAGCTGTAATTTTCTTTTATTTCTCAGACTCCCTGTAATCAGTGAGACAGTTCATTTCTGGAATAATTAGCAAAAGTGTATATAAATACAGCATTAAGCCCCTATTCTGGCTTCCTTGCACTCATTATACTACTAGATTTTTTCACTATTATACATCTCTCCCTCTCTAAGAGGGGGAGGGAGAGGGAGGGAGGGAGGGAGGGAGGGAGTATGTATGATGTCCATAAGCCTTCTTGTAGGCGCCAAAATACTCTTTTTGTTATATATAAAGCTGTTATCACAATCTTGGCAGGGGTGAACCTTACTCTGAGCTAGTTTTAGAGATTATTTACCTGATAAATGACATCTATCAACTTCCAGCAGTGTAGCCAACTATTCAAATAATTGCATGAATTCAGAGGAGAAAATGTAATCCCCTCCAAACATACCCTAGCTGTAGCCTGCATCCAACTCAGAAGATAATTTACATTGTTAATAAGACATATGGCAGAGCTCCAAAGTGTTCCCTCATACTAAATATAGGCAAATGAGGTCTTTTGTAATCATTCTATATCATTCTGATATAATTTTATACATGATTGCAAAGCAGATTTTAGGTAAACTGACTGTGACAATTTGCCTTTCTTACTCCCCCTCCCCAGCTCCCTCCCCCAAGTGAAGTAGCCAGGAGATTTAAAAAACTTAAAAGAATTTCAACATTTTTTTCCTGCATTTCAAAGCAGGAAAGGCTTTGAAGAAAGGCAGCATGACAGTGCATTCTGCAGAATGAGTCAACAATTAAATTAGTGCTAGGACCATTGGCCATTGGTCTATCTCTCTCAAAAGTTAAAAATAAAAAGTTAAAAATTCATCTATCTATCTACTTGATTGGTGCAACTTACCTTTAACAGCACCTTTCTAAAGGCAGAAATATATAAAACATCCATATAATGCCAGATTTGTAAAGTAAGAAAATATATGGGTTTCATATTTTCAGAATGTCATTAAATAGAAATTGATTGTGATGCAATAGTTGAAGGGTCTGTTAATAATTGGAAGATTTATAACTCCCAAATGTCACCAAACCTTCTGCATGACCTTTTGGCAATCATTGTCGATCAGCTACTATCTACCATTCAAGGATGTGGTGCAGCGAAGTGGTCTGATTGAAGAACTGTGTGCATCATGAGGACTTCAGAGTATTAAAGATCCAATAAGCAAATACCTGCTTGATTTATTATTTATATTCATGAGAGGCTTACAAAAGCAGTTTCTCCAAACTGCATAAATACCATGAAATAATGCAATGAATAAAATAGAAACTCAGAGAAAGGCCTTTTATAGGGTCCATATTGCAGTCTGGCAGGTGAAGGAAAGACAATTAAACCTTTGTCATCTCCTGTTTAGATTACAATAGTCCACTCTGCCCTTGAAGATCACTTGGAAACTTCAACTGCTGCAAAATGTGTGTTTCCTAATTGGTTTCATTATCACCATGTTACACCACTGCTATGGAAACTGCTCTATTGGTTTGTTCCTGAGTGCAATTTAAGATCTGGTGATTATCTACAATGTTCTAGAGCAGGGTGTCAAACTCGCAGCCCACAGGCTGGATGCATCATGTGCTGGCCATGCCCATCCCCCTTTTAGTGAAAGGGGGAAAGTTGTGATACATCACTTGACAATGTGACGATGTAAGTTTGACACCCCCGTTCTAGAGTTTTCAGCCTGGATAAGTGCTATTGTTATTGTTTTCTTTTAGGAAAATTTTCAACTGCATTTCAACAGTCTTCTTGTCAAACAGTGAAGGAGCGCATATAGGTACACCTCTTCCAGCCAAACAAATTTTACTATGTCTTATTAATCCAAGCGTCTATGTCCAGATTACTTGATTTCAAAAAAATCAATGAGATTTCAAGATCAAAATGAAGCAGTGTGTTTACATGCTCTGGTGAATAATACCTTGGAGGAGACTTTACTAGTTTAAATAAGGTTCAAAATAAATGCAATAAACAGAAAAACAAGGCAAATGGCTGTCCATCTGTGATGGTTAGATAATGAACAACTGAATTTCATTTTTTCTTTATAATCAATAAATGACAAGCTAAGCAAGCATCATATCAATAACCAATTGCTCATTATCAGATGCAACTGGATCTTCACAATAGATATCCATCACAAATATTTGGGAAATGTCACATAAATTGAATTTCTGAGTCTAATTTATTCAGCTTTGACAGTCTTTATGGTAAGGAAACATAGTTGTAATTGTAAAGTTTCCCCCAATTTGATATCTTGCAATTATGTGGGCCATGGCACTAATTAACTATACCATTTCATTTCATAATTTTATTGTATTAAATTTATAAGAATGCCCAACTCTGCAATGACTCTGGGTGCCATGCAGTTAACTATAATTTAAAACCCAAAGGTCCAAATGACGAATAATCATTCATCATACAGTCCCTCTTATTTGCTCTAACCAAAGAACCAGAACCAAGAAAGAACCAAGAAAGAACCAAGTCTCCAAAACTCTTTTAAATTGCCATGTGTAGTTGCCATGTTTCAACTTAGAAATAAGAAATTTCCTGACAGTGAAAACAATTAATCAATTGAATTGATTAATTGTTTTCACTGGCTTGTCTTCAGAAGTTGTAAGTGCTGCATCACCAGAAAATTTTAAGAAAAAATTGGACAACCACTTATCTGAAATGGTATAGGTCTCTTGCTTGAGCAGGGAGTTGGACCAGAAGACTTCCAAGGTCCTTTTCAAGTCCTGTTAATTAATCTCAGGGGTATGGAGTTCCAGAGGATTGGAGCTGTGACAGAGAAAGCACATTTCCTAGATTCTGTCAGGTGGGATTGCTTAAGAGAGGGCTCTGGAGCGTGCCAACTCTACATGATCATATAACCAGGCAGAAATCACAGTGCTTTAGATCAGCAGTTCTCCATCTGCTGGAGGCCGGGGGTCACGGCGGGGGGGGGGGGGGTCACAGATGAAAAACATGTAACATGGGCCACTAGAAAAAATGTATTATACAGCAAATATTGTCTTGATGCGAGAAAAATTTAACACTGAAAACCAACACTGACAGGACAAGTTACCAGAATGACAAGTTACCACTATTTATTAAAATTCAAAATTGAAGAAGAAACTGTGAAAGAAATGATGATAACATGGGCGATAAGTATAGTATAGAATTGGTGGAATGGGAAAAATTTGGGAAATAAATTACAAATTAACGATGGCAGCGGCATATAGAGAGAACATGTACAAGATGTTCTACAGATGGCACCTTCCACCAGCGAGAATTGTGAAAATGTTCCTGGAATGTTCATGTATATGCTGGAAATGCAACCAACAACATGGAACATACTACCATATGTAATGGATGTGAACAAAATAAAAGATTGGCTAGAGGAGATTAGTAAACACCAAATTGCACTAAAACCTGAATTATTTTTGTTAGGAATTATAAAAGGAAATTATTAAAAAATATTAGATACTTAATTCTACACATAATTATGGCAGCAAGAATGATATTCGCTCAAAACTGGAAAAATAATTATACACCAACAGAAGAAAATGTAATAAAAAATATTGGAATGTGCAGAGATGGATAGGATCACGAAAGAACTAAAAGAGAAAGAAGAATCTGAATACTACTCTGTATGGGATTTATTGTACAATTGACTAGAGGAAGCGGGGAGCAGGAAAGCAAAAAAGAAAGGAAGAACGATCAACAAATCAATAGACAACTACAAAACCGGAAAATAATTAAAAGATAGAAATAGGAGATAGAGTATATCAAATAAATATACAAAATGACTTAAATGTAGTAAAAACTGTTATATATAGAATATATAGAATATTATATATAGAATGAAAAAAACATGAAATAATGTAAATGCACAAATATATAAAGTTATAAAAGATTTATTTGTATAGATAAAAGAATCACAACAGATATGTAAAAAAATGTAATGTGTTGCAAAGATGTGAAGTCTGTACAAACAAAATAAAATATTTTAAAAAAGAATATAAACTGACAGCAAACTGCCCTCTTTACTAGCACTGATGATGTTACTTAGTTGGGTAATGAAACATCCACAAGAAAACAAGCTCAGAGAGTACCAAGGAACTCTCAAAATTTACAAGCTATTGACTCATATCTAGTAAAAGAGGCCATGGGGAAAAAGAAAGAAAAGGTTGAGAAACACTTCTTTAGAAAACTAGGCCCTATGTCATTTATAGGAATGAACAATACCCTGAATTACATTTGGAAGCTTTCTATTAACTAGTGCAGCTGGTGGAGCAATGGTATTTCCTGGACCTGACTAGACATGCCCATAATGCAATAGTGGTGAATATCTGTAGCTTGGGTGTAGGATAAGGTGACCAGACATCCCAATTTTGGCGGGACAGTCACGATTTCGCACAATTTGTCCTGTGTCCCGGGGCGTTCTTAAAAAGTCCCGATTTTTGTGACTGGACCCGGAAGTAAGGCTGCCCCGCCCCCAGCCCTGTATACCCATCACGGCCAGACAGTATTTTGTCCCTTCTGTCTCCCCATTGCTCAGAAAAGCAACTTCAAGAAGGTCCTTTGCTAGCAGGCAGGTTCTAGGATGCCTGCTGCCACCAAAGGACCTTCCCGGAGTTGCTTTTCTGAGCAACGGGGAGACAGAAGGGACAAAGTACCGTCCATTTTCCCCGTGCCACAAGGGCAGCAGGAAGAGTAGGACAAGGATCTCCTCTCAGCTCCAGCCTGGGAGAGAAGCAGCAGAGAAAGGTAAACCAGCATTTTATATTTTATTTGCTTTATTTGCTTTCAGCCTGAGTGGGGCAGGGAAAACACCTTGCCAAAGGCTGCTGGAAAACTCTTTCTGAAGAGAGGGTTTGGGAACTGGGCGGGTGAGATTGGAGAGGGCAGGCGGGGAGCGCACTTGCTCCCCTTTCCCATGGCCTGCCTTTCCCCACAGAGCCTGTGTACGTGGCTGCTGGCTGTGCAGGTAGCCTGGAGGGAAGCCCCGAACCTCCTGGTGTGGACCTGACATTGGAGATTCACGTTTCCAAAGCATAGCATTATTTCACTCCTCTCCTGTTTTCTGGGAGGGGGGAAGCTACGAGAAGTGGATGGTGGCCACTTGGGGAATATTTGTGTCCCTGGGAGATCTGCTCTTCCTCGCCCCTTACCTCTGAAGGGGAGGCCAGGCGTGGGAGATAGTGCTAATGATAATGACCGATTCCCTCCTATTTCTGCGGGTTTGGGGGGGGGGAGAGAAGGTAATTGCAGAGCCTGGACTGAAGTTAGGAGGCTGACTCGCTACAATA
This sequence comes from Thamnophis elegans, assembly GCF_009769535.1. NCBI lineage: Eukaryota > Metazoa > Chordata > Lepidosauria > Squamata > Natricidae > Thamnophis > Thamnophis elegans. Next base: position 50,668,013 of record NC_045544.1, on the reverse strand, counting down.
AGCAGTGACCATTATTTGGAGGAAGAAAAAGCGTAGCCGTGCGACAGAGATTCGCTCTTTCAGAACCTGCATCATCTTTTTTTCAAATTAAAAAAAAGCCTTTTAAACATTCTTATTCCTAAAGGCAAAAAAACCCATGAGGCTTGCTGGAGAATGGAGCAGAGGTGATGTGCGAGGGGGAGGCAGGGTGCCTTGCGGGGGAGATGTTGCTGAAATAATTCGATCTGTCAGGAACTCGGAGGTGGAGGGGGAGGTCAGTGGGAAGCCTTTGCTGGCCCGATGCCAGCCGTAGCTCTGAAGTTGCTTTCCTTTCTACTGAAGCAACAGATGTTTCCCTTGCTTAACATCTCAGCGTTTTTTGCATCGGGGCGGGCTGCAAGAGGGAGTGAGTGAAGACCTTTTTGCAAAGCAATTCCGGGGAAGTCCTTTGCGCCAGCTAGAAAAGGTCTTCACTCACTCCCTCTTGCAGCACGCTCCAATGTGAAAAACGCTGAGATCGGCACACTTGGGGCTGCTGCTGCTGCGACATCCAGGGAGGCTCCGCTGGTCTGGAACCCATCCGTGGGGGGAGGGATCGCCCTCATGTTACTCGTCTTCCTGGATGGGCTGGTAAGGGGATAGAAAAGGTTTTTCTCCAGTCCCAGGTTTCAGCTTCTTGGCTTCATTATCTCTTTCCAGCTTCTTTTGTTGAGCCTGTAATTAAGGTTCTTTTTTATGTCTTAGGAAAGATCACCTGGTTAAAAAGAAGGAAGAGGCTCCGCTGTTCCGGAGCCCATCTGCAGGTTGGGAGGGAGGGAGAGACAGACAGAATGGACTTTGGACTGCCTATGGACTTTGGACCCTGGACTTTGGACTCCTGGATTTCCAGATTTTTCGATCCTGTCTCCCTGTCCCGACTATTACCACCTACCACTACTCTAAGGACACTATCTCTGCTGCCCAGACCTCTGCCTCCCTTTACCACACTGTCTGGGAGGGAAGTCAAACTATTTCTTCTACACCCCCCTGCCATTGACCTGACTGTGTGTCACCATTCTATGGACCAACGATTGACTTGCACAATTCCAACACTAATTTAATATCTGTGCAAACCCTCTTTCTTTTCCTTTGCTATGTGTAGTGTATGTGTATGCCTGCGAGGGAATGATCCCACTTTCTTTTAAATTATCATAATTATTTTTATTGTATTGTTGTATCTTTTTAAACAATTGTGGGGTATGCATGTGGAGAATGCTTGGTTGGCGCGTATGAGGGGATTGAGAGTGTGGCCTGGAGCCTCCTCCACTGAGTACAGAAGCAGAAGTGGATGGGGGCCCGGATCCATCTCTCATCCCGGAATGTCTGATTTGAATGGCCTGCCGAGTAGAGCGGGGGCCTTGAGAGATAGAGGGGGGTCTACGGGCATGGGGGAGGGCTGGAGCATTACGGTGACGACTGGGAGGGGCAGGTATGATGGGAGCTTCAGGGCTAGCCATTACCGGGGAAGGAGGGTTCGCTATGTCACAGCGATCCCTTGTTCTGGCCCTGATAGCTCAACTCGGGAACCAGGTGACATGGGAAATCAGGGCCCTGATCTCAGGCTGCTGTTGCTAAATGCCAGGTCTGTGGTCCATAAAGCTCCCCTCGTCCGGGACTTACTATTAGATGAGGGGGCAGACCTGGCATGTATTACTGAAACCTGGCTGGGTCATGAGGGAGGAGTCCCCCTCTCAGAAATGTGCCCAGAAGGGTTTCAGGTGCTCCACCAGCAACGACACCAAGGAAGGGGTGGAGGAGTTGCAATTATAATCCGGGAATCATTAGTTCCTCGCAGGATCCCTGCTCCAGAGAATGTCGGGTGTGAGTCCCTCCTTGTGAGGTTGGACCTAGGGGGTCAAGTGGGCTTGTTGCTGACGTACCTACCTCCCAGCTGCATCACAACAGCCCTGCCTGTGCTCCTAGAGTTGATAGCCGGATTGAGTTCCCCAGACTTATAGTACTGGGGGATTTCAACCTGCCATCACTTGACAAACGCTCTATTGAGGCCCAGGAGTTCACGGCTTCCATGGCAATCATGGACTTGACCCAAGTAATTCAGGGTCTGACTCATGTGGTGGGACACACGCTCGACCTTGGGTTTCTCTCGGAGCAGTGGAGACGTGATCTGGAATTAAAGGGGATTGAGATCTCGCCCTTGTCATGGACAGATCACTTCCTGCTGAGGCTTGATTTTTGGAAGCTATTCCCCCACCGCAGGAGGTGGAGCTGATTAAATGGTTCCACCCCAGGCACCTGATGGACCCTCTGGGATTTCAGACGGAGCTTGAGGAGATACCTGACTCCCTTGCCCACAATTCAACTGAGTCCTTGGTCGCTGCCTGGAATACCGCAGCGACTAGGACTTTAGATCGGACTGTGCCTTTGCGGCCTCTCCGCGGCAGTGGATCCAGGAGGGCACCTTGGTTTACCGAGGAACTCCGCGAGATGAAGCACCAAAAGAGATGCCTAGAGTGACGTTGGAGGGCTAGTAACTCCGAATCCCACCGAACACTACTAAGAACCTTTATTAGGTCTTATCTAGTGGCGATACGGGCAGCAAAATGTGCACATTTTTCCGCCCTTATTGCGTCCGCAGAATCTCGCTCGGCCACACTGTTTAGGATAACCCACTCCCTCCTGAAAGGGAGGGATGTGAATGAACCCTTACAGGGAGGAGCTGAGGAATTTGTTCAGTTTCTGTCGGATAAAGTCACTCAGATTCGGATGGACCTGGACTCCACTTGGACAGTGCCAGCAGAGATGCCGAGGGAGAGCCTTGATCAAACTTTGTGGAGTGAGTTCCAGCTTGCCACTCCTGAGGAAGTGGACAAGGCCATGGGAGCAATGAGTACCGCCACCTGTCTACTGGACCCTTGTCCCTCCTGGTTGGTTTTGACCGGCAGAGAGGTGACACGGGGCTGGATCCAGAGGATTGTAAACACCTCGCTTTGAGAGGGGTCTTTCCCGCAACCTTTGAAGGAAGGACCCCTCCTCAAGAAGCCTGCTCTGGATCTTGCCGTCCTTAAAAACTACCGTCCAGTCTCCAACCTCCCATTTTTAGGGAAGGTTGTTGAGAAGGTGGTGGCCTCTCAACTCCAGCGGACCTTGGATGAAGCGGTTTATCTATATCCCTTTCAGTCTGGTTTCAGGCCTGGTTACTGCACCAAAACTGCTTTGGTCGCACTGACTGATGATCCCTGGTGAGCCAGGGATAGTGTCAGCCTCTGCTTTGCTGTTGCTTCGGCTGCCATGAAACAGGGAGGGAGGGCATGGTATTTGGGAGGGGTTACTCATTGTGCTGGAGGAAGGTTCTGGAGTTCAGCTGCTGGTCGGACTACGCATGCGTGGGAAGTTCCCGCCAGGACTAACGGCACCAACATTCCATCTTCGTGATGCCTTTTGAAGTTATCTCGCATCTGACACTTGAGAGAATTATGATTGGACTGTAACTGTGATGCCAAGGGGAGGGGAATGGGCTATTCTATATATCAATCGCTTTCACGCCTAAATAATCAGATTTTGCTTCGCTATGCCTTTAATCATTTATAATTAGTAAAAGTACACTTGATTTCCACACATGGAGTCTCATGGTCTTCTTTCCTAATTATCTAATGGAGAGGTGCTGACAGATAGAGGGCATGCCTCTATCCTGGTGCTTCTTGACCTCTCAGCGGCCTTCGATACCATCAACCATGTTATCCTTCTGCGGTGGCTGAAAGAGGTGGGAGTGGGAGGCACCGTTTTGCGGTGGTTCTCCTCTTACCTCTCTGGCAGGTCGCAGTCGGTGTTGGTCGGAGGACAGAGGTCGACCCCTAGGCCCCCTGAATATGGGGTGCCACAGGGCTCGGTCCTGTCTCCCCTCCTATTTAACATCTACATGAAGCCGCTGGGTGAGATCATTCGTAGGTACGGTATTAAATACCACCAGTATCCGGACGATACCCAGCTGTATCTGTCTGCCCCGTGCCAACTCAGTGAAGCGGTGGAAGTAATGTGCTAGTGCCTGGAAGCTGTCAGGGTCTGAATGGGAATGAACAAGCTTGCACTAAACCCTGACAAGACTGAGTGGCTTTGGATGCTGCCCCCCCCAAAATAGTCCAGATATTCCACCGCTAAACCTGGGGGGATGAAATCTTACACCCCTCAGAGAGGGCCTGCAACTTGGGTGTTCTCCTGGACCCACAGCTGACATTAGAACATCACTTGTCAGCTGTGACCAGGGGAGCTTTTGCCCAAGTTCGCCTGGTGCACCAGTTGCAGCCCTACCTGGACTGGGAGGCACTCCAAATGATCACTCATGCCCTCGTCACTTCAAGGCTCGACTACTGTAATGCGCTCTACATGGGGCTGCCCCTGAAGAGTGTTCGGAGACTACAATTGGTCCAGAATGCAGCCGCGCGAGCGATACATGTTACACCTATCCTCTGTGAGCTGCACTGGCTTCCCATCGGTCTCCGGACAAGCTTCAAGGTGCTGGTTATTACCTATTAAGCCCTACATGGCCTAGGACCTGGATATCTCTGTGACCGCCTCCTGCAACATACCTCCCAGCGCCCAATAAGATTGCACAAGGCGGGCCTTCTCCGGGTACCGTCGGCTACTCAATGCCGTCTGGCGGCTCCTCAGGGGAGAGCCTTCTCTGTTGCTGCCCCGGCCCTTTGGAACGATCTACCCCCTGAGATCCGGACCCTCCCCACTCTCCTGGCCTTCCATAAGTCTGTTAAGACCTGGCTGTTTCGGCAGGCCTGGGGCTGTTGATCTTTACTGAACTTCAGCAGCATTACAACTGAGTGCATGTTGTGTCTCTGTTTTTAAGTCGTTCTGTCTTGTGTTTTAATCTTTTCTAAAAAAAATTTAATTGCTTTTATGTAAGCCGCCCGGAGTCCTTCAGGATTGGGCTGCATACAAATCTATTAAAATTTAAAAATTACAAATTACAAATTACAGACAGATAGAGACACAGAGAGACACACGGACACAGAGTGAGTGATTAAGTGAGTGAATGAGTGAGTGAGAGATAGACACACACACACACACACATACACACAGTGTGACAGAGAGAGAGGAAGGGAGGGGAGAGAGATAGAGAGATAGAGAGAGAGGGACGGAGAGAGACAGAGAGAGACACACACAGAGTGAGTGATTAAGTGAGTGAGTGAGTGAGTGAGAGACAGACAGACACACACACACACACATACACACAGAGTGACAGAGAGAGAGGAAGGGAGGGGAGAGAGATAGAGAGAGAGGGAGGGAGAGAGCTTTCAATTTGTAGGGATGTAACCTGGCTGTTTTTGCCTGCTCTCAAAAAGATGAGCAGGGTTGAACCTGGCTAATAATTGGAGGGGAACCCACCTGGGAATCTCAGTACTGTATATTTAATAGGAAAATATTAAAAATTGTCCAAAAGCAACAATGACAATTTCCATACTACTACGTAAAATTACGACACATCAATAAAATTATAGGAGCTGAGTTTAACTCAAGAGAAACTTTTCTAAAGGTAGACAGTTATGTAACAATTCCACAATTCTGAAAGAACAAGCTTGTTCTATATGAAATTTAATGCTACAGCAGAATGAAGTAACACTGAAGATAAGTGCAGGTAGTCCTCAATGCACGACCACAATTGAGCCCAAAATTTATGTTGTTAAGTGAGAAATGTATTGAGTAGCAATAGCAATAGCAGTTCGACTTATATACCACTTCATAGGGCTTTCAGCCCTCTCTAAGTGGTTTACAGAGTCAGCATATTGCCCCCACAGTCTTACCCACCTCGGAAGGATGGAAGGCTGAGTCAACCTTTGATCCGGTGAGATTTGAACCGCCGAACTGCAGTTAGCAGTCAGTTGAAGTGGCCTGCAGTACTGCACTCTACCTCGGCGCCACCTCGGCTCTTGAGTTTTGCCCCATTTTACAATTTTTCTTGCCATATTTGTTAAGTGAAAAAAAAAATTAATCAACCCCCCCCCTCCGGTCAATGGTGTCCCTCTTTACCAATGTTAAAATCTTGTCACCTTAGTGTAGGATGAGGGTGGAGGGTCATTCTCATGCCCCAAATGGCTGGTGGCATCCTTCCAAGTGGTTTAAGGACACTGTATGGCCCCATTTATTGCAATAGTCTATGCTATGCAATAAGAAAAGCATGAAGTTGTGAGCCCTCAAGGACTCCTAAATTGCAAACTAATCATAGACCTGTACAACATAGAAAAGTACAATTCCATTTAAGACAAAAAGACAAAAAAGTTGTGGCTGGGCATTATTGGATTTGTAAATCCCCAGATTGGGAAGGGAGCTGTAGATTCTCGTGATATCTAAGTGCTTTTATTGAAATTCTACTTAACTTATGTGAGCACATTCTGACACTTTTTTCCCAATAGAATGACATATTAAAAATACAACAGTGGATTAATGTCAAATGTCACAGTAGACAGGTCTCTAAGATAAGGTGACCAGACGTCCCACTTTTGGCGGGACAGTCACAATTTTTAATAATTTGTCCCATGTCCCGTGGTGTGTTCAAAAAGTCCTGAGCAACGTGGGGCGCCAAGCAGGGCATGGCTGTAGGCGAAAGCTGCTCTCCAGCGTCCAGTCCCTGCCCTGCCTTCCCAGAGCCATCTCTGTGGAGGTCCTTTTTGGTCCTTTTTGGCTTTAACGCGAAGCCTTGAGGGGGGAATAGGGTGCGCTCAGGCACCTGTCTCGGACTCTGCCCCTGAATCAACGCTGGAGAAGCGGGCGCGGATCGCTGGCTTTTTAAATCAACTTTTTGGAAGGTGGATGGGAGGACGGATGGGGCAAGTACTAAAGGCATCCCAGCTGAAATCACTTTTTAAAAAAGCCATTTTAAAAAAATCCCACTTTTAAGGCGGTGAGCAGATCTAATGCTCCTTCCAACTCCCCACAACAGAGAAAGGGAGGGGGGAAGAAAGTTAGGGAAGGAAGGAAAGAAGGAAGGGAAGGAAAGAAAGAGGGAAGGAAAGAAGGAAGGAAGGAAAAGAAGGAAGGAAAGGAGGAAGGAAGGAAAGAAGGGAAAAAAAGATTGACTGGCCTCATTTCATCCAAGCAGGTTTTCATGCCTAAAATGGGACTAGAAACTCCTGATTTCTTGTCTGGTGCCTGAACCACTACTAGGCAAACTGGCTCTCTTATCCATATTTGATCTACTGTGACCAAATATCTTCCAAATCGTGCCAGGAAAGCAGCTCAGCACAGCTGCATTGAGCAACAGGAATTATTTTTACGGCTGTGTAGTTTCTCCTTTTGCAAAACTAGCAGATTAAACAGCAAACTCGCCACAAGATTGCAAGTAACTTCTAAAACTTCTCCTCAAATAGCAGTTATCTGAAACTACCCAGTGAGCAGAGTTGGGTGTTGATATTATTGTATCTCTGTATAAAGCCATGAATTTGTTATAGAAGGTCATAGACAAATAGCTGTCCTTTGGGGTCATTACAGGTGTCTGGAATAGAAGAACATGGGTGTTTTCTGATACGGAAGCATTTTGTATAAAATAGAGTGCAACATTGGCTAATAAACAATAGCTCCAAACTTAGTTTTAAATTCATACATTTAAATTCATTGCTATTTTCACATACTATATTCCAACACTTCAAGATACAGTGTTAAACTTATTGCATTGGGAGATTTTGTACAACATTTGCTTAAAATATTTAAGAAAAAAATGGTTGGATATTTTGTTGTTTAGAATGCAAGGCAAGCACACTTCAATTTTAAGGGACTGGGATTATTTCCATATACTGTACAGCTAGACCTCGATTTACAACCACAATTGACCCTAAAATTTCCATTGCGAAGCAAGACGGTTCCTCATTTCATGACCCTTCTTTCCACATTTGTTAAGTGAGTCACTGAAATTGTTAAGTGAACCATGCAGTCATTAAGCAAGTTTGGCTTTTCCGGGTCACTTTGCTTGTTGGAAACCAGCTGGGAAAGTGACAAATGTTGATCGCATAATCCTGGATACTGCAACTATCATGAACACATGCCAGGTGCCAAGCAAATTTTGACCATGTGGTCATGAGGATGGTGCAGTGGTCATAAAGGAGAAAAACAGTCACAAGTCAGAAGAGCAACAAAGATGATTAGAGGACTGGAGGCCAAAACATATGAGGAACTGTTCCTAGAACTAGATATGTCTAGTTTAATGAAAAGAAGGATTAGGAGAGACATTATAGCAGTGTTCCAATATCTCAGGGGTTGCCACAAAGAAGAGGGAGTCAAACTATTCTCCAAGGTACGTGAGGGTAGAACAAGAAGCAATGGGTGGAAACTAATCAAGGAGAGAAGTTGTGAATGTTCCAACACTGGAAGTTTTTAAAAAGATGTTGGATAACCATTTGTCTAAAATGGTGTAGGGTTTCCTTCCTAAGCAGGGGGTTGGACTAGAAGATCTCCAAGGTGCCTTCCAACTCTGTTATTCTATTCTAACATATACTGTTTTAAAGAAGCACAGAGGGAACAATCCTCCAGGCTTTAGTGACCATCACTAAGTGTTGTAGCTTATGATTCTTGATGAATGTATTCTATATTATTTTTCTTTATGTACACTGACAGCATATTCACCAAAGACAAATTCCTTGTGTGTTTAGGAGTTTAGCTTCTCTCTCTTGAAAATGTAAGCTACCATAAGGCATTATAATGCAAGCTAGCCTTAGCTTTCAAACAGTTCATTTAGTGACCAAAGTTACAATGGCATTGAAAAAAGTGACTGATGACCATTTTTCACACTTAGCGACCATTTTTCACACTTAGCGACCGTTGCATTATCCTCATGGTCACATGATCAAAATTTTGATGTTTGGCAACAGATTCGTATTTATGATGGTTTCAGTGTCCTGGGGTCATGTAATTGCCTTTTGTGACCTTTTGACAAAGTCCAATGGGGAAACCAGATTCACTTATGTTACTAACTTATCAGCTGCAGTTATTCACTTAAGAACTGTAGCAAGAAGGGTGGTATAATGGGTTTAGTGACCAAAGTTACAATGGCATTGAAAAAAGTGACTGATGACCATTTTTCACACTTAGCGACCATTTGTCACACTTAGCGACCATTGCAGCATCCTCATGGTCACATGATCAAAATTTTGATATTTGGCAACAGATTCGTATTTATGATGGTTTCAGTGTCCTGGGATCATGTGACCTTCTGACAAAATATAATTTTTTTAATCACCCCCCCTCCCCCCCGGTCAATGGTGTCCCTCTTTACCAATCTGAAAATCTGGTCACCTTACTCTAAGAATGCCTTTCATTTGTATGTGTCAGCTTCTGCTTTGCTATCGCTTCAGCTGCCATGAAACGGGGAGGGAGGGCATGGTATTTGGGAGGGGTTACTCATTGTGCTGGAGGAATGTTCTGGAGTTCACCGGCTGATCAGACTACGCATGCGTGGGTGTTTCCCGCCAGGACTAACGGCACTGACATTCCATCTTCGTGATGCCTTTTGAAGTTATCTCACACCTGACACTTGGAAGACTTATGATTGGACTGGGACTATGATGCCAAGGGGTGGGGAATGGGCTATTCTATATATCAATTGCTTTCGCGCCTAATTAATCAGACTTCGCTACGCTTTGCCTTTTAACCATTCTTAATTAGTAAAAGTACACTTGATTTTCCACACATGGAGTCCGGTGGTCTTTCTTTCCTAGTTAATTAATGGAGAGGAGCTGACAGTAATGGAGAGGAGCTGACAGTAATGGAGAGGAGCTGACAGTATGTCTCTGTTCAATCAGCATTGTCTTAAAGTTTTAATAAAATCCCATTGGTTTAGGATATGTTCTGTTATGCTTCCAGTGTGTAGATCTTTTGTTCTTTGTAAAAATGCTTTTATTGACTGATCTCTAGTTTCTTTTATGACAAATAAATTTATCATGATAGTATAATTGGTCCCAGAGCTACACTTGAAATCCACAGACAATTTCATTGCTCTTTAGGTTAGGGACCTAGGAGTATCACCTAATCATAAAGTGTTTATAGTGATTCTCACAAAGTTGCTGCTATGCAACATTCACAGGATTTACTGAGATATCAATACACTATAATGCTGCTTTCAGCGGCTACATTCTGAAATATTGATCTGATGCTATGATGAACAGAAGACTTTTTAGATTTCTCAAGGTATTTGCTAATAGTTGTAAACATTTTTAAAAAATCAAATTCTTTAGCAATCACTGTGGTGTCAATCACTCTGGAGCAATGATTTAACTCTTGGCTATCTCAGAATGAGCAATGAAGGTCCACTCTTTGAGCACCATGCTTGCAGTCATTTAAACAGCATGCTGAAAGCATCTGAGATCTGCAAGTGTTAGGAATAATCTGTAATGATAACACCTATGAAACGATATTGTATATGATAGTGCTGAGAGCTAGTTAGATTTAAATTGCATTGCACAACAGAAACCTGTGCGTGACGGCATTTTAAGTGGAACAGACATTGCATGGGATAGTTCCACTCTTTTGGTAGAGAGAGCTATTATGACTAGAGACTCCCCCTGATGCAGTGGATGACCAGAACATCTTACTGTCTTGTTGTGATTTAGCACTCCATCACGTCTCCTGGATCTGCCTTCTAAACCATTGAACTGTTGATCAGTCTCTTCCACTTAATTTACCAAGGTCAGACTTCACACACTGGGGTTTACAAATCCCCTATTTTTCTGAGAGTCAAGCACCTGTTGGTTACCTTCACTTGATTTGGCTCATCTGCAAGACAATTTACAGGAGCGTGGCCAATATTATAGCTACTTGGAGCCACAGATGACACCTGAGTGCCAATTAGGGAACAAAGATGAATGAACAGTCCTAGAAAGCACACAAGCATGCCCTGCCACCATGAAGGTGCTATCCCGCACTGAACACCTTGAAGATAGGAAATGGTATATCACAACAGCTATCACCTTTAATCTTTGGGAACTTTTTTCAAATCAATAGAATTTGCGCACATCCTTCATACTACATTTGTGCATTACAGGGACAGAGTGTCTACCTGTGTTCTATTCAATTCATACGCAGCAATCTAGGAAGTCGACCCTTGTTCCTTGGCTGTTCCCTTCGGCTGGCAACTCTGCACATAGACACTGGGAACAGGCTCCAGCTTTTTATCTGATGGCTGAGTCCGAAGGCAGCTGATAACTGTCAGAGGGCCCTGTCCCCATATCTGCCTCTGACACAGAGCACTCGTGAGAGCCTTCCCCAGACTGCAGGACTGGCCCATGTTCCTCCCCAACCCAGGCCACAACAGCTTCATGAATGAGGAAAACATCGCAAACGTCAATGTGATGCGGCGAGTTTGACACCCGTGTTCTATAGAAAGTAAGGAAAGTTATCTGGATATAAATATGCAAGAACAGTTACCTAGATGTCTATGGAGATTCTCAATCAGCCAGATTATGGTTGTCCAAAAGGTGTTTTTCCAAAGGCAACTGGACTTTCTTTGTTTTTTTGAAAATATGGAGATTTGCATCCAAGAAGTGAACTGAAGAAGCTTCTTGAATGAGAATACCTAGATAAAGAGAGCTGAAACCATTCTTTAAGTTCTGGCAAATAAGACAATATCTGCAAGCAGTTCAGGCAAATATCTACTTGAGTCACTGGAGTATAAGAAGGAGAGGAGCTATAACACAATCACAGTTGCAAGATTTGGTTATTATATCTAACCTTAACAAATGTAATTTTGGTCTGCCCAAGGAGCTGATTTTCTAGCCTGATTCTAGTAGGGCTGACAGATTATGATAATCCTATAAAATACTGCAAGTGGACCAGTCTAGAATTGTGAATGCATGTGTGAAGAGTCTCAAAAATATGCAAGGATGGGGGAATAGATTTCCAGTCTATACACCTGTACCTGTACACCCAGATAGGCATAGTCAATCACAGAATACCCATTTCCCAGGAAGCAAATTAATGTCTGCAAACTTACCAATTAATTTATGTCATCTAAATAACATTTTAAAAATCATAATAATGGAATTCAATAGGGCAGGGAACCTGTTGAAAAAAGAGGGGGATGTCTGTGGGCACTTTAGTGTCGTAAGCACCAGATGCCCACAAAGGAGACTATCTCTGCATCAACTGGAACTATACCCCACTACCAACTTTTCTTGTCAATATGGGAGGCCAACTTGAAAGAAGCAGAACCAGAATAGAAATTTTTCCATTTTCTCTGTGAGAAATGTCATTGCCTGGCTTTATGATTAAGTGGAGAAGAAGAACAGCAGAATTTTTACTGCCTTCTCTCTCATACGCCACACCTGTCACATAAAAACAACATTTTTTTTCTGTTTACTATGAACTCCTGGGGCTTAAATGAAAAAAAATACTAATTATATTTTCTTTTTTTCTTTTTCAACTGACTTTTAATTCATTGCAAGAGTGCATTCTCTTTCTCCTCACATTCCAGAATAAAAGAGGTTATAGTCTGGGCTGCTATGGTGTGATTAATATGTATGCAAAACTCACAAACATGAGCATTTCCATACTGAATAGGTTACAAAGAGACTATGTTTGATGTGCATACTTTATTATTATTTGACTCCATATTTCTGTCTGGTTTCATTTTAAATTAAATTAAAATTTGATTTAAAATTTCCTTTTGCCAAACATTACTTGTAATTTTGTGATGTGTGTGTGTGTGTATGTGTGTGAAGAGAGAGAGAGAGAGAGAGAGAGAGAGAGAGAGAGAGAGAGAGAGAGAGATCTTTGATGCTCTGTTGTTACACAGATAACTCAGAATTCTTATTTTGGGCTAAGAAATTTAGAAGAGAATCTCTTCATTAGTAACCAAAGAACAAAACAAAACATTTGTGCATCTTCTGCATTGCTATCAGTCTCTGGAGCCAACTGAGGAGCTTCAATGGGTACTTTTCTCTCTTGTCTTTCCTGGACCATCAACGGAGCCCTGGCCAAGAGCTTTCATGGATTTTCTTCTTCAGAGGAGCATCTGTTCTTCCTACTTTCTATCCATTGTAGGTCCCTACTGATATTAGGAGTATCAATAATGAGGAACTCTCTCTTTATTCCTCTCATAGTCTCCTTGCTTTCACTTGATTGAAAGATGTTTAGACTTCCTATCTAATCTGAAAGTGTTAATATGCTCCACAAACCTCTTAGTTGATGGGCTATAGTAACAATATGTTGGTTTGCAAGACAGCCCCAAGGAGAGAGATTCCAACTTATATAGAGAAAGTGACTATGGGATAAGTTCAATGACGTACAGTCAGAGGAGGCAGGGGAGGCAGAGCCTCACCACTGTCATTATGAAAAGAAAAAAAATGTAAAAGGAAAAAGGCAAGAGCTGAGGTCAGGCTGAGCTAGTTGCTGCCAGAGTCAGTTTAAGTTTTAAGTTTTTAAGTTTTATTGGGATTTATAGGCCGCCCTTTTCCCTGAGGGGACTCAGGGCGGCTTACAACCACAAGGGAAGGGGGTGCAGCGTCAAAAAAAAAAAAAAACAGAATGTGAACAAAGAAAAAATAGTAAAAACACAACTTTCGTTCAGCAATCAAACAAACACTCGGGCGGGTAAATTAGGAACCTATCCCCAGGCCTGCTGGGAGAGCCAGATCTTGAGGGCTGCGCGGAAGGTCTGGATGGTGGTGAGGGTACGGATCTCAACGGGGAGGTCGTTCCACAGGGTCGGAGCTGCCACAGAAAAGGCTCTCCTCCGTGTGGTCGCCAGTCGGCATTGACTGGCAGATGGGATTCGGAGGAGGCCCAGTCTGTGCGATCTACAGAAGGCGGCAGGAGAACGACATGCCTCATCTAGTCTGACTTTAGGCGTTTTATGATCACTCGAGCAGAGTTAAGCAAGGGTTAAATGCCGAAAAATTCCTGATGTAGCTGTGGCACGTCATTCTCCTGCCTCCTTCTGTAGAGGGCGCTTTTTAGAGGCTTTTTTAAACAGTTAAGCAGAGTCATCCATGGTGAGGCAGCAACTAGCTCAGCCTGACCTCAGCTCTCGCCTTTTTCCTTTTACATTTTGTTTTTCATGATGACAGGCAAGAGCAGAGTTGAAATCCTCTCTGAAACAGCTGGAAAAGGTACGTGTGGGTCGGAGGGAGTGAGAGGCATTCAAACTTCATCCTCCTGGTGCGGGGCTTTGGGCAAAGGCTGGAGGGAAGTGCTCTCCCCAAGTGTAGTTTGATTGCAGGCAGAGCCACGTTGTCTTTTCAAACCTGTAATCAATGAAGCTGAGCTGGATCCTTCCGGGGATGGGGGAAAGTGTGTGTGCTCCAGTATGGCTCTTTGACTGGTTTCCTGCCCCCTCCTGTGGTCTCCCTGACTCCCTCCAATCCAACTTTGTGTGTGTGTGTGTGTGTGTGTGCTTGTTTGAGAGAGAGTTTGTTTGAGTGAGAGAGGGAAGGAGGTAGGAGAGATAGTCCAATCCAACTTCTGTGTGTGTGTGTGTGTGTGTGTGTGTGTGTGTGTGTGTGTGTGTGCGTGTTTGTGTGTTTGTGTGTGTTTGAGAGAGGGCAGGGAGGGAGAGAGCGAGGAAGGAGGGGAAGGGAGAAGAAAAAGAAAGAAGGAAACTTATTTCGCAAAGGATAAAAACCAATGCTGTCACTTTAAATCGGAACTGAGCATGCCTGGCTGGAGTTGAAGTCCACAAGTCTAAAAAAAATTGTGTCAGTGCCTCACCAGCCATAAACCTCACCGCACATCACTGGATAAGTTGTTGAACTATCGGTGCAGATATCTGGATTCTTACCCACCCAGAGACATAGCAGTTTATGGACGATTTAGGGCCAACATTCTTAGCCCAACCTACAACACAAGACAGCAGCTGTAGGGAAATTATTGACATTTTTTGGTCCTGAAGACAGGGTATAAATGAGAGAGAAAGGGAGGGAGAGGATGGGTAGAAGGGGAAGGGAGGGAGAGGCAGAGAGGGAGATAGTGAGGGAGAGAGGGAGGGAGAGGGAGAGAGAGAGGGAGGGAGCAAGAGAGAAAGAGAGAATATGACTCCAGAGATTATTTTTCTCCTCTGTCAAGTGCTTTGATTTACCATAGCATTAATTGCATTATTATTTTGAGAATCTGACTATTCATGACGTTCATTTAGTATCAATAACAGAACAGAAAGAAGTAAAATAAAATGTCCAGCTTTTTACTTGTATTCTTGCAGAACAATTATACTATTCCTAACATGGACTATGACTGGAGCTAACAGTCTAGGATTATTATTTTCTCCTGAGCCCATAAATAACTGTACTCTATTACAGCATTCAGCATTGTTGTGATAATGTGCTGCCTCTGATTCCTTGCCTCAGGCTTTTTAAAGAAAGAAAATAAAATAAAAATACAGTTTGAAGGCAGGCTCCTGATACAATACAGTTATTTGTTTACTTGTTAACACTTGCAAATATGCAGCAAGTACAGGAGACAGTAAGAAAACTGAATGCAGAATTGATTCATTAGTCTTTCTAAATTAAGGTGACCAGATGTCCCGCTTTTGGCGGGACAGTCACGATTTTTCACAATTTGTCCCGTGATGTTTTTAAAAAGTCCCGATTTTCATGGGTGAGTGGACGAAAGGGCATCAGCAGTGCAGCCAGGACCCACTGTGCGAGGGCAAGTGAAGAGCAGGAGGGGCCTGAGGGAAGTCAGAGGGAGGGGCCTTGGAGGGAGGGGGGAGCCAAGATGGTGGTGGCTGAGGAGGAGGAGGTCTCGCGGCCGCCGCTGTCACCGCCGCTGCCAAGGAATTGCAGAATGATAGTGGCTGTGCGCTGGGATGCCGGCCTGCAGCGCTGGAGGCTGCATGGCAGCAGTGCGCTGCCGAGCACTAACAGGAGTTGTGGGGTGAGCTGGCCGAGCAGCCTCACGTACGCAGTTTGCCTCGCCGCCCGATGGAGGCTGCCCTGCTGCTGGCGCTGCTGCACCTCTGCTCCGCCGCAAAGATGCCACCGCCACCTCTGCCGGCTCTTCCTGCCCAGACACCCGGCGCCCAGGAGCAGCCCGAAGCCCTCCTGCCCACCACCGGCTGCACCGCGGCCGACTCGCCCCAGGCAGGCTGGAAGGCTTCGGGCGTCTGGGCGGGAAGACCCGGCGAGCGGATGGTGGTGGCATCGCCTCCCGGGAGCCGCCAGAAGCCTTCCTGCCCACCACCGGCTGCACCACGGCCGACTCGCCCCAGACGGGCTGGAAGGCTTCGGGCGTCTGGGCGGGAAGAGCTGGCGAATGGATGGCGGTAGCATCACCTCCCGGGAGCCGCCAGAAGCCTTCCAGCCCACCACCGGCTGCATCGCGGCCGACTCGCCCCGGGCAGGCTGGAAGGCTGGAAGGCTTTGAGCGGCGGGCGTCTGGGCGGGAAAAGCCGGCAAAGATGCCACCCCCCCGCCTGCTCTTCCCGCCCGGCCGCCAGCCTCCCGAAGCCTTCCTGCCCACCACCGGCTGCACTGCAGCCGACTCGCCCCAGGCAGGCTGGAAGGCTTCGAGCATCTGGGTGGGAAGAGCCGGCAAGCAGATGGCGGTGGCATCACCTCCCGGGAGTCGCCAGAAGCCTTCCTGCCCACCACCAGCTGCACCACAGCTGACTCGCCCCGGGCGGGCTGGAAGGCTTCAGGCAGGAAGCCACCCCCCCCCGCCTGCTCTTCCCGCCCGGCCGCCAGCCTCCCGAAGCCTTCCTGCCCACCACCGGCTGCATTGCAGCCGACTTGCCCCAGGCAGGCTGGAAGGCTTCGAGCATCTGGGCAGGAAGAGCAGCGAGTGGATGGCGGTGGCATCGCCACCCAGGAGCTGCCAGAAGCCTTCCTGCTCAACACCTACTCTCCCTGGACTTGTTTTGATGAGCGCGGGGCGACTGACGGTAGTTTGCGCCGGCCACACCCACTCAAACTATCGTCAGTCGCCCCGTGTTAAAATCTGGCCACCTTACTCTTGGTGGAAGCTGCGGACACTGTTGGGTGGGCGCTCCCGCGCCGCGCATATCCCTCTCCTTCTTCCCATCGCGCGCGACTCCCCTACCGGTGCTGCCATCCATCGGAGGCGGATATAAAGCTCTGGAAGAGGCACCACGACTGGGGCAAGGTGCCAGTGGGGGCTGCTCTTTGTCCTGCTGTGGGGAAGGGCCCAGGACTCGGACTCTCCGAGGCTGTTGCGGTGGGATAGAAAGGATGATCGGGGTTGGTTTTCTTCCTCCACCCCCCACGCCAGCAGAGTGTCCCCTCTCCCACCTCTCCCCTCCGTCTTGTGAAGGCTGCAATCCACGCCTCCCCCACCCCGATCTTTACTGCTAAGACACAAGGGTGCTCAGCTTTTGGCAGTTATCAATATGGTCACGAGGCGCGATTGATGGAAAAGGAAAGATAAGGGGTGATTGAGCGGCTATTTTCCTTGGAGGAATGGGGATGGGTGGTGGGTGGGGAGAGATTAAGATAAAGAGATGTTAATGAACGGTTCGGGATGAGGGTAGGCTCTCCACAGGATGGGAACCTGAGGATGTTGTGCACTCAGAGTGTCCCCTGTAAGTTTTAGGACTTCTACATGCCCCTTCCAATAATTGGGCTCCCTTCAAAAAGGGTTGGAGATTTTTAGTATCCCATGCAAGCCTGGCCCATCCAGAGGATGGGTGGTGGTTGGGAAAGCCTCTTTTGTTTGCAGACAGTAAGTGCCACGAGCACATTGGTTGGTCACCTCTGACAACTGTCTTTTGATGGGTTTTTTTCCTCCCATGGGGAACGGAGGCTGCTGTATTAGGGATTTGTGTATGTATGTGCATGTAGGCAGAGAGATTTCCTTAGATGAGGAAATGTGTGTCATCTGAAAGATTATGGAGCAGAAGGAAGGTGAATGTGGGCTGTGATGCACCGCTAACCCTCTAGAGATTTTAGCAGAGCACAAAAGGATTGTGGCTCCCAGTAGCAGCAACGGCAGCAAACATCTTCCTTGCCAGCTTCTAAACTGGGATGTTATTGAAAGAAGGGAACCCTTGAATGTGAAGCTAAGGGTAAATTTTAGGCAACTAGATAGTGAGTTAGCTCTCTGATAGTAAAAAGTTGCAGACTGCTTAATTCATTCTCAGAGTATATTCTCTTTTCGTTTTTGCCCTTGGTTTCAATTGGGATTCAAATAAGAACTGTAGTCCAACAGCTAAATTCCGTAAGAAGGGGGATGAGTGCAAACGCCTCTTCCACTGTAAGGCTATGAAGCTGGAGCTGATATGTCAAAGTCTCCAGTTTAAATGTCATCTTAGCTAGGTGACCTTAGGGAAAGTACAGCTGTCAGTTAAGGTACCTACCCCCATCTGCTGAATGAAGATAATAATATATTCTGATTTAAGGGAATGATAGCAAACAAGGCTTCTTGAAATAATGCTTGCAAAGTAATATAGAAATGTTGGCTGCAAAAGTTGATGGGATTAGGAGAGATGGCAAAATAGACTGCTTTGATTAAAGAACACAATTTTGTTTCTACTTGGAAACCCCTTTTGTGCTTTGGGGGAGGGGGAGTAAAACTTTGATTTTGGTTTTCCTGATTAGATAGTTGGTTGTTATAGAATTGGATAGTATATATTATTGTGTAAAAGTAAAAAGTTGAGGTTGTAATGTTATTATCTTCTACTGTGCTAAAAAAGAGTCAGAAGTCAATGCCTCCCCCCCTTTTCCCCTTCTACCACACACTTTCTCCTTTTTCCCTTTTTCCATTCTTAATTTCCCCTTTTCACTTTTTTGTCTTTTATATTCTGATAAACTAATAAAAATAACTAAGCAGGCGAGAAAGATGAAAAGTAAATGTGATTAAAGTTCACTTTTCATCTTCCTCCACCATCAGTGCCTTTCCCTCTCACTTTGGCCTTTTCTAGTGGAGCAAAAATAATATTTCTGTCAAAGCTTCCTTCCCAGGGGAGAACTCCCATAATGCCAAGAGATGGGCATTAAAGACAACCCAAAAAAGAAAGACCCTATCCCAGAAATCTTGCTTCAAGACGAATTTCCCCCCATTTCCCTCATTACACTAAAAAAAATCTCTTCCGTGTCTTCCTACTAAATGAGAGCCTTTTGGTGTAGTGGTGAAAAGGCTGGCCTACCCACCAAGGGAAGATGAGTTTGAGTCCTGCTTTTGGGCCAGTCATTCTCTCTCAGCCCAACCCACCTCACAGGGTTGTTGTTATGTGGAAAATATTAAAAGGAAGATTAGGTATGTTTTCCGCCTTTCAGTTATTTGTAAAAATAAGACAGATGGGATAAAAATCTAATAAATAATAAAAAATAAAAATAAATGAACCATAGACCATTTATTCTATCAGAACATCTTATTCCTAATCAATTCAATTGGATTATGCCTTCATGAGGATTGAAGGTAGCATTAACTAAAAAGTCCCAATTTTTTTTTTAAATTTTTAATCAAGACACCCCCCCCACCCCCAGTCAATGGTGTCCCTCTTTACCAATCTGAAAATCTGGTCACCTTATTCTAAATATAAAACATGTCAAACATTAAATACACAATTAAGCCACAAGGTAAGCCAATTCTACAGTTTGAATAGCTTTTGAATGCTCTCTAGTTCATGACATCTTGAATCCTTAGACTCCATGCTGTCTCATATCTTTCTATGCCTTGTTTACATTAATGAAGTCTTTAAGAAAATCAATATAGATTTTTGTGTGTTTCAAGTTGCATTGGAACAAGACAAAGACAAATTTATAATACGGTGGAAAAAAGTAAAATCTAGATCATGGAATTTTCAAAGCCAAGAAGGAAAGCTTCTGAAATCGTTAACCTCTAGAAGAGGGTAAAATTGATGAGCTCTGGGAATGTGCCAAGTTGGTT
The DNA here is from genome assembly GCF_009769535.1 of Thamnophis elegans. Lineage (NCBI taxonomy): Eukaryota > Metazoa > Chordata > Lepidosauria > Squamata > Natricidae > Thamnophis > Thamnophis elegans. The sequence goes on along the minus strand of NC_045544.1, from coordinate 50,648,207 downwards.
TCTTGAGGAGAATCCTGAGTGAAGGACACAATAGACAAAGCAGCCAAAAATATTAAAATATAGTCATTCAGTTTACTCTCTCATGATTAGACTACAATTGAAAATCTTCTAAAATGACGGCCACTTATTTTGATTTGATGAAGGGGGAATGTATGGGCAATTTAAAAAATGCAAACCCTCCTTTCTTTTTGAAACATTATTTAATGAAAATGTTGATAGGTAAGACTACAGATCCAGAAATAAGCAATATTGAACATGAAGAGCAGATGTCCATGGAAGGAGATAATGCTTTTTCGATATGGGTCTTTTGACGCTGATATTTGCTCACAGATCAAATAGAATGTCAGCCAGACAAAATGTAACTGTATGAAATTGGTAACATTTATCAACAGTTATATAATCTGTATATCTTCCCCAATTTTCCATTCTTCCATTTGACTTACAATATTTTTCAATGTATAAGACGCACCAGAGTATAAGACGCACCAAGATTTTGAAGAGGTAAACTAAAAGCCCATTTTTGTTTGTTTTTGCTGTCCCCAGCCCCCAGAAACAAAAAGTTTTTGCACTCTTTGTTTTTTGTGCCTTCAATGAGAACTCTGGATTAATATGTTTTATGTTCATTCATTGTTTACTTGACTGATCACTGTATTTTCAAGTGTCTTCTTGTGTTTGTTGTTATTTATTATTGTGGTTTGTTGCACAGTCAACCTGAAGTTCAGACTGGATTTGGCATATTTATGGAATCTTTCCTAAGGACCTGGCATAGCCAAATGTTGATGTTTGAACATGTCACAGGATGTAGACTGTTCCAAGTAAATCTGTCTTTTTCAATTGACAAATAGCACTTTTCTGAATGCCAATGATGTCCAAGTGGTGATTTAGTTGCTTTGGGATTGTACCCAAAGTGCCTAGTAATATGGGTACTCCCTTTGCTTTCTTTTGCCACAGTTGCTCTATTTCTATTTGCAGGTCTTTGTATTTCATTATCTTCTCCAGTTCTTTCTCTTCTATTCTGCTGTCTCCAAGTACTGCATGCATACTATGCAATTTTTTTTGTCTTCCTTATCAACAATAGTTAAGTCTAGGGTTCTATGTAACACAGTCGCACTTAATAGTTTGTCAGTTTGAACTCTAAAATCCCAGAGTACTTTAGCTTCTTCATTTTCTGTGACTTTCTCTACTATATGGTCCCACCAGTTATTTTTTGCATTGTTTCTCTTATTTTGAAAGATCTTCCCCTCTACAGCAGAAACAGCTCTATAGAAATTAGTCCTCAGTCTAGTATAATTCCATGATCCCATGAGGAATGAACCTTGGTCAGCCTCTAAAATATGTTCCCTCTTATAATTCTCCATGTTCAAAAATGTTAGCCATTAATTTGAACTGTAGAAATAATCTTTCATGTCAACAATTTTAGCTGGCTGTCATTTTTGAATGCATGAAATCTTAATGGCAGCACAAAGTCATCCAGAAAATAATTCTGTTAGTGACACTGCCAATCTTGACCATGTATCTCAGCAGGAAAAAAAAAAGTGTTCTTGGGCAGTGAATTGATTCCATCACATTTCTTTCCCATTTTATTAGGCAGGCCTAATGCTTCTCATTGTGACAGCTGGTGACAACTCAACTGACATCTATCCTAATTTGTCCTATAACTTCATAGATTTAAAAACACTATCCTCGATGCAGTCAATTAAATGTAAAAAAAAAATGAAATGTTGATTGCAAATGTTATCCACTGTTCATGTTTCTCTTTTTTTTAGACATTTAGACATTTTATTAAGATTTATAGGCCACCCTTCTCCCTGAGGGGACTCAGGGCGGCTTACAATCACAGGGAAAGGGGTGCAATACCAAAAGACAAACAGTGAGTGAACAAAATAAAATAATAAAACACAACTTGCATTCAACAGTCAACATGTTATTCTCTACTTTATTCTGATGTTCCTAATAATAAATTAACATTAATTTATTATTAATGTTAGTTTCTCTTTATCGTCCAGAATTTGCCTGCCCTTGGACACTCTTTTGTAAGGCCCTTAAGATCCAGTTTTGCCAACAGGTCTGGGAAATCCAGAATGTGATAGAGTCTGTCCCATTCTTATTTGATTGACTGATTGTTGTCGCTGGAAGGCAGGTGAGGGTGTTACTGCTTTTTATTGTTTCTATATTGTGTTTTTATCTTTGTAAGTCACCTGGAGTCACTGAAGGGTTCTATTCAGTTCATTTAGTGACCATTTGAAGTCACAACGACCCAAAATGTTTTTGACTTATGGCCATTTTTCACACTTACAACCAATGCAGCATCCCCATGACCACATGATCAAAATTTGGAAGGTTAATAACTGGTTTATATTTATGATGGTTGCAGTGTCCCACTATCATTAAGTTAAGTTAACTAACTTAACAACTGCAATGATTCATTTAACAACTGTGGCAAGAAAGTTGGTAAAATAGGGCTCAATTCATTTAACAAATGTCTTGCATAACAGTAGAAATTTTGGGCTCAATTTTTGTGGACTACTTGTATTGAAGAATGGGAATGAAACCATATATGTTAATGGTACTGATGAAAGTAAATGTGCTATGCAAATATTGAAAAATGCTAAGACTACAAGTATGGATTATATACTTTGATAAATATAGGTAGGTGGAATGGCTGTGCAAATTGTTTAATGTAGGTATGAAGGCTCCATCTTTTTCTGTTGAGTGGAAGCAAGCTGTTATTATTCTCCTGTTTGAAGAGAAAAGAAACAAAAGTGAATGCAAAGATGTAGGGAACTATTGGCAAAATTCTGATTGTAATTAGAGATGGTTTTGATCAAAAGGAAAAGTTTTATGCTGGGCAGAATGTACAGTCCAGATTTTTGCTCTTCAGCAGGGCATTGACAAAGACAGATTGTGAAAATAGAATTTATGACATGTTTATTGATTTAGAAAAAATGTAGTTGAAAGTGAATAGGCTTGAATATGGAATGTAAGGTTGATTGTGAATGGAAGTAAAGCTACATAAGAATAAATTGAATGTTTAAACAAGAAGAGAGAATCAAGAACAAATGGGTGCTAGAAGAATGCAGATTGCAAACAAATAGTTGTGATCGATATGAAATAAGTATGTTGAGTTGGTTTGGTCATATAGAAAGCAAGGAGTAGGATTAAAGTGCAAATGAAATATATGATGGAAATACAAAGTCTAAGGAAATTGTGGTAGTGGAGGAGTTGAGATTTTGAAGAAGAAAATTTTGAGAAGTTTAGAGAAGAAAAAAATCTGTTTTTATTGGGATGGTTTAGAAATATTGGAAGTTAATAGATTAAAGAAGCAATGTGGAAGTAGATTTTAATTTATTTGGCATACTATTCCTCCTTCTCTTTGTTTTGCATAATGTATCTTGGTCCAAAAATGAATAGTATCATGGAAGAGAGAGGTTTAGAGGTTTAGAGGTTTATTAACATTTATAGGCCGCCCTTTTCCCTGAGGGGACTCAGGGCGGCTTACATAAAATCAAGGGAGGGATATACAAACAGTAACGCAGACAAACATAGAATAAAATAATGAGCAACATTCATTCATCATTCGGGAGGGGCAATTATCTCTGTCCCCAGGCCTGACGGGCTAGCCAGTTCTTAAGGGCTATGCGGAAGGCCTGGACGGTGGTGAGAGTACGAATCTCCACGGGGAGATCGTTCCAAAGGGTCGGAGCTACTACTGAGAAGGCTCTCCTCCTTGTAATTGCCAGCCGGCACTGGCTGGCAGATGGAACTCGGAGGAGGCCCAATCTATGAGATCTAATTGGTCGCAGGGAGGTAATTGGCAGAAGGCGGTCTCTCAAGTACGCAGACCCACTACCATGGAGGGCTTTATGGGTGACTAATAGCACCTTGAAGCGCACCCGGAGATCAACAGGTAGCCAGCGCAGCTCGTAGAGGATAGGTGTTATGTGGGTGAACCGAGGTGCACCCACGATCACTCGTGCGGCCGCGTTCTGGACTAGCTGAAGTCGCCGGATGCTCTTCAAGGGCAGCCCCATGTAGAGCACATTGCAGTATTCCAGCCTAGAGGTCACAAGGGCCCGAGTGACTGTTGTGAGAGCCTCCCGATTCAGGTAGGGTCGCAACTGGCGCACCAGGCGAACCTGGGCAAATGCCCCCCTGGTCACAGCCGTCAGATGGTGGTCAAAGGACAGCTGTGGATCCAGGAGGACTCCCAAGTTGCGAACCCTCTCTGAGGGGTGTAGAATTTGACCCCCCAGCCTGAGCGATGGAGTACTGGTCGAATTGTTGGGAGGGAAGCACAACAGCCACTCGGTCTTTTCCGGGTTGAGTACAAGCTTGTTAGCCCTCATCCAGTCCATAACGGCCTCAAGACCTCGGTTCATCACGTCCACCGCTTCATTGAGTTGGCACGGGGCGGACAGATACAACTGGGTATCGTCCGCATATTGATGGTATCTTATCCCGTGCCTGCGAATGATCTCACCCAGCGGTTTCATGTAGATGTTGAATAGTAGGGGGGATAAGACCGAACCCTGCGGCACCCCATATATTAGGGGCCTAGGGGTCGATCTCTGCCCCCCCACTAACACCGACTGCGACCTGTCCGAGAGGTAGGAGGAGAACCACCGCAACACAGTGCCTCCCACTCCCACCTCCCGCAGTCGTCGCAGAAGGATACCATGGTCGATGGTATCGAAAGCCGCTGAGAGGTCAAGGAGAATCAGGATGGATGCATGGCCTCCATCCCTGGCTCTCCAGAGATCATCGGTCAATGCGACCAAAGCGGTTTCTGTGCTGTAACCGGGTCTGAAGCCTGACTGGAAGGGGCCAAGATAACTTGCTTCCTCCAAGGACCGCTGAAGCTGGAAGGCCACCACCTTCTCAACAACCTTCCCAAGAAAGGGAAGGTTGGAGACTGGACGGTAGTTGTTAAGGACAGCTGGATCCAAGGATGGCTTCTTCAGGAGGGGTCTCACCACCGCCGCTTTTAGCGCGGCGGGGAAGTTCCCCTCCCGAAAAGAGGCGGTAACAACCGCCTGGATCCAGCCTCGTGTCACCTCACTGCTGTTAACAACCAGCCATGAGGGACACGGGTCCAGTACACAGGTGGAGGCACTTACAGCCCTCATGGCCTTGTCCACATCCCCAGGGGCAACATCCTGAAACTCAACCCAGAGGTGGTCTACTTCATCCTCTTGTGCCTCGGCTGGAACTGCAGAGATGGAGTCCAAGTCCGACCGAATACAATTTTGTCCGCTAAGAATTGGGCATAATCCTCAGCTCTGCCCTGTAAGGGTTCCCCCGTTTCCCTCCTATTTAGTAGGGAGTGGGTTATCCTAAACAGGGCGGCTGGGTGGGACTCTGCGGACGCAACCAAGGTGGCTATATGAGATCTTTTCGCTGCCCTAAGTGCCCTGGTGTATTCCTTGGTGCTGATGGTTACCATTGCTCGGTTCGATTCGGACTTATCGGACCTCCATAGGTGCTCTAGGCGTCTCCTCCGGCGCTTCATCTCCTGGAGTTCCTCGGTGAACCAAGGAGGTCTCCGGGATCCGCCGCCTCGGAGGGGCCGTAGTGGCGCAATCCGGTCGAGGGTCTCCGATGCTGCCGAGTGCCAGGCAGCAACCAGAGTCTCTACCGGACTGTGGGTGAAAGTATCAGGAATGACCCCAAGCTCCGTCTGGAACCTTAACGGCTCCATAAGTCGCCTGGGGCGGAACCACCTGGTCGGTTCCTCCTCCCTACAGTGGGGGTTTGGTCTCCGGAAGTCAAGCCTCAGTAGGCAGTGGTCTGACCACGACAGGGGTATGATGTCGTTACCCCTCAGACCAAGATCACAAATCCACTGCTCCGAGAGAAATACGAGGTCGAGCATGTGACCCGCTGAATGGGTTGGGCCCCGGATTACTTGGGTCAAGCCCATGGCCGTCATGGAAGCCATGAACTCCTGCACCCCATCAGAGTGTTCACCGAGCAACGGCAAGTTGAAGTCCCCCAGGACCATCAGCCTAGGGAACTCAATTGCCAGCTCGGCTACCGACTCGAGGAGCGAGGGGAGGGCTGCTGCAACGCTGTTGGGAGGCAGGTACGTTAACAGCAGACCCACTTGACCCTTGAGGTCCAACTTTACCAGCAGAGACTCACACCCGACAAGCTCCGGAGCAGGGACCCTACGAGGAGCTAATGACTCCCGGATAACAATAGCCACACCCCCACCCCTTCTCTGGGCTCTCGGCTGGTGCAGCACCTGAAATCCTTCTGGGCACATCTCTACGAGGGGGACTCCTCCCTCTGGGCCCAGCCAGGTTTCAGTAATACATGCCAGGTCTGCCCTCTCGTCTAAAATTAAGTCCCGGACAAGAGGAGCTTTATGTACCACAGACCTGGCATTTAGCGACAGCAGCCTGAGTCCAGGGTCCTGATTACTTGCACCATCTGGTCTCGGAGTGGGACTCATAGGGCCGGAAGGAGGGATCTCTGTATGTAGCGAACCCTCCTTCCCCGGTAATCCCCAAGCAATCCCCACGTAACAGTTAAAACACAAAAATTACAACAATATAATAGTAAAAAGTGGGACATTCATTCATCTCATACGTATCCCATGCATATCCCATACAAGGAGAAGAAAAAAAAGATGGAAGAAAAGGAAGAAAAGAAGATAAATTGCGCAGTTGATTAAAAATGCAAGATCAGATAGCATAACTGGCTCTCAGTGTTCAAGGTGGTTGAAGTGGCTGGAGACCAGTTACAGTTCAGATAAAATATATGGGGGAGTGTCTTATATCCCCCCTCTTCTTCTGTAAATTTAAAAAGGTTCAACCGGCCGGAACAGTCCAAGATGGTAAAGGGTTTTCTTGTGCAGGCACTGTCCAGGGCGATGCCACAAGGGTAGCCACAAAAAGTAATAATAGTGACAATAATCAAGGCCAGATGGAGATGTGCCAACAAGCCTAGGAATCCAGAGGCCGTGGCAGAAAAAGGCCGGATGTTGAAATGCCACAATAAGAGATAGTCCAGTGCCAAACAGAGAACACAGGGGGAAGCCTCACAACAGTGGGGGCAGGCAAAGACAGAATCGCTTCTGTGGGGCCACCTGACCAGACAAGAGCGGAGGAGGGGGGGCAAAGACGGGGCGAAAATGAAGCCGAACGGGGGGGAGAGCCATCCGGAGGGACTGCCGTGGCACCAGGCAAAGCCAGCCGCCCAGCTTCCTCAGTCCCAAGAGTAGTTCTGACCGTCCACTCTCCCTCCGAAGCAGCAATAGTCCGGCAAAGCCCCCAGGAGACACAGCCAACACGTTCACCCTCAGCAATGTTCTTATTAGTCCGTTCTCTCTCCGAGATAATGGCAGCCAAGCAAAGCCCCCAGGAAGCGCAGCCAACAGTTCCAATAATTCCTCCGTCCGTCCGCTTACACTCCGGGCGATGGTAAACAGAGAAAGTCCCCAGGAGGTGCAGCTAGCAACACGAGGCCACCGAACCTTTGAAAAATGCCGAGGGACGTCGCCGCCAGAGAAAGACGCCGAAGTACGCTACCCGCCGTTCTCAGCGTGGCCTCGCCTCCCCCACCGCCGGGCAGCACACAGACCTCCGATGTTTGAACGAGCCGGGGCCACCCGAGGACGGCGGCCCCCGCAGAGGTCTGGCTTCCTCAGATCCCCCAGACTCCGGACATCCCTAAGGACCTCTTCACGGGAAATTCAAATCAATTTTTTGAGGTTTCCAGCGTTTTTCCGTCTGAGTCAGAACGGAAAAGAGCGCCTAGGAGCCATCTCTGATCTCGCACATGCGCAGAAAAGAGAGTCTGCCTCCATGTATCTAGTCTTCAGAGTACAGTGATACTTTTCCTTCCAATAGACAGAAGCAAAGCTAAAGCACTTGGCATATTAATAAAGATAGAAAATAGAATGAAATGTTAAAAGCAAGACAGTTTATTGCTCTGAATCACAGAATCAAATAAGCATTAGCTTCAACTAAAGTTTTCAAAAAATCTTCTCAACTGAACACCAATCAAAGTTTTCACGTTTCAAAAGCTTGAATTTTCATGCAGTATTGCCTACCATCCAAAACTGTTAATGATTAACCCTTTTAAAATTAGAAACTCACCAAATCCATATTATGCAAAGGGGCCAAATAATTTGAAACTAGATTAATTTGGACCAATTGATCATGTTATGCATTTTAGGATTTGGTATTCAGTCAATGTAACCCCAAACCTTTACAGTTTCATCTGCTGATCTTTTCTCTGATCTCCTCTAAGAAGCCCTTCCAGTTGCTTTAACAATCTGGATAAACAATGTGCAATGTTGCCGAAGGGCCTGAAAAATATTGCTCTTATTAACATCGCCAAGATTATGGATACTTCTATTTCTTTTCCCTATTTGTGCATAAAACCGTAGCGCTTTGATGAACGCCAATGTTAGCAAATGCACTACTCCATTAAAACCAAAGTAGAACAAAGTAAATACTTGTTTGCTTATTTAGATCCTAATAAATACATGGAATTACCTTAACGAGCTCCTGCTCAATGAGGGAAGTTCTCTGCTTAGTCACTCATGCCCTGGTCATCTCCTGCTTGAACTATTGTAAAGTGCTCTATATGGATAACCTGGAAATTTTAGACCACCAAAGAAAGGTATATGTAACACCTCTGCATTGGGTGCCAGTTTGCTTCTAGATCTAAATCAAGGTGTCAATTGTGAGTCATAAACCCCTAGATGGCATGCAGCTAGGCTATCTATGGCATCATCTTCATTCCATTACATCATCCTGTCCCATCTGTCAGGCAGAGATGGAATCTTGAGCTCAAAATTTATGTTGCTAAGCAAGATAGTTATTAAGCGAATTTTACTCCACTTTTCTTCAGAGTTAAGTGAATCACTGTAATTGTTAATTTAGTCACACGGTTGTTAAGTGAATCTGGTTTACCCATTGACTTTGCTGGTCAGAAAGTTGCAAAAGATGATCACATGACCCCAGGCTGCAATTGTCATAAATGTGAATCAGTTGCCAACTGTCTGAATTTTGATTGTGCAACTATGGGGATGCTGCAATGGTTGTAAGTGTGAAAAATGGTCATGTCACTTTTTGCAGTGATGTTGTCACTTTGGATGGTCACTAATGAACTGTTGTAAGTCGAGGGCCATCACAAAGATGAAGGAGAGGCCGATAGATTTTCCAGTTAATAGCATTGCTCTAACCAAGACCATGTACTTTCAGATAGCATTTCAAATCTTGCAACCAAGGTGTGCAAAACATCACTTTTTAAAAATTGTTAGCTCTCTGTTCATGAGTTGGTGGCAGAGCAGTAACATATTGGAAGTAGAATAGAAAGTTTTTCTGTGGGCCAACCTCACCATTTCAAAAACATTGCTTAAAATAACATACAGTCTAAAGAGAACAGTAAGACCAGGTGATATTACAGAAGTCCAGGCTGGTCCTAGCAGATAGCATTAGCATTTTAATACTTCCAAGAATTATTTAGAAACAAAGAGAAAATGCAGCCAATAACTTTCAGCTACCTATCTAGTTCCAAATGGAAATGAGTTTGGACAATGCAGGCACAAATATTATATACCGTATGCAATTCAGTGCAATTTAGTGTGTTCTCAATTCCAAGGGGTATTTCATTACAATGTAGAAGAATAATTTCATCTACCCAAGAGAGGGAGGGAAATCCTACTATACCCCAGGTGTACAGATGATGGATGTATCATTTGGATAGATGACTCATATTCATTCCTGCATTTATTACAGTTTATGGTCGCAGTTCTGTCAAAACCTCTTTAAAATATTCATCTGAATAATCCTTTTGTTATTGCAAAGAGCACAGCGATTAGATTCCAGGGACTGTTACAAGCATAACTATAAATGGAGCTACAAAATTCAGTGCTAATGAGAAAAGCTAAAATTCAAAAAGCATGATACATTTTCCAGGATTTTTTTTTCCTGGACCAATAAACTCCACATAATAGTTGGAATATTTTTCACCCATTTGTAGTTGCAGGACAAACAAAATGTTAATTCAGAAGGAATTGAGGGGAAATACTCAATAATGGCTTTCATCTTAGAGTTTGTATTCCCCCCCCCCCCTGCAAGATTAGTTTCTTTTTAGCTCTCTCTTCTCTCTGAGGGGGAAAAAAACTTTCAGTTTGGCATCAATAATCAAAAGTATTCTTGCTTTACACATTGTTACATATGTGTAGAACAAGGGGATGCAGTGCTCAGTGGCTAAGACATGAGTTTGTCAATCAGAAAGGTCGGCAGGTTGGCGGTTCAAATCCCTAGCACTGCATAACGGAGTGAGCTCCCGTTACTGTCCCAGCTTCTGGCAACCTAGCAGTTCAAAAACATGTAAAAATGCAAATAGAAAAATAGGAACCACCTTTGGTGGGAAGGTAACAGCGCTCCATGCATCTTAGCATTTAGTCATGCCAGCCACATGACCACGGAGATTTCTTTGGACAGCACTGGCTCTTCAGCTTAGAAACAGAGATGAGCACCACCCGCTAGAGTCAGGAATGGCTAGCATATATGTACGAGGGGAACCTTTACCTTTTTACATACTTACAAGTCCAGCAAGCTATGTCTTGAATATAAATCTTCATTTATAGCAATACTAAAGACAACAATCCAAATATGATCACAAAAAGTTTTCAACACTTAACCATCCCAGTTAAAGGTTAGATGCCTACTAAACTTGGTAATCTTGTCTATGTGTGTAGGACAGGGAAAATGTTTGTTGGCCTGGTGTATTGCCCAGGCACAACACTTGATTAAGTGGGTTAGTGTATTGGCCTGGACAAAAAAGGCCTTGAGAGACAGGAGAAAAGGCTGCTATGAAGCCAATGTTCAGAATAAAGAAACCTGAATGTGGAACAGAGTTATACTTTTAAGAAAATGTATCAAACAAGACCATCCCTAGTTCTCACAAGGACACAGTGGGGAGGGGGAAAGAATATCCAACATGCAGATACTGTTCACTGTGTCTTTCTAATACAAGTCATGTTGGCCAGACATAATTTTGGATTCTTGGCAATCTTGAAAGGCAAATGGTTATCAGGACTCTACAAAACAAAATGGGAAACAAAATGATACAAACTTAAAAAATATGAAGTTTGTCCATCTCCTGTGGTTTCCAGGGTCTGCTAGGTTGTTGTTTTTTTAAAAGGGAGTTGTTATGGAGTTCCACAAGAACTTGATGGGGTTCCATGAAAGACTGAGGACCAGGAGAAGGTTCTTTTGAATGCAGGTATTTTCCATCACTGAGGAGATGCTCCAAGGTTTATTTGGTCTTTTGTTTTTATTAACAGGTTCTGCAGTCTGAAGAGTTTTGAAAATCAGTCATTTTAATTAATAAACATGCAAGGTATTCACAATTTATCTTGCAAAGATATTCTGAACTATTGTTAATAATACACAGATTAGGCCAAAGTCTTCTCCGAAATTCATTCATTCATTCATTCATTCCTACCAACCTACCTACCTACCTACCTACCTACCTAACTTGCTTCTTTCCTTTCCTTCTTTCCTTCTTGGTATATTCCAATGCTTACTTATCATTTGGTAAATCAAATAGTAAGTCCTGAATGTCTCATTATGATAAGTTTAAAATACCTATTATTCTACATTCTTTATAGAAAGCATAACTAGTTTGCAACAAATGGATTCTGTATCTAAATATCAATTATAGCAATATTGACTATTAATTGGTTGATTTTCCATGCATATTTTTCTTTATGCATTTTGTAAAATCATTTTGTCTTTATAATAAAGAATTGTATTTGTATAACTACACAAGGTATGACTGTGAATTTGGGGAAAAATATAGAGAGAAAATAGATCCTTTATATATAGGTTTTCGTTTTTATACTTTTGCCTCTTATTAAGAAGGAGAATTATTAATTAATACTTTACAAAGCAGAATCTATAATTAGCAAATTGGACAATATTACTGAGAAAGCAGAAGAAAATAGCATTCAAGACCATTTTAGAAGAAATATTGAAGAGGCTATTTATAGTTTCAAAGATTACAAATCAGCAATTAATTTGAGAAGTGCTGTCTTCAGAATTAAAATACTTTATGATTCACTAACATTTCTATTCAGTTCATCTTTTCATCCCAAACTTTCAATCTAAAGAACAAAAATGTCAGCGGTCTTAATACAGAAGAGAGGAGAAAAGGAGTTTATTACAGAGATTTAAAGGCAATCAAGGAAAAGCAATGTAGTCATTAATATATTTAATTGGTTCTAGAAACAAAATGTAAAAGGTTCCAAAATGGATATTTCTTCAACTACACAGTTTGATCTTACCTTTAAAAAAAGATTCTAGTGATGGTGCTAATAGGATTTACAATGCTAATCCATGCAATCAGCAGAACAAATTCCACCATGTCTCAAGACAGAGAGCTTAGATGAGAAATTAAACATTTTAATTTGGTTTAGTATATATAAATTCCAATAGGCATCTATAATGTGGCTCTCTACAAACAAATATAATATTTATCTGAGTATAAAAGACATAGGTAGAATATCAAATGTTAAAGAGATTTTAGAAAACAGAATATTGTTTGAGTCTTAAACCACATGCAAATTAAAAGAATTTGCTCAATTTTCTTTCAAAAGCATCAACTTTTATCAGGCTCAAACATATTCACTTTCGTTTCCCAGTCCCATATGCCCGAGGATAGAAAAGAGCTTTTAAAGATGCAGAAAAGGCAGCAATGTTTTTCAACAAAGGAAGGTGGTTGATTTATCAAATTAAAATGCAACAAGGTAGCTTTAGTTCATACCTGCCAAAAGTTTCAATCAGAAAACAACTATGTGATCATTTCAATGGGGCCTACATTTAAAAACAGTAACAATTGCCTACTCAATACACATTTTTTACTCTCAAGCCAACGAAATAGAAAATTATTTATTAGTTCAATATATTTATGTATTTTATTATTTCTTTTTTATATTTATGTATTTATTTTATTTTATATTATTTGTTTATTTATTAAATATATTTACAGTATAGCCTACAAGACTGGAAAACACCGGAATACCAAATTCTATACAGAATCATTTGTGGCAGCATCTGATCTGAAATGTGGACTGAATTTAGACTACAACTATGCCCACTTCATAAAACATTGAGAATTATCTTGGGATGGGAAAGAAATCAGAAGAAGCTGTAATAATGGAAGACTTCATCTATGCTTGTGTGCTCTGCCCATAAACAAGAAATCCAAGTTCTTGGAATCAAACAAAAGAACCCTGAATTAACCTAAATGGTAATTGTGATCTGTTATGAGATCTAAAGGTCATGGAAGCAATAGAGAACAGTGACCATAGTGCTATTATATTAAGCATAGTTGCAGATTGGGGGGAGGGGGAGGAGACTGCCAGTAGGATCCAAATAATGACATTTCCCCACAAAAGGGAAGCTTTCCTGTGTTAGAAACAAATTGTTCAATTAAGACCAGAGCTACTATATTTAAGCAGCAAAACTCCAAACAGCCACTAGATAGCAGCAAAGAGATAAGGCAGTTCTAGCTTTTGACTGCCATCTAGTAGTCAATCACAGTTTTTACAGCTGGCTTAGGTCATCTTAGGTGGTTCACCCTTTAGATGGGCCTTGATGTGATTCAAAACAGCTATCCCTATGTTCTCATAATAATGTTGCACTAATTCTGCCTAGCCTAAAGATGGCCTTAGAAATCCATTTTTATGAGTTCAAAGGAGAAGTAGATACGGCCTCAGTATATATCCTTTTCTTCCACCAATCTCCTCAAAATAAGCAAGGGTCACAGCTGCATATGTTACCAACTCCTGTACATTAATTGCATAAACTTCTCACCAGTTTTAATATATAACCAAAAAATGTTATCAGGAAAAAACACTCTTTGGATGCACCAGGACCTTACCTTTCTGCTCGGCTCCTCGCCATTCATCAAGCAAATAATTCCTCAGCCTGGGTGGTGTAAGAATAACTGCCAACATACACTGCAGGTGGGAAGCATTTGCTGATGTGGTTAATTTATCATTTTTACGATTCTCTCAGGCTGCTTTTGCCTAATTGCAAGAGGGTTTCCTTTCAGCTACAATAGTGGTTCCCAACTTTCTCACTGCCCCCCACCCAGTGGTGGAATTCAAATTTTTTTACTACTGGTTCTGTGGGCGTGGCTTGGTGGGTGTGGCTGGGGGGTCATGTGACTGGGTGGTTTGCATGATGGAAGGAAGATAGTAACAATAAAATTCAAACTGTAACAATTAATTGCACATTTATTCAAAATCCAATTTAAAAACCTTTTAGTTAATGTTAATTCAACAAATTGTTGAACATGATCCAGTGATTCCAGGTTTTCAAAGTCTGATAGTCATTTATCAAGAACCTTAGTAACTAATAACTTAGTAAACTCAGTAAAATGTAGTAACTACTTCACTGTTCAGTAAATTCTTATGAGATGGATGGGCTTGATGAAGTGATACCAGTTTCCCAATATCTGGTTTTAAGTCACTTAGTAGGAGTCTTAATCACCACGTTCAGTAATCTGAGTCAATTTCTTTATATCTAGTCACTAGATGACCTACGAAGTCCCTTTCAATTTTATTAAGATCCACCTGAAGAATCTCGCTCGATTTGTCGGGAGCGGACCCTTTTAAAAAGGGGTCTGTTTATGGAGCTTCACCCCTCTACAAAACTTCCCTAGCCCACAGAGAAATTCACTGAACCAGCAAACGTGGGAGTCGCGTTTCTGGAAGAGTAAATCTTAATTCTTACCTTCTGGGACTGCGCCCCCCCTCCCCCGGAATCCTTTTGGCGCGTCTGAATGGAAGCGTTATGGAGGGGCTTTTGAACTCCTGGACCCCCATCCCCTCCTCCGTTCCCTCCTTCTCCCACCTCCCACCCCCTTCAAATTTGGAAATGTTCAAAGTTCCCGTTCAGAGCTGGTGTAGCAGGTTTGACTTACAAGCCTGTCCTAGGGGCAGAGGGAAGGGGGTCTTTAATGTGCAGCGGGGAGTTGGGGGGGGGGGAGGCAGAGCCGCGAAGGTTCAGCGCAGCAAGCTACCTCCCGCCCCCCACATAGGTATGTCCCCGAGCCTCTGCTTTGATATGGGCTTCTCTCGCCCCAAATCTTGCGTCACTCCCCCTCCCACCCCTCGCAGGGGGTTGGTTCTCCCCCCTTCCACTTGGAAAGCTCTCCTCGCATGGGGAGGTGGGGCTGGGGCGGGAAGCGGAATTTCGCATCCAGCAACCAAGGCTGTTTAAACAAAAAAGGGTGGCCTGTCCACGACTCTCCTGACCCCCTTTCCTGCTTCTTCTCCTTCCCTCCCCCAATCTTCGGAGAAGGATGAATCAAGGAGAGGCCACTGACCAGGAAGCGGAGGGAGGGAGGGGATTTTCAGAAAAAGGTAGAAAGGAGCAACCCCCAGGCAGGAAGGGAAAATCCAGGTTCAATCCAGAGAGCCACCCCCACCCCAATTTGAAATGTGTGGCGGAGTTCCCATGATGCATGGGAACAAGCAGAATCAGCTGGTTCTCCCAGAATTTCCTCCCGGGGGAGGGGGCTCAGAGAAGTTGCATAGAGGAAACTTTGTAAAGAAAAAGACCATTGTCTTACCTGAAGGGTCGTTTTCAGGGCTCTGTGAAGGAGAGTCCAGCAAGGGTAAATACAGCCAACTGCCCAAAGCTGAATTGAAACTTTAAGCCATGCCTCTGGTGCTGATTATCCCAAGATTTTCAATGAAGACGTGGAACTGTTGCATGCTGAGAAGTCCAACAGTGGATCAACTGGAAACACAACCGGAACAAGTCCAACTGGAACATCCAAAGAAACAAACGTGATAACAGCGGAGCCAGACCCCAGGGTGGGGTGGACTCTCCTTTGCAGCACCCTGAAAATGACCCTTGAGGTAAGTCAATGGTCCTTTTCCAGGGCGCTGCTCAGGAGAGTCCAAGCAAGGGACATACCCAAGCTAAATGTCACTAGGGCGGGAAGCAGAAGAAGTCAGGGTCTCTCCGCTGGAATGAATACCCTGTAGCACACGCTTCCCAAAGGCCCCTTCTGCTGAAGCAAACTTGTCTAACTTGTAATTCCGCATAAATGGAGATAAGGATGTCCATGTGGCCGCTCTGCAAATCTCCTCAATAGGACCCCGCGTTGCCCAGACCACGGTGGTGGCAGCACTCCTGGTCGAATGTGCCGTGATGCGACTGGGTACCAGTCGAGACTGAAGAACATGAGCAACAGCAATGCAGGCCCTAAGCCATCCGCCAATCATAGACGAGGAAACCTTCCTGCCCTGAGACAACGGCTGAAAGGAAACAAATAACGACTCCGAATGGCAAAAACTGGCTGTACGCTTGATGTAATGGCGTAGCACCCTGCGAACATCCAGCTTGTGCCAGTGCTCCTCGTGAGGATGCCTCTGGTGTGGACAGAAGTCAGGAAGGATGACCTCCTGGACCCGGTGGAACCAGGAATCAATTTTAGGCATGAAAGAAGGATCCAGCCGAAGGACCACTCTGTGCTGGTGAAACAAGCACAAGTCCTCACGGACAGACAAGACAGCCAGCTCAAAGATACGTCTAGCTGAGGTGATGACAATGAGAAACACGGTCTTTATCAAGAAACAGTGTTTTATTTATTTAAAAAAAAAACACAAATATTTCATCATTTGTCAATCATTAAAACATTGAAGTACAATTTTTTTGTGTGCCCCTCCCTCCCTCCACCCCCCCAACCCCCCTCCTCCTTCCCCCCCCCGACTTCCCAGAACCCGTACACGGTATGGATTTTTAACTAACACAGTCTAAAATCTATTGAGAAAAAAGAGATAAAGAAATTAATGACATTCTACATTGACCTTAGCTTCTTCTTACTGAACTAACTTTTAACAGTTTAAATCATTTCTGCTTAACCTTTTGGCAGGTCCACCATATATGATAATATGTAGCATTGAGAAAACCACACCTCCCTTCCTTAACCTTTGTATCGTCTGGGTTCATTGTTAACTCCAGCTCTTTTCTCTTAATTTCCTCTTCCAGTTCTGTTCGTTTTAACCCTTGCTTATTTCTATGTGTTTTATTTATATTCATCAAGACTCCTCTCATATACGCTTTGCTTGCATCCCATACAAATTCCATAGATGTACCCTTATTCATATTCAAAACAAAATATTCAGATAGTAATTTTTTACAATCATTAATATACTTTTCATATCTAAATAAGTTTTCATTCAATCTCCAAGACCTTCTTGCCTGCACTACCCTTCCCAACTCCATCCAAACTGGGTTATGGTCCGAAAGGACCCTAGCCGCAATCTTTGTTTTCTTGACCCTAGAAAGCAAATCATTAGTGGTTAGAATAAAATCAATCCTTGAAAGGGATTGATGCCTGTCCGAGAAGAAAGTGAAGTCATATTCCTCTGCATTTCTTTCTCGCCAAATATCTCTCAATTCAAAATCATCCATAATGTCAAAGAAAGGTTTTGGTAACTTTGCTTGCATCTTAGTATTTAGGCGGGAAATCTTCTTATCTCTCTTAGTATCTATCACTCCATTCCAGTCACCCAATAGTATACAGCTTTCATATCTTTTCTTAAGTATACAACTATACCATTCTTCTTTTCCATAGCGGAAGCTACAAAATGTTGACCAAGTTTTGAGTTGATCAAATATTTTTGATCAGTTGACTTGATATGAATTTCTTGCAAACAAATTACATTGTTCTTAAACTGTTTGAGATAATGAAATATTTTCTTCCTCTTCTGTGGAGAATTCAGTCCGTTGACATTCCATGTTAAAATCTTAGTTGTCATCTTTGGTTGGTTGAAGCATTTTTAGAGCTTCCTGCATGGCCTATTTAACCTTAGATCTAGCTCCTCCCACTGCTTCCAGATTTGTTATTGTACTTCCTTGATCGATGGCCGATGATTGTTGATGCTGTTGCTTTTTAGCTTGTTTCTCCATACGTCTAGTAGTCATACGGCTAGGTTTTTGTTCCTTGTCTGGTGGTTGTGTAGTTTGCTGTCTATCCTGTCCTTCTTGTGGTCTTTCTCTAGGTCCAGATGGTGCAGGGTATCCGACCTTCAATATATTATAATAAAAATCTCGGGCTTTCCATACAGAGTTGAGGCGGTACCTTTGCTTATCAAATGTAAATATGATGCCAAATGGTGCATCCCATCTGTACTGTATCTGACGATTTCTGAGTTCTTCGACCAAAAAAGCGTAGTCTCTCCTGGCTCTTAACATTTGAGGTGGTATCTCTTTCAAAACAATCAGGTCTTGACCACCAATTTGAAGCTTAGTGTTATAAGACGCTTGCAGTACCATATTTCTAAGCTCTCTTGTAGTAAAATATATAACGATGTCTCGAGGAAGCTGCTTCTGCTTTGCCAGCCAGGAGTTAACGCGGTAAGCTTTGTCGATTTGCCAGTCAAGGTTGGTCCCTGGTCTTCCCATCAAAAGCTTCTGATAGGATCTGTTTCAGGTTCTCCTGTTTCTCCTCACGCAGCCCCCTTACTCTTAATGCGAACTCCATTTGTCGGTACTGTATCATAATAATTTCTTTTTCAGCATTTTCCACTTTTTGTTCCACCACCTCTGTTTTCAATGTCAAGTTAGCATTGGCATCATTAAGAACCTCTAGAGTATCTTCCATTCCAGAAATATGTTCTGTTAATACAGTTACAAGTCTCAGCATTTCGTCTCTAATTTTACCAACCTTAGCGTCAATTTTCTCATACAGCTCCTGTTTAAGTCCTTTTATTTCACTTTTGATTTCTTCTTTCATTTCTTTTATTTCCTCTTTTCTCTCCTGCTTTACCACCTCTCTATTATCTCTAAATTTATCTTCCATTTTAATTGTCAGTGCATTAAGAGCCTCGCTTAGATTGCTCAGGAAAAATTCTTTCGTTAACACATCCCCAGCAGGGGGCGTAGGAAGCGGAGGCTGCAGCTTTGTGCCAGGCACTGAGGATGTGCCCCTGGAAGTAGAGTGTGATGACTTTGAGTTAATATTTGGTTTTGAAGCCATTTCAAAATTTATCTGCCTGCAGTTAATAAAACTCTATTGCCTGAATATGCAGCTTTAAGTAAAGAAGCTGAGTTCCCCTTTAATTTGAAGTTTAAGGCTTGGCAAAACTTTCAGTGAGTAAACATTGTAACAAGACCATTCAGCAGATTCATCACCATTTAACTTCCAGATAAGCAAGATTAATGAAGGAGTGAAATTCTTGTAAAAATGAAACTAATTAAAAAGCTTCTGCTGGCCTATTGTGAAACCAAAACAAATGATAAGCAATCTCTTTTGTTTTGAATTCTTGTGAGAATTAACAAAAAGTGTTCGTTATTACCGGAGAAACCAGCCTGCTCGGCGCCATTTTAAAAGCCTCTAAGTAAATAATTTTTCAGAGGAGAAAAAGAAAAGAAGCTAAAATGTTGATAAACAATTATTGTCCACGCAAACGGATTCAGCTCGTGATAAAATTAAATCAAACAAAACTTTGAACTGAGTGGGGGAGACCTACTTTGTCCCGCACAAGGCAGTTTGAAGTTCCCAGCACGGATAGCCGTTCTGCCTTGGGCTAGCCCCCTTTCCCTGCAAGCACAAAAGCTGCAAAAATCAAAGAGCATTTGCCAGCAAAACAATTTCTTCTTTCCTTCTTGCCTGAAGGATAAGAAAACCTGATAAGACGTCAGATGGAAGATCCTCTAAACAGGTATGTAGCCAGGAATTCGGAGGCAGCTGATTTTTTGCTGCCACCAGCAGCAGGCTCCTCCCAGGAAGTGAGAAACACGGTCTTAAAGGTGAGATGTTTCAAGCTGGCCGAACGGAGAGGCTCGAACGGCGGTTCGACCAGAGCCCGTAAAACCATATTAAGGTCCCAAGTCGGGTATCTGTGATCCATCGGGGAACTTAGGGTAGTCGCCCCCCTGAGGAAGCTGCGAATGGTGGGGTGACGGCCGAGAGAAGGCTGTCCCTCAGGAGCCAGGATGGTGGAGAGCATGGCAACCTGATGATGAAGGGTGTTAGGCGCCAACCCCTTATCAAGGCCGTCTTGCAGAAAGTCCAGAATGACAGGAATCGAAACTGAAGAAGCTGAATCACCTCTGGAAGAACACCAGGTACAAAAGAACCTCCAGGTGGCATCGTAAATCCGAGTCGTGGAAGGACGACGTGACGTCTGAATGGTGCGGATCACCTTGGTGGAAAGGTTGTCCTTGCTGAAGAGATCCCTCTCAAGTGCCAAACGGCTAGTTGCAGCCACTGGGGCTCTGGATGAAGAAGGGCCCCCTAGCAGAGAGAAATCTCGTGTGGAGGAATCTGCCATGGGTCTCAGACGGACCGACTCACCAGATCAGCAAACCAGGGGGCCACCAGAAGGCGCTCTACATGGGGCTGCCCTTGAAGAGTGTTCGAAGACTTCAGTTGGTCCAGAATGCAGTCGCGCGAGCGATCGTGGGGGTACCTAGGTACACCCACGTTACACCTATCCTCCGCGAGCTGCACTGGCTTCCCATTGGTCTCCGGACACGTTTCAAGGTACTAGTCATTACTTTTAAAGCCCTACATGGTTTAGGACCTGGCTACCTGAGAGACTGCCTCCTGCCATTTACCTCCCAGAGACCTATAAGATCTCACAGATTAGGCCTCCTCCGGATTCCATCTGCTGGTCAATGTTGGCTGGCGACTCCCCGGGGGAGGTCCTTCTCTGTAGCAGCTCCGGCCCTATGGAACGATCTCCCCGTGGAGATCCGGACCCTTACTACTTTTCCGGCCTTCCACAAAACGATTAAGACTTGGCTGTTCCGGCAGGCCTGGGGCTGTTGATTTCATCCA
This sequence comes from Thamnophis elegans, assembly GCF_009769535.1. Taxonomy (NCBI): domain Eukaryota; kingdom Metazoa; phylum Chordata; class Lepidosauria; order Squamata; family Natricidae; genus Thamnophis; species Thamnophis elegans. Next base: position 50,627,375 of record NC_045544.1, on the reverse strand, counting down.
GCACCATCCTAAGCTACATGAATGTTGTGCAATTTTAATGTCTGTTCTTTTTTAATTTTTATATGTTCCCCCTCCCTGTTTATCTGTAAGCCGCCCTGAGTCTCTCAAGAGTGGGCGGCATACAAATCCTAATAAACAGTAAACAGTAATAAACAGTACTGCCTCCGCCAGGATGTTCCTGATGACTCTGGGAAGAAGAGGCAATGGAGGAAAGGCATAGAGCAGACCTTTCGGCCAAGGGCAGTGAAGAGCATTTACCCCCTTGGCCCTCGGGTCATGGAACCTGGAGAAGAACCTGGGAAGATGAGAGTTGGTCACTGTCGCGAACAGATCCACCTGGGGGCAACTGAACCTCTGAACTATGCGCTGGAACAGCTGCGGGGGCAGGCACCACTCCAAGTGATCGACAGTCGCCCTGCTCAGCCAGTCCACCTGGGTGTTCACCATGCCGGAGATGTGCTCTGCCTGAATGGCAGCAGATGGAGCTCCACCCACTGACCTAGGTCGTCGGCTTCCAACATCAGAGACCTGGACCGCGTGCCCCCCTGGCGGTTGATGTGCGCCTTCATCACGATGTTGTCCGTCAGTATCCTCACATGATGACCCTAAATGCCCATCTGAAACTGAAGCAGGGCCAACCGTACTGCCCTCAGCTCCAACCAGTTGATGCTGTGCGCTGCCTCGGTCGAGGACCACCTGCCCTGAGCAATCTGGTTGCAGAAGTGAGCCCCACAACCGTACAGACTGGCATCTGTCGTGATGGTGAGTCGGGTTGGCTCCTTGAACGGAGACCCCTTCTTCAGGGCCAGAGACAACCACCAACTGAGGGAGCGACACACCTTCGCAGAGACGGGAACGAGCCACAATGAGCTGATCTCGTTGGCCCTTTGATAGGGCAGCAGGAGCCACTGGAGGGGACGAGAGTGAAGACGTGCCCACAGAACGATGAACAGGCACGATATCATCTTGCCCAGGAGCTGTGGCAGCAGAACTACCTTGGCACGAGGAGACCGCAGAAACTGCAGGGCCATCTCTGCAGGTGGTGCAGTGGTGAAATGCAGCACTGCAGGCTACTTCAGCTGACTGCAGTTCTGCTGTTCAAATCTCACCGGCTCAGGGTTGACTCAGCCTTCCATCCTTCCGAGGTGGGTAAAATGAGGACCCGGATTGTTGTTGGGGGCAATATGCTGACTCTGTAAACTGCTTAGAGAGGGCTGAAAGCCCTATGAAGCGGTATATGTCTAACTGCTATTGCTATCTCCCTGAGGCTCTCCATCCTTTCTGGCGACAGGAAGACCAGGCAGGCGATGGTGTCGATGATGGCCCCCAGATGCTGAAGCCTGGTCGTTGGGTGAAGATGGCTCTTTTCCAAGTTGATGGAGAAGCCGTGACCCCAGAGAACCTGCATAGTGTACTGCAGATCCTCAACTGCCTGCTGGGGGGATGACGACTGGATGAGCACATCCAGCAGTGCATCTAATTAGCAGTGCAGTCTTACTGGTCGCGACCTGAGGAACATCGTCACTGCTGCGAGGACCTTGGTGAACGTCCTTGGGGCTGATGACAGGTCGAATGGCATGGCCTGGTACTGGTAGTGTTGACCAGCATAGATGAACCTCAGGTATCTGCGGTGAGCTTTGCGGATGGGTACGTGGAGGTAGGCCTCTTTCAGGTCTATGGAGTTTAACATGTCTCCCTGCCTGATGCAGCCCAGGATTGACTAGAGGGACTGCATCTTGAACCTCCGATAGGTGACATGATAATTTAGCCTCTTTAAATCTAGGATCCCCCTCCACCCTCCGGAGTTTTTGGGAACCAGAAACAGGATGGAATAGAACCCTGTCCCCTCCTGACCTGGAGGTACCGGCTCTAGGCCCTGATCTCCCTGAGATGTCTTATTTCCTGTTCCATGAGGGATCTTTTGACTGGGCATGAGGGGATGGGGCACCTGATGAAATGACGGGGAGGAAGCAAGAGAAATTCTAGGGTGATACCCAGCTGGATCGTTTGCAACACCCACTGGTCCGATGTGACCTGCTCACACTGAGCATGAAATAATTGGAGCCGCCCTCCTATGGGAGCTAACTCCCGACAGTCACTTATACTTCTTGAAGGGACAGGAGCCAGATCCCCCTGAAAGGGGCATCTGGAGTAATACAGCTGGCGACCCCTGTCCCGAAAGGACTGGCAATCCTGGGACCTGTCCGTCTGCTGGTGGAATGGGTGATGCGACTGCACAGAACTCGAAGAAGTTTCCGAGTTCCGAAAGGACTGCCTTCTATAGGAATAAAAGCCCTTCTTATCGGATTTCTTAGAAACCAACGGCATCACCTTCTTTTTGTCCTTATTTTCCACTAGGACAGGGTCTAAGACCTCTCCGAAAAGCTTGACCCCTTTGAAAGGGGCAGACACCAACTTCCATTGGGAGCACATATCAACGATCCAATGCCTCAGCCACACAAGGCGCCTGGTGGTAACATTCAAAGCCAGGGCCTGAGAAGCGAACTTAGCCACACTAAGGGTGGCATCGGCAGTGTACTCAATGGCCGCCATGATTTTGTTAATCTCCTGCCTCAACTTGGTATCCTTAACTGGAACCCTCGCCATCAGCTTCCCCAACCAAAGGAGAGCTGCCCTGGAAAGAAAGGAAGCTGAGGCAGACGTTTTAATTGCCCATGCGGCTGCCAGGTGCGTCTTATGACAAGCATTCTCCGATTTCTTATCCTCAGCTTTAAGGCCCTCCAACAGATCAGGTGGAAGCACAAATGTTGAGGTGAGGGCCGCAACCGGAGGATCGATAGGTGGTAGCTTAAGTAAATCCTCCAGGCTGGCATCCACAGTATACAGCCTCTTATCATTACTAGAGAGCATAGTCATGGTAGCAGGCTGGGCCCATTGTTTCTGAACCATTAAGAAACATCTTGGGAATAGGAATGATCTCCTGAACCGAAACTGGCTCCTCAAACAAATCCCCAGACAAATCATGCAGTTCAGCAGGAGCTTGAACAGGTGGAGTGGACCCCATACAGGTGGCCAGCTTGGCCTTGTCCAAATGGTTTTGAAATTTGCAATGTTAAATAGTCCCGAAGAAGAGGGCTTCTGAACTGCTGCACCTTCCTTCCCAGAGAATTCAGCCTCCTGAACAGGCAGAATGTCATCCCCCTCCTCCCAATCTGAAGCCTCAGAACCTGAAGAGGAGTGGGGGGAATGCAAGGGACCTGGAGGAGAAGCCACCTCGGGAACCAGCTGGGGCTCTAGGTGCTTAGTTTTGTGGATGCATTTGCCCTTGTGCAACATGCCTGCTTCGATGCCCTGGGAAATGGCCCTGTTGATAACTTCCTGCATTTCCACTGGAAGGTCAGGCCCAAGATCCTCCATGGGCTTTGCCCTGGGTTTAGGCCTTGAAGGCAGAAGCTGAGGGGCCAAGGGGCCCGGGGCAGGGCCTTCTTCAAGATCCGAAGGGTAAGCGAAAAGATCAACTTGATCCACCATAGAGGCCCTTGGAGATACTGCCCTAGACATAGAAGCTGTGCGGGAAAACTCCCGGCCTTCATTCTCACTGTCTGAAACAGGCCTTGGCTGGGCTGGAGGAACCTCCATGGCGGGCTCCTCAGGACACACCAATTGGGAGGACTGCATTTGGTGCTGGGCCTTGGAGAATTGCTTTTCAAGGGCATTTCGGCAACGCAATGCATCCTTATCTGGCCCTGATCCCTGCTTAGGGGTTGGCCTGGAGTATGGTTTGGAGCCCCTGATGGCCTCCCTGGCAGCCACGCCAGCCTGCCTGGAGAAAACCCTGGAGGAACCCCCTGCCTGGGTGGGATCCTCGGGAGCCTGCTCAGCCATTATTAAACTGTGGTCAAATATAATCAGGAGCTACCTCCACTTACCACCTCGAAAAGCCCTGCAAACCAACAGATGCTCTGGAGAGACGTGGGGGGGGGGGCGCAGCAGCAATATCCAGCAGGTGGAATAAAGCACGAGTGTTAACAGCTCCCAGTGCTGGAGGAATGAGGCTTGTGACCAGCAGCCCCAATCCTTGCCACTCAGGTGAACAGGATACACCTAATTGCCAGCCAGGCCGGACAAAGAGTGGCTCCTTGCGGCACCTGCTGTGAATCAGGGCTGCAGCAGCTGCCACAAGGTTTGCAATTAGAAACCAAAATTGCAAATAGCTCCCAAATGGCAACCAGGAGCTCTAATTACTTTAAAGTAGCAACCAAACCATCCGGAGCTCTGAGGCACCGCACCTGCACGCCGGCCACCAAAGGCACAAACGCCAACCGCAGGAGCCTCAGCGGGGCTTCCCCCTCCCCAGCGAGGGTCTTACTGCCCCAGCAGCTGACTGCGTTCCCTGTGGCGCTGGGAGTTAAGCAGGACGCCGGAGAACCGAAGAGCGAGTTAGAAACGAATTAAAGAAATCTAATTACACTCACTCAGCCTAATCACCCCTAAACTGAAAATACTCACAGTAAATGCCAGAGAGTCAAGCTAATAAACTAAATAAAGAGAAACTTAAAGCGCATCTGAACTGGCTAGCTGAATTGAAAATCCTGGGGATAATCAGCACCAGAGGCGTGGCTTAAAGTTTCAATTCAGCCTGGGCAGTTTGGCTGTATTTAACCCTTGCTTGGACTCTCCTGAGCAACACCCTGGAAAAGCCAAAAGCCAAGCCAAGCTCTTGGCTTTTGAGAGAGAGAGGCACCGTCACGGGCGCTTCCCATGAGTGAAAAAGCATGCAAAAGCACCCGCCCACAGAGTGTTTTGGCTCTGGCTGCCCACTTGAAAGGCTCCGGCTTCTGAAGGTTTGGGGATCGCTTGGAATGTGGGAAGTGCTTCCCCTTGGGAGTGGAGCCCCTGAAGCTCCCCAGGTGGGGCAGGAGAGTCCTCATAGCCGCTTAGGACGCTGGCTGGGAGTTCGCTTGGGCAGCCCCGCGGGCGTGTGGGGGACGAGCCGAGGCCAGCCACTCAGGTAGGTCTACAAGGGGGTTGGCGGTGCTTCTTTCCCACTTCGCCCAGAAAAGCTGCCCCCTCCCTTCCCTCTCCTCCCCCCACCCCAACGCAGCTTCTCTCTCCCTCTATCTGTGTGTGTGTGTGTGGTGGTGTGTGTGTGGGTGTGTGCCCGCATGCACGAGCAAGCCTCCAAAGAGAAATCTGTATATCTCTTGCCCTGGGCCGTGGCCCCTCTGTAACCCTCAATGCGGAGCTGCAGGCTGTTGACCCAGATTTACCTGCCCTACGTCACTTTCCCATAAAATCCTAGCATGGAGGGGGATAGTGTTCTTTGGAGGGCGGATTGCTACCTCTCATTCCCCCCCTCCTGGGCTACGTTCCCACACCACTCACTTAAACCACCTGTGTTGGAACCCCCCATCCTCCCCCAAAGCAGGTACGTGCACCACGGGAAGGCTCTCAGGTCAGCACGAACTGTGGTTAGTGGGAAGGGGTGATTACCAGTTCTGGACTTTGGGTTACGGAACAAACCAACTTGTTTCTTCCACCTTCGCATGTCGGAATCGGACCCGCCGGTGACTTTGTGGAGGGAGAGACAACACCCAGTGGCTTGAACTGCACAAAAACGTCACTCTAACAAAGGGGCCACCTCAGCAACTCCTCTGCCACTTCCCTTGCCTCTTAGCACCCCCATGCCACCCCCCTTGCCTCTTAGTCCCCCTCCTAAGTCATCCCACCCACCCCAGGGGCAGTACTGCCCACTTTGGGAACCACTGAGCTACAAGAAGAAAATTGATAAATGGTTTTGAAAATAAACATGCCCCAAAGAAGATTCCTAAGCGGGCAAAATAAAATACAAACTGGGAGGAGCTGTGTGAACTTGTCAAAGACTGATTTCAGCTGTTTTGGGTCTAAGATTTTATGAGGTAGGTTTTTGATGTAGGATTGCCCTTTAACAAATGCCAGGAGCCTATGAGATTTATGATAGCAATAGAATGGTTTGGGATTTTTTTCCCTCTCTAGTTCTCAGTGGATGGAGGGTTGTTAAGGCCAATTCTTCAGGGCTACAAGTATGTTGGGAAATCTGTTTTCCAATCTTGATACAATCTACATGGAACTCTTGGCTTATTCATGAGATTGTTGGAAGAAATATCCATCTGGTTCAGTTCCAAGCCAGGAGAAAGGCACTGGAGACAAAATGGAGGCTAGAGGCTTATTTATTGTCCATTTATTGATGAAGCAGAACCACATAGTTTTGTGGTTCTGGTGCAGCTGAACACATGGAGTTGAGAGTGGTGGGTTTTATACCTTCTCTTAGGCCTTGCACTTCAGTTTCCTGTTCCTGTGCAAGAACATGTATTCTATTGGTTGTTGTCAGACTCCCATGGGACCATGTAGGGTTATGTAGGGGTCATAGCTAGTTCTATAAGCAAAGTACAAATCCTAAATGTTTGTCTGAGCTAAGTTTGGTTGAAGTTTCTGAGGGTAATGCAATGAAGAGCTTGTGTTCTGAAACGGTTTTGGGTAATTCTGATTGTGGCTTATTTTGTCCTGTATTGGAACTTGGGTGATGGCTGCTTCTATCCTATCATTCTGCCTTTGTTTCAAAATATCCTGTCTGAATGGATTACCAAACCAGCATTTCTAAAAGATGGCCTCAGCATCTGCTGGGACTATTAAGAAAGACTGGAGGCTGCTTTCTGTCTCCAAGAGCATGTGTCTCCATTTCTCCTTTAGGGAAATATGATATTCTGCCTTTTTAATATTTCCCAAAATATTCAATTCTTCGGGGTGGGGGGGTGCTGACTTTCTACAAGGTCAGACACCGTACAATTGTGTCCTTTCCTAGCTTGGAGGGGCACTACTCACAATCACACATGCCTTATCACCCAACTGAACTATTGCAGTGGGGTTTACCTGGGGCTACTCTGGAAGCCTTAGCTGATCCAGAATGCAGCAGCACTACAATTTGGGCACAGCAGGGCATGTCCATGTGACACTGTTGCTGCATGAGCTGTATTGGCTCCTAGTAGACTTCCAAGCTGCTTAAAAGTTCTACCTGGCATGGGACCAGTTATTTGTGGAATCACTTGTCTCTGATGTTTTCCCCCCATCCTACTAGATGTGGTACAATGACCATATTCCAGGTCCCCGCTGGTGAAATCATGTCACCTGTCAGCCTTGAAAGGCTGCTTTCTCTGACTCCCAGAGATACAGATTGGTCTGATCCTGTTGATCTCCTTTTAAAGCAGTGAAAATGTGGATTTCTCCCTCCCTGCCTCAGCCCCACAGGATATTGATGGAGCTACTGGTGGATGGGAGCAAGTTGCATAATGTTATTTTTTGTTTTAAATGGCCTTTTCTAATATGTTGGGGTTTTGTTTTGATACCTTCTGATACATTCTTTTGGTTTTTGTTCCTCCTAAACAGTGGTGGGGTTTCAAAAATTGTTCAAACCTACTCTGTGGGTGTGGCCTCCTTTGTGGGAGTGGCTTGCCACCCATGTGATCGGATGGGAGTGGCTTGCCGCCCATGTGATCGGATATGAAGATGCCGACGACACTTGTCAGAACCACCTTAAATTACCTCACACACAGCACTGTCATGCATAAGAGTATGATGTAAACTTGTTTTTTAAAAGGCATCTTGGTTTGCATTAAAACAACTTCAACACACGCAATGTTCGATTGCACCACAAATGCAGTAGTCATCCTTACCTTTCACAGAAGCACTGAGTTTTATAAATATGAGCATGATAGTGTAGAATAATTATATCCAAGGACTAGTGGTGGGTTTCAAAAATTTTTGGAACCTCTTCTGTAGGTGTGGCCTGCTTTCTGGGTCCACTGGTGGAACCGCTTCTAACCGGTTCGGTAGATTTGATGAACCAGTTCTACCGAACAGGTGCGAACTGGTAGGAACCCACCTCTGTCCTGGAAATGAGTGGCTATATGTTTATATAAATAAAATAAATAGATAAAGCCCATCCTGGGAATAAATTGGTGAGAGATGCCTGCAGGGAAGTTCAAAAAGGTTAGGGTGGCAGCTGCAATTGTATTGTTGAAGCCCTGCCTTTTTTATTGAGCACTGCCTGGCTAGCAAGTATTAGAAAAGGGCAGGACTTTGATCAAGTGTTCACCATCCTAATTTTGCGGGGGCGCTTGCACTTGCCCCTGGACAATACTAATGTGTGAATACACACACACACACACACAAACACACACACACTGCAGAAATAACACCCATTTAATGAAATACTTTTCAAATTTGTTGTTACTATGTTAACACCAATTTACTTTAAATACAGTTAAACAGATTCACATACGTGCATCTGCACACACACATACATGTCTATGGAGATTCTCAGTCATCCAGATCATGGTTGTCCCAAGGTGCTTTTTCAAGAGGCAACTGGACTTTCTTGGTTTTTCTTTGAAGATGTTTCGCTTCTCATCCAAGAGCTTCTTCAGCTCTGACTGAATTCTCCACCATCCAGTCAGAGCTGAAGAAGCTTCTTGGATGAGAAGCAAATGTCTTCAAAGAAAAACCAGAAAGTCCAGTTGCCTCTTGAAAAAAAAGCACCTTTGGGACCCACATGCATAGTTTTATTTCATGAAAGTCAGAATTTGCTCAAATGAATGTATAATTCTCAAGTTGTTTTTTTTAATGCTTAGCATGGCTTCTCAATAAAAAGGGTTGCTATTCTAATCAATTTTAATGAAACTGAATATATTATTTCAAGAATCAGATCCCTTTAGTTGTTTCAGTGACAGACTCTCATACTTCAGAAACAAGTTCAAATCCTAGAGGAATTAAATATTTATTTAAAAAATACATCAAACATTTTGAAAGTTAATGTCACACATGAAACTTTCTATCAGATTTCTCTTTCAGAAAAATATACTGGCTAATAACAATATGGTGTTTGCATAAAAACACTAAGGATTTTTTTCAAATATCATTTTCAAAAGGCAGCCTCCTATCTTAGACAAATAAAATGTAAACACGGTACAATTTGATGCAGTGAGAACCAGCAAGACATGAAGATGAGAAGAAACTAGGCAACATCCCAGTGAAAAACCATCTTTGAGAGATCTTGAAGGGCAGTGTCATCACTCCTTCATGGGATTAATCAGGAAAGAAAACCACGAGACTCCATTGATAGAAATCAAGTGTACTTTTACTAATTATAAATGACAGAAGCGTAGCAAAGCGAAGACTGATATTTAGGCGCAAAAGCAAATGCTATATAGAATAACCCATTCCCCACCCCTTGGCATCCCAGTCATAGTCCAATCATAATTCTCCCAAGTGTCAGGTGCAAGATAACTTCGAAAGGCATCACCAAGATGGAATGTCGGTGCGTTGGCCTTGGCGGGAAATCTCCTCCGCATGCGCAGTAAGACAGGCAGCAGAAACTCCAGAATCTTCCTCCAGCACAATTAGTAGTCCTCTCCCCAAATACCATGCCCCCCTCCCCGTTTCAATGGCAGCCGAAGCAGCAGCAAAGCAGAGGCTGACTTCCGGCCCTCCTCTGGAAAAAGGCGGTCAGATCTGGAAAACGATAAAACACAAACAAACAGACGAACAACAAAAAGCAGAAAAAGAAAAATAGGGGAGGGGAGAGAAAAAGTCAGGAAGGACAGACAACTAGGGCTTGTCAGGAATAAGCAGAAGAGAACTGGTGTAGCAGTTGGGGGCCCCCGGAGATTTAGATTTAGATTTAGAAGGTTTATTTATATGCCGCCCTTTTCCCTGGGGGAACTCAGGGTGGCTCACAATCCAAAAAGGAAAAGGGGGGAAGACAGATTTTTACATATAAGACAATACATATTAAAACACAACATTCATACCATTCGGGTGGGTTACAATCTTAGCCCCAGGCCTGACGGGATAGCCAGATTCTGAGGGCTGTGCGGAAGGTCTGGAGGGTGGTGAGGGTACGAATCTGCACGGGGAGATCGTTCCATAGGGTCGGAGCTACCACCGAGAAGGCTCTCCTCCGCGTGGTTGCCAGTCGGCATTGACCAGCAGATGGAACTCGGAGGAGGCCTAATCGATTGAGATCTAATAGGACGTGTGGAGGTAATTGGCAGTAGGCGGTCTCTCAAGTACCCAGATCCACTACCATGAAGGGCTTTATAGGTGGCAAGTAGCACCTTGAGGCGTATCCGGAGATCGACAGGTAGCCAGCGCAGCTCGCGGAGGATAGGTGTTACGTGGGTGAAGCGAGGTGCACCCACAATCGCTCGCCGCGGCTGCATTCTGGACTAGCTGAAGTCGCCGAATACTCCTCAGGGCAGCCCCATGTAGAGCACATTGCAGTACTCCAGCCTTAGAGGTCACAAGGGCACGAGTGACTGTTGTGAGAGCCTCCCGGTTCAGGTAGGGGCGCAACTGGTGCACAAGGCGAACCTGGGCAAATGCCCCCCTGGTCACAGCTGACAAATGGTGTTCAAAAGTCAGCTGTGGGTCCAGGAGGACTCCCAAGTTGCGGACCCTGTCTGAGGGGTGTAATGTTTGACCCCCCAAGCCTGAGCGATGAATACTTGCCAAATTGGTGGGAGGGAAACACAACAGCCACTCGGTCTTATCTGGGTTGAGCACGAGTTTGTTAGCCCTCATCCAGTCCCTAACAGCTTCAAGTCCTGGTTCATCACGTCCACCGCTTCATTGAGTTGGCATGGGGCGGACAGATACAAACTGAGTATTGTCCGCATACTGGTGGTATTTTATCCTGTGCGCCGAATGATCTCGCCCAGCGGTTTCATTGTAGATGTTGGACAAGTAGGGGGACAAGACCGAACCCTGCGGCAACCCCATATGTTAGGAAGCCTAGGGGTCGATCTCTGCCCTCCAACTAACACGACTGCGACCTGTCCGAGAGGTAAGAGGAGAACCACTGCAAAATAGTGCCTCCCACCCCCACCTCTCGCAGTCGTCGCAGAAGGATACCATGGTCGATGGTATCAAAAGCCGCTGAGAGGTCAAGGAGACCAGATGGAGGCATAGCCTCCGTCCCTGGCTCTCCAGAGGTCAATCGGTCAATGCGACCAAAGCGGTTTCTGTGCTGTAGCCAGGCCTGAAGCCGGACTGGAATGGGTCAAGATAGCTACCTTTCCATCCAAGGACCGCTGGAGCTGAAAGGCCACCACCTTCTCAACAACCTTCCCCACAAAGGGGAGGTTTGGAGACTGGACGATAATGTTAAGAATGGCTGGATCCAAAGAGGGTTTCTTCAGGAGGGGTCTCACCACTGCCGCTTTAAGTGCGGGGGGAAAGACCCCCCTCCGAAGGGAGGCGGTAACAACCGCCTGGATCCAGCCCCGTGTCACCTCCTTGCTGTTAACAACCAGCCAGGAGGGGCATGGGTCCAGTACACATGTGGAGGCACTCACAGCTCTCATGGCCTTGTCCACATCCCCAGGGGCAACATCCTGAAACTCAACCCAGCGATGGTCTACCAGATTATCCCCTTGTGCCTCGGCTGGATCTGCAGAATCGGAGTCCAACTCCGACCGAAACCGAGCAACTTTGTCTGCTAAAAAACTGGACGTAATCCTCAGCCCTACCCTGCAGGGGATCCCCCGTATCCCTCCTATTTAGGAGGGACAGGTTATCCTAAACAGGGCGGCTGGGCGCGACTCAGCGGAGGCGATCAAGGTGGCAATATAAGTTCTTTTTGCCGTCCTAATTGCCCTGGTGTAATCCTTGATGCACGATGTTAGAAGTGCTCGGCTCGATTCGGATTTGTTGGACCTCCACAAGTGCTCTAGGCGTCTCTTCCGGCGCTTCCTCTCCCGGAGTTTCCTCGGTGAACCAAGGGGGCCTCCTGGATCCACAGCCTCGGAGCGGCCATAGTGGCGCAATCCGGTCAAGAGACTCCGTCGCTGCCGAGTTCCAGGCAGCAACCAGAGTCTCCACCGGTCTATGGGCGAGAGTATCAGGAATAACCCCAAGCTCCGTCTGGAACCTCAAGGGGTCCATAAGTCGCCTGGGGCGGAACCACCTGGTCGGTTCCTCCTCCCTACAGTGGAGGTTTGGCCTCCGAAAGTCAAACCTCAGTAGGCAATGGTCTGACCACGACAGGGGTATGATCTCACTGCCCCTCAGACCAAGATCACAAGTCCACTGCTCCGAGAGAAATACGAGGTCGAGCGTGTGACCCGCTGAATGGGTTGGGCCCCGAATTACCTGGGTCAAGCCATGGCTGTCATGGAAGCCATGAACTCCTGCGCTCCATCAGAGTGTTCACCGAGCGTAGGCAAATTGAAGTCCCCCAGAACACAAGCCTGGGGAACTCAACTGCCAGCTCGGCTACTGACTCGAGGAGCGAGGGGAGGGCCTGCTGCAATGCTGTTGGGAGGCAGGTACGTTAACAGCAAACCCACTAAGAGCCAAGGTGGCGCAGTGGTAAATGCAGCACTGCAGGCTACTGCTAGATCAGCAGGTCAGCGGTTTCAAATCTCACCGGCTCAGGGTTGGACTCAGCCTTCCATCCTTCCGAGGTGGGTTAAAATGAGGACCCAGATTGTTGGGGGCAATATGCTGACTCTCTGTAAACCGCTTAGAGAGGCCTGAAAGGCCCTATGAAGCGGTATATAAGTCTACTGCTATTGCTATATATTGCTATATTGCTATATTACTTGACCCTTGAGGTCCAACTTCACCAGCAGGGACTCACACCCGACAAGCTCCGGAGCAGGGATCCTACGAGGTACTAGAGACTCTCAGATAACAATAGCCACACCTCCACCCCTTCCCTGGGCTCTCGGCTGATGGAGCACCTGAAAGCCTTCTGGGCACACTCTTACAAGGGGGACTCCTCCCTCCGGGCCCAGCCAGGTTTCAGTAATACATGCCAGGTCTGCCCTCTCGTCTAAAATTAAGTCCCGGACGAGGGGAGCCTTGTGAACTACAGACCTGGCATTTAGCGACAACAGCCTGAGACCAGGGTCCTGATTACTCGCGCCATCTGGCCTTGGAGTGGGGACTCATAGGGCCAGAAGGAGGGATCTCTGTGACGTAGCGAGCCCTCCTCCCGGTAATGGCCAGCCCTAAAGTCCCCCGCATATCTGCCCCTCCCTGTTCCGACCGTGATGCTCTGGCCCACTCCCGTGTCCGTGGTTCCCTCAACCACCCCTATGGCTCCCGCATTCCCCGGCAGGCCCTCCGAATCAAACACACTCATTTGTTCACTCAGACAATCCCCACGTGATAGTTTAAAACACATAAAATACAAATAATGAATAATAAAAAGTGGGCCATTCATTCAATCACAAGCAAATCCCATACACTCACCATACCAGTTAAAAATTGCGCAGTCGTAATGTGTAACAATGTGAAAAGGAGGGGGGAGAGGTACTCCGCTCCTCTCCCTTCCTATGTCCTGGGGAGACGTCCTTGGCCACCAGATCAAAAGTGCGTGGTATATAGGCGGCCGTATGCAGGCAGGATAAGATGTAAAAGTCTAATGTTCATAGGTGGCAACCATTCAGTCTCACCCTTCCAATGAAGGTCAGCGGGCTGTATGCCTAGAAATCTCCTTCCTAAAGATGAGTAAGGGCCCCAATCTGGGGGGCCAAAGTTTGGAACTGACCTGAGCCACTCTAGCAGAGGAGGAGGGAGTGCTGATGTTTTCGAAGCCCAGTCCTCGCCACTGCGGCCGCCATCCTCTATTGCTGCCACGCCAACTCAGCCACAATCCTACTCCTCCTAATGGCTGGAGCGGAAGGCAAGGAGCAATGTCCGGAGGAGGCCACAATGACACAGGGCTCGGTTCAGGGCGTCGTCCTCTTCCCCGCCCGAGCAAGCACACCAGTCAGTCAAGGACGGCCAGGTCTTTTCCTAGGGGCCGTAGGAGCAAGGCAACGGATAACAGGGTGAGCAGAAATAGAACCGAGGGGGGGTGGCGTCTGGGGCGGGCGGCAAACACAGCCATTCAATCTGCCACTCCGCGGTCTCAGTACAGCTTCCGATGACCCCCTTTTTCAAAAGGGAAAGTTAAGTTGAAATTAAACCCTCCGGGCTCACCAGTCACCAGGGCTCACCAGTCACTCGGCGCAAGCAAGCTCAAGCAGGCTGGCCAGGGAAGAGGTGTCCAAGATGAAAATGCTGCGGATCAGCTGTTTGGCGCCGCATCTTTCCCTCCACGCTTTCCCTCTGATTTCAACCGCTGCCGTTCCGCTGCTCAGGAGACGACTGCCAGGAACCAGGAGCCAACAGATGAACAGACGAATCCTTGTCAGGGGCTCACCAGGTCGGGGTGGGCAGCACCAGGGACACCAGGCATCCGAGAGTGGTAAAAAAGCCGACCGTCAGTAGCGTCGCCCGCCCTCACGCAGCGGTGGTTCAAGGTGCTAAACGTTTGCAAGGGCTAAAACCCCGAAAGTGATTAGCCCCCAGCTATCTGGATTCTTCAGGTCTCGCAGATCTTACCGCTCTCACAGGGACCCTTACCAAAGTTTCTGCGGTCCGTGTTGGCATGGCTTCCTCAGCACTCTTTCGCCAATTTGAACGGAGCGAAAGAACCCGGTCGCCATTCCAAACCCGCACATGCGCAAATATAGATGGGACTTGTCCACCACACTCGGCCATGAGACTGGGAAAATGCTTTTCCAAGCCAACCAGGGTACTGAAATCCAATTCCGGTTGTTTTCCGAGAGTCCAAAATTTCTTCGAACTTCAAATGCTGTTCACCATCAATCAATAGGGGGCAGACGGCGGATCCACTGGCAGGCGGTAAGATGAAAAAGGAATAGGTTTAATGAGATTAACATGGAAAACAGGGTACACATGGTTGAGGTGCTTGGGTAGCTGTAAGCGAACCGAAACAGGATTGATGACTTTGACTATGGGAAACGGACCCACATACTTAGGGCCCAACTTCTTTGATTTCTGTGTAGTTTGAAGGAACTTTGTGGATAGATAAACCTGATCACCCACCTTGTACTGATAAGGTTGAGCACGTTTTTTATCAGCCTGTTTCTTATGCGCGCGATGTGCAGCGTCCAAAGTACGAAGTGCCAAAGGCCAAATATGCCACAAATGCTCACTCCACTCGGAGATGGATGAAACCTGCGGCTGCTCAAGAGGAACTTCAGGAATAGGAACAAAGTCCTGGCCAAACACAACTCGGAAAGGGGTGAACCCAGTGCTGCTATGTACAGAATTATTATAAGCCAACTCCGCGTACGGCAACAAGTCCACCCAATCATCTTGCTGGTAATTGATGAAACAACGTAAATATTGTTCCAGAACAGAAATAGTCCCTCTCGCAAGCCCATTAGTCTGAGGGTGGTGGCGGAGCTACGCTTGGGCGGAGCCAATGCGCTTAAGAAATTCTTTCCAGAAGACGAGGTGAATTGCACGCCCTATCAGAAATTGATGCGATAAGGCACGCCGTGCAAACGGTAAATGTGAGAAATGAATAGTTTAGCGAGGGCTTTGCAGAAGGAATCTTTGGGCAAGGTATAAAATGAAATTGCTTGGAGAACAAGTCATAACCACCCATATGACACGTGTGCCCCTGCTCTCAGGAAGTTCAACAATGAAGTCCATAGAAATCTACTTCCAGGGGGCGACGGGGCGAGCTACAGTCTGGAGCAAACCTTGCGGTTTCCCCGGCAGGCATTTAGCGGCTGCACAAATGGGACAGCTGGTGACATAAAGTTCAATGTCCTTCTTCAAAGAGGGCCACCAAAACTGCCATTTCACTAGATGCAGCGTCTTCACAAAGCCAAAGTGCCCCGCCAACTTGGAATCATGAGCCTGTTGGAGAACAACGAGACGAAGAGAGGCAGGGACATAAAGTTTCGCCCCAATCCATGGCAAATCATCCCTCATGGTGCATTCACCTTGATGCTGCTGGAACCAATCATCGTTAGGAAGGGCCTTCTTGAGGTTGGAAAGAAAATCTTGAGACACATCCACCTTAGAGCGTGTCTGTTGCCTAGTAACAACAGGAGCAGTGAGGCTTGATGTGGGAACAACGGGCTGGACAACGCTGAGCTTAGAGCAGTTGTATTGAGGGAGTCTGGACAAAGCATCAGCCATGAAGTTCTTCCCCCCCGGGATGTACTTAAGCATGAAATTAAAATGATTGAAATGCTGAGCCCAGTGCATCTGCTTAGGGGAGAGGCGCCTGGGAGTCCTCAAGGCCTCCAAATTCTTATAGTCAGTCCACACCTCAATCGTGTGTTTAGCACCCTCCAGTATGCCTCCCGTAAGTCCAGTTTAGTAAAAATGCGGCCTTTCCCCAGCTGGGCCAGCATGTTCTTCATCAGAGGCAAAGGGTAGAGATTTGGGGAAGAGATTGAATTAAGGTTCTTAAAGTTCACACAGAGACGAAGAGAGCCATCTTTCTTCTCTCTGAATAGTACAGGGGCAGCCACCTTGGGTCTGGCTGGTTCAATGAAACCCCTTTGCAAGTTCTTGTCAATAAACTTCCTCATTTCCTCCATCTCCCTGGATGACATAGAACATATTTGGGGTTTTGGAAGCGGTACCCCAGGCAAAATCTTGATGGAGCAATCAGTGGGTCTGTGGGGCGGAAGCTTATCGGAAGATTTTTCACTAAAAACTCCTTTCAGGTCCCAATATTCGTTTGGAATCTTCTCTTCCCCCTCAATTCTCTCCTGGCCCCTGGCGGCCAAAGCAGGGCAGGAGCCAGCAGGCTCTGAGGCTTCGACTTCCCCGTCAGGGGCTGTGCTAGTCTGAATGTGCAGCCACCCCTCCCTCCAGTTAATGCGAGGGTTCCATTTATGAAGCCAGGGGAGTCCCAAAATAAGGGGTCTGTCCATCCCAGGTGCCACAATAAAAGAGATTAATTCTAAATGGGTGCCCATTTTCATTTCTAGAGGTTCAGTGTAAAAATGGGCTGGGCCCCCACCTGCAATGGACCCATCGATCTGGCAAAAAACAATAGGGGTTTTCAAAGTCCTCAACTTCAAGCCCAATTTTTCAACCATTGCTAGACTAATCATACATCTAGAGAAGCCAGAATCGAGGAGAGCGGAAAGCTGCTCCGTCGCAGCAGCAGGTGGCACCCTTAGCTCAATTGGGATTAACATGGGGCCTTTATTTGAACTCACCCAACGAGGCGAGGCTTCATCATCGGAGTCATCAGAGGAGCTGGTGGTCACGTCCGCTTCCTCCTCCGGCTGGAAACACTGGGGGGTATTTTCAGCAGCGTACGCAGCTTCCTTCTTCTTTTCTGGGGCCTTGCTTGCCTTCCCCTCCCTCTTGGCAGGGGGTGGGGCGGTTGGGGGAAGTTTAATGCGGCAATCCATGGCGCGATGGCCTCCCTTCCCACAACGGAAGCACGTGAAAGACTTGGTCTTGCTGGCAGAGCTTCCCCTCCCTTCACCCCTGATGCGGAATGGGGCTTTTTGAGCTGGGGGGGACCTCTCCACTTTTTCCTCTTTTGCACGTTGAAGTCTAATCAAATCTAGCTCAACGTCTGCTGCATTTTCATACCAAGCAACAACTCGCTTGGGAAGGTGTCTGTTAACGCATTGTTGGTAAATGTCCTCATTTAATCCCAATGCAAACTGATCCAGGAGGGCCTCTTCAGACCATCCCCTCATATACGATGAAAGCTGTTGAAACTCCTGAACATATTCCGCCACTGGTCTATTTCCCTGCTTTAGGGCCATAAAATTCACCTTCCCGCGTTTCTCAATCAGCGGATCATCAAACCTCCTCTTTAGTGCAACCATAAAGTCATCAAAATTCCTCAGGAGAGGGGAATTACATTGGTGTAAGCTCACCATCCAATCGGCCGCCTTTTCTTCCAAAGAAAGTAAAACCATTCTCACCTTCATCTCATTGGTTTCTAAATCTGGGCCATAAATTTTCATGTAATTCCAAATTTGAATGACAAAAAGGCCCAACTTCTTAGCATCACCGTTATATTTTACTGTTAAGGGAGGGACTTTTGCCATTCTGCATCTTCTGGGGGGCCCCCCTACTCTGGCAGCAGCCCTGGCTGGGGGGGGGAGGCTGTTTCTGGGTTTGCTTGCTCCCATCCTCCCTTGGCCTCTTCACCCTCCCTAAATTTATGCATGTACCTTTGTTCAAATTCTTCCGTTTGGTTCCTTTCCATCACTCTCCCTCGGGTCTTCCGCTCAGTCATAGCTTCTTCCCAGTCTGCTGGTTTTTTTTAGTCTCCTTCTGGTAACTCCTGCATTCAATTCTTCAGAATCCTCTTTTTGCCCCACTCCCAAAATCCATCGGGAGCGAACCGCAGGCTCTTCTACTCTTAGGCCAGCCAGCCTTTCAGGTAAAGATGGGTCTGCAGTTTCCCTTTCAGTTTCCTCTTCATCGCTCACTCGCAATGACATTTTCTTCGTTCCTTCTTGTGAGTACACCCCCCACGGTAGGTTGAAAACTCCTGGTGCGGTGTGAGTCTTCACTTACTGTCAGCACTCCTTCATTGGATAATCAGGAAAGAAAACCACGAGACTCCATTGATAGAAATCAAGTGTACTCAGGGACGTGCAGTCACTAGAGGCAAGGGAGGCGGACCCTCACCAGTCTCCTCAGGAAAAAGAAAGAAATTTAAATATTTTTTTTAAATAGTTAAAGCCAAGATAGTTGCTACCAGATTCCAGCTCACAGTGGCTTGGTGTCTGCTTAGTGTTAATCAAAGCAGGAGGCGAGAGAACTCGGGGCCTCTTTTCCATAAGGAATTTTTCGCCTTCTAAAAGTTAACAAAGAGTTAAAAGTCAAAGAAGTTCAGATGGAAAAGAGGCACTAATTCTCCCGCCTCCTGATCTGCAAGCAGCGAATCATGTCTTCTTGAGCACGCTTACGTTGGGGGGGGGGCATGCTTCAGAGGAAGGAGAGGAGTGGGAGAGAAGGAGGAGGCTGGCTCTTTGCTGCAGACCGGGCGCTTGGCGCTCCCACGATGCAAAGTGCCCCACGCCCTGGCCTGGCTTCTCAGGCTCCGCGCTGGAAGTCCCGGGAGCTTCTGGGGAAGGCTGGGTGAGCAGCGGATGCGAAGCTTCTGCGGCCTCCGATGCTGCACAGAGGCTCTCACAGGAGCGCATGCCAGCGGCGGTGGCCGGAGTGGCCTCGGCTGCGAGGACAAGGGAGCAGCTTAAAACGGAGCTTAAAACGTTCCCGCGATTCAAATCCCCCCCCCGCCGAGGCCAACCGCTGCCCTGCTGAGCTGCTTCGCAAAAGGATGCCCAGCTAAGCCTCACCAGGTATAAACCTCACCGCACGTCACTGAGTGTACTTTTACTAATTATAAATGAACAGAAGCGTAGCAAAGCGAAGACTGATTATTTAGGCGCAAAAGCAAATGATATATAGAATAACCCATTCCCCACCCCTTGGCATCCCAGTCACAGTCCAATCATAATTCTCCCAAGTGACAGGTGCAAGATAACTTCGAAAGGCATCACCAAGATGGAATGTCGGTGCCGTTGGCCTTGGCGAGAAACCTCCTCCGCATGCGCAGTAAGACAGGCAGCAGAAACTCCAGAATCTTCCTCCAGCACAATTAGTAGTCCCCTCCCAAATACCATGCCCCCACTCCCGGTTTCAATGGCAGCCGAAGTAGCAGCAAAGCAGAGGCTGACAGGCAGGTTGTAAAAACAAGTATTGCTATAATATGTGTTGGAAGAAATATCCACCTCGTTCCAAGCCATAAGAAAGGCAGTGGAGACAAAATGGAGGCCGAAGGCTTTTTGGAAAGAAGGTCCATTAATTGATGATGCAGAATCACTAAGCATGTGTGATTCTGGGCAGCTGACCACATGGAGTTGAGAGTGGGTGGCTTTTATATCTTCTCTGAGCTTTGTGTTTAAGCTTCCTGTTCCCGTGCAAGAATGTGTATTTTTGGGCTGTTGTCAGACTCCCAAGAGGCATGTAGGGGTAATGTAGGAGTCATAGTTGGCTCTATAGGCAAAGTACAAAACCTAGGTATTTGTCTGAACTATATTTGGTTGAAGTTTGAGGGGGTGATGCAATATCCTTAGGATATTGTGCAATGTAGTGAGCTGAGTCTTCTGCTAAATGTTAATGGATTAACATTATATTATATATATAAATATATATATAATATATTATTATAATTATTAATAACATAATTATGTCCTAAAGGTCATGTCTTAATCCCATCACTCTGAAGCTGAAGGTCTTTTGTTTTATTGATAGGATGCCCAGTGTTTTTTAATGGGCACAAAATATCTGTGGCTCTGAGTTTCGGTCTCTCTTAAGATCTTTTATTTCTCTTTTAGGGGAAATATTTTATCCTGCCTTTTTTAAATATTCCTCGAAATATTTTATTCTTCTAGGAGGGGAAAGGGTGTCTTCCCACATATGTTTAATTTCTCCTCTGGATGACCAACACTAAAAATGTCCATTTTGGTGTTTCTCCATCTCAACTTGACAAAGGGCAACTCTTGTGCAAGGAGCAGTCACAGATTGGGTTCCCCATATACTCATCCCGGACAGCCAGGGCTTCTCTTATAAGGGAGTCTATGATTGCTAAAAGAAAAAAGGGAAAAAGTCAAGATAGCAGCCATAATCACACAACTGTAGCCCGGATCCTTTTAATGCTATGCCTGTTTTACAATTTTACAATTTATTTGCCAGGAAATAATAAATTTTAGGCATGTATGTATGTATGTATGTATGTGTGTGTGTGTGTGTGTGGTGTATGTATGTGTATATATATATATATATATATATATATATATATATATATATATATATATATATATATATATATATATATATCTATCTTGAACAAAGCCTTGAAACAAATCAACAATTAAAAGACTGGCTGCCCTTTTGATTTTCAGCAGGGCAGGAAACCAGGTATGACAGACTGCCTAGACATTTTTCCTTCATATTTATCCTGCGTCACTTTTTGGCCTCTAGAATTCCAGATTTGCTGTCCCTCCAAAACAAAGTGGGGCTTCTTCCTATCCCAATATCCTGAAGAATATAAGTCATTGGCACATTGAAATAACTTATATTATCCCTCAAAGTTGTTAGCAGCCCTCTAACACTTATCTCTTCATCTCACTTTTGTGTCTCTTCTGGAATGGACCTACAGAGAAGTGAATTAATAGCAGGGACGTTGCAGTCACTGGAGGAAAGGGAGGCGGGGCCTCACCAGTCTCATGAGGGAAAAGGAAAAGGAATTTTTAAAATAATTAAAAAGGCCAAGGTAGTTGCTGCCAGACTCCAAGTCACAGTGTCTCTGAGTCTGCTTAGTGCTAACTGTAGGGGAAGGCGAGAGAACTATGGGCCCACCTTGCATAAGGAATTTTTTCGCCTTTTAAGAATTAAGCAAGGGTTAAAAAGTGAAAATTCCTTATGCAAATGAGGCACATGATTCTCTTGCCTCCTCCTGCAGAGAGCACTTTGTTTAGAGGCTTTTTTAAAACATTTAAGCAGAGTCATCCATGTGGTGACTCTAGCAGCAACTATCCTAGCCTGCCTGGCCCTGGCTAGACCAAATCTTGCATTTTTGACGTAGCTGGAAGGTATGTGGGTCAGAGGGAGGGGCAGGGGGGGAGGAATTCAAAATTATTTGTAATGTAAGTAATTGTAATTGTTTTTATTATGTTTTATTATGTTTTTACCCGCCTCTGCTGGCGCGCGGGCTGGCACATTTATTTTTATTTTATTTTTTATTTATTTTATTTTATTTATTTTTTTTAAGTGCCGGCATATGCCTTCCGGGCCGGCCATTCAGAGGGACATGCTTGATGTGCGACGGTGGGACGGGCAGTGAAGTGAGGCTGCTCGGGCGGCTGAGGCATGGCTTTAAAGTGGCGGAAGGGCGTCACGACTGCTCCAGCGAGGCTTCTGGTGGGTGGAGAGGGTTGAGGAGGACAGGCAGGCAATGGGCGGGCGGGCAGCAAAGCGAGGCTGCTCAGGTGGCTGAGGCATGGCTTTAAAGTGGCGGCAGGGCGCCGACTGCTCCAGCGAGGCTTGCAGCTCCATCCGGTGGGCGAAGAGGGCGCGGGAGTACAGGAGGCAACGGGCGGGGTGGGTGGCGAAGCGAGGCTGCTCAGGCTGCTGAGGCATGGCTTTAAAGTGGCAGCAGGGTGCCAACCGCTCCAACGAGGGCTTCCGGCTCCATCCTGGCAGGCGGAGAGGGCGAGGGAGGACTGGAGGCAACGGCGGGCATGCGGGCTCAGCAGCGCCGCTGCACTGGCAGAGCCAGCCTGGGGACAAGGGGCGGCCGAGCCTCAGCTGCTCCGAGCAGCCTCGCTTTGCTGCCCGCCCTCCCGTCACCTCCAGTCCCTCCCTCGCCCTCTCCGCTGCCGGGATGGAGCTGGAAGCACGTGAGAGCAGTCGGTGCCCGGGGGCATAGCTTTAAAGTGGCAGCAGGGCCCTGGCGGCAGGACTTTAAAGGTCCCGGCGCCATCCGCCATAGAGCGGGTCCTGGTCCGCTCTATGGCGGACACGCACCGGGGCTTCAGCGCGGCTTTCACGTTTGCCTCACCGGCCATGAAGCTCACCACACGTCACTGATTAATAGTATCAATACTAGTTCTAATTTTTTTTTAAAGGAGGGATGGGCCATTTTTTCATCTTTGTAGTCATTGAGCCTCTGCCTTCTTCTCTTTTTTTTGCCAGTCCATTTATCCTGAACTCTCTTCCCCTCAGTAATTGTAAGTTTCCCTCCCCATTATTACAATTCTGCAGGATGAATTTCCCACAAGCATGTTGAATCTCTGTAGCCCTTAATTCAATGCAGTATTGTTGACTATTTAACCATCCCCTTGTGTATTCTTGTGTCTGCTAGAACGGGAAGCTTCTTCCCCTGTGCAATTAACCTGTGCAGCCACGCATCACCTGACATCTTTGAATATTTGGGGGAGGGAAGGACACTTAGATCGAAGAAAGACCTTGCCTTTCAGAAGGTTTACTGAGTTCTCCTGGAAGTATAAGTATAAAAGCATTTTTTAATCTGAGCTAGGAGGGTGCCTGACTAAGCAGGACTTTTGCCTTCTGCATAAGACAAATTGAAACAGCTATTTTATCTCTAGGAGGAGGCAAAGGGTCTGGGCTGTGCCCTCCTTCATATTGTAATCTCAGACTGCTTTGAATAGACTATCCCAGCAGTATAACGGGTTTTGCAAGAAACGCTCATTTTAGTTGAGCACTCAGTAATTTACATTTGCTAATTCAGTACTTGCTCAGTAATTCAGATTTAAAGGAGGGGCATTCACACTAAATAGAATGTGGTATAGTGTGCAGTCAAAATGTTGCACCTTTGGTCTGATTGTTGAATCTTTTAATTTATTTAAACTTTTTATTTATTTATTTTGTCACGCATCTATAAGATAACAAATATACCATATTTTTCGGAGTATAAGATGCACCGGAGTATAAGATGCACCAGAGTATAAGACGGGGTTTGGGATGAACCACAAGAGTCAGATAGTGCATTCCAGGCATTGACCACTCTGTTGCTGAAGTCATATTTTCTGCAATAGAGTTTGGAGTGGTTTACCTTAAGTTTGTATCTATTGTGTGCTATGAATTGTTGCAGTTGAAGCTGAAGAAGACATTGACCGGTAGGACATTGTAGCAGATAATTTTGTGTACTATGCTCAGAGCAGACCGAAGGTGGCATAGTTCTAAATTGTCTAAGCCCCCCCCCCCCCCCCAAATAAGGAGTCTTGTCTCTAGCAGTGGAAATCAGCAACAATATCAGAATACATGTTTAGACCATGCAGCACAATGCAGTTGAATGCATACCTCAGCCCCACCTCTATGCATTGTGTCACATCAGAACCTAGACCAGGGTTGGGGCACTATGGCCTTTTAGGACTTGTGGACTTCAACTCCTAGAATTCCTGAGCCAGCCAGGAATTCTTGGAGTTGAAGTCCACAAATCATAAAGGGGTCATGGTTCCCCACCTCTGGCCTAGACCATTTCCTCACTTGACATACTCAACTGAAACAGGGTCACCAGTGGTGGATTAAGGCTCACTGGTGCCCTAAGCACTAACAATTCTTGCCCTCCCTCCTTTGTACATATTGTACAAATCTTCATTGATATTTTTCTTTCTCAACTTTGTGGTGCCCCTTTGGGCCTGGTATCCTAAGTATGCATTTAGTCTGCTTAATGGTTAATACACCACTGAGGGTCACCATTGGTTGCTGTGAACCAAAGTCCCTCTCTACTGTAGACATCATGACACTGGTTTGAAAGTTGTTGATAAACTAACTGTGAAATAAACTTTACGGAGTGAGGTAACTTTTAGCTTAGTTGATATTACTCACTACCTTATTCCGTTCCAGAAATAAATGTCCAAAGTGACATATTGTGCTAATGTCAACCCACCTTCTGAATGACTTTGAAGCTCCAACCACCATCATAACATCTTTTTTTAGATCAGGAAAGTTCAGCTCAGAACCCTCCCAGTATTGTTAGCTTTTTTTAAAAATTCACTTAAAGCTGTTGAACCAAATTTGCATTAGCAGAACAGAACAAAGCAAAAACAAAAAAAGTTCTGGCAACTGATCAGTACTCAGAGCCATATTTACAAAAATTATCTGGGGGAAGGAGGGAAACACATTTGTTTGACTTTAACTCCTTCAGAAAGTAAAAGGGAGATTAATGGAATTGTCCTCCCTTCACTTTGCTGGCTGGCAGGATTATATAAAGTCAAGCTATTACCATTCATAATCAACACTATGTCTAAGATTTATGACTTTACTCCTCCTGCAGTCTTCGATTGTGCCACAGTAACAGTAGGTAACTCGACCTACAATTTGTTGGGTTTCTGACTTAAGTAGAAATCTTGGCTATTGCTTTATGGCTGCAGCCAAAGTAATATTTGATTGTAGTTAATCTCAGTGGGGGTAAAGGGCTTTTATTCCATACAGAGAACTGATTGCTTGATGGCTAGTGCAGATTAAGGAGTCAACCATTTTACACCTATCTCCATCATTTTTTCCGGCTGTATTTCTCTTCTGCCTCCTCTTTTTTTTTCTTCCTTTCTTAACAACAAGAAGATGACCTTTAAAAAAAATTACAGCCAATATAACCTACTATAATTCAGTGCATGACTCAGATCTACACCATAGGCCACCCGACACTCAAAAAATTGGGAAACTTCAAAGAACAAGCAAAGGAAGAAAAAAGCTGTTAGAAAATTTTATTTATTTTTTTCATAAAAGATAGGGAGGGAAGAAATGAGGGTATGAGCATCTTCACAGTCTTTGGAGAATTAATTTAATACCATGGTTTTGTTTAGTTAAAAGGGTGCTTTTTAAATACTTGTCTTTAAAACACATTGCTGTGTATGCCATTTATTTCCTCATCCTATTAGACATGATATGTTGCTTAATGGTAGCGGATGGTTGTCCCAAACTCACTCACTAATTTCCAGATTAATTTGTACCAGCACAATTTCAGTCAATCCCTATATGCAGATCAGAGCAAGCATGCACACTGCTCATTTCGGCTAGCAAACAATATAACTAGATGTTTAATTATTAAACAGGCACACATCAAAAATAGTTACCGGAAAAATAGGACAAATTGAAGGAAAGAGCAACTGACAAAGATAAAAGGACAGAGGACTTAATTACAATGTATTCTATCTTCTCTTTTTCTTTTCCCTCTCTTAACGAGATGAACTTTAAAAAAATTACAGCTGCTATAGCCTACTATAAGATAACTATAATGATAGATATATCTATTTTTCATCATCATCATCATCATCATCATCATCATCACTGAGCCACAGTGGCGCAGGGGTTAGAGTACAGTACTGCAGACTATTTCTGCTGACTGCCAGCTGCTTGTAATTTGGCAGTTCGAATCTCACCAGGCTCAAGGTTGACTCAGCTTTCCATCCTTCTGAGGTGGGTAAAATGAGGACCCAGATTGTTGGGGGCAACATGCTAACTCTGTAAACCACTTAGAAAGAGATATAAAGCACTGTGAATTGATACATAAGTCTAAATGCTATTGCAATCATCATGGTATCTCTCTTTTTGTATAT
Organism: Thamnophis elegans; assembly: GCF_009769535.1. Classification (NCBI taxonomy): domain Eukaryota; kingdom Metazoa; phylum Chordata; class Lepidosauria; order Squamata; family Natricidae; genus Thamnophis; species Thamnophis elegans. The sequence goes on along the minus strand of NC_045544.1, from coordinate 50,601,429 downwards.
TACCTATCAAAAGACACAGAACTTTCCAGAGCTACTGGAACAATACTGTGTGTAATTATCCATGGACAGTCCTAAAGGAAGTGGCCTTGGTTATTCCAGAGTAGAGATGGAATTTAGGACATCTTGTGATCCCTCCTCTACAATAAAGGAAACTATTTGGTAGATGGAAATGATTTAACCAACACTGATACTCTTGATATAACCATTTCCATGGTTTTAAAAAAGCTTGTCTTGTGAAGTTGCATGATAAAGAAGAACATGTTTTCTTTCACAATCTAAAATGACTCAACGCTGGGGAAATGGTGCTGCTCCATGAAAGCAAGACATCGCTTGTGCATCTAGCAAATAGAACATCTGTTGAGAAATGCAATGCGGAACTTGCTATCAACATTTAAGTTAGAGAAAAACCCACGGACAGGGAAATTTCTCCCTAAAGCAGCATTGTGACATTATGGAAAAGAGACATCCTGGCCTATGGATTTCCCAAAGCAGTTATTCTTCTGCCTGTATCTCTCCAGCTTTCTGAGGATCACTTCACTACTCATTTGTATTATCTCAAAGAGACAGTTTCTGATTCTGCTCAATCCCTTCTGACAATTTGTTCTAATATCTCCAGAGAAACTAAGAATTAGCTTTCCCCAAAGTTTTGAATGTGCAAAGTTTAACCAACCCAAACCACTACTCCACACTATTGTGCTGACAAGAGGGAAGCAATGAGAAAGGAGCTAGATTAACTGAAAATTTCACAGGCCCTTCTTGCTATGTTCTCTCCATTCACAAAGGTATTCTTATCCACTGGGGATGAATATTACATATATGCAGGACATGAATATTCTTCGATGGAGCCAATGGTGTAAAATGTTGGACACAATTGGGTGATGGAATTCTTTGTGGCTTTGCACATACTGTAATTGTCAGCATTTTGATCACTGGATTATGCTTGTCATTCTGGTATTGTTGCTGCACTCCCTCACTCCAAAAGAAGAGTGCTGCTGGTACATTAAAAAAACTATTCAGATGATTTGGCTGTAAGTACAAAAATATATATTAAAAATATTATATGTAAGGTAACTCATATATTACACAGATAGATCAAACAGAAAAGTTCATAAGAGATCAGTAGAGATCAGCAGTAGAGGATAGGTACAAGCTGAGCATAAGGATTCACATCACAAAATTCATATGCCTGTCACATTTCTAAGGAAACAAAGGCAGAATTGGGTAACCCAAAATCATCTGAAACCTCAAGGACCCTATTCAAACTGTAAAACAGATAACCGAGTCTTTGCTCCTTCTCATTCTAAGTTGGAAGTAGAAGAAGTAGACTGAAGCAGCCAAGGATTTTCTGTCATGATAAATCTTGGAACGTTCTTGTTATGTAATGAATCTATATAGTTGTGTTAACTGTGCTAAAGTGAAACTAAGCTTTAGATCAGTGGTCCCCAACCTTTTTATCGCCGCGGACCAGTCAGACGAGCCTCCCTCGGCCTTCCGGACCGGCGGGTGGGAAGGCGGCCATCCTGGGCGCGCGTTCCGCAGGGCGGGGGGGGCTTCCTTCACGCCAAGGCCGACAGCCCGCGAGGCCGCCCTGCCTCCTCCTCCTCGGCCGCCGGGGGAAGGGAGGGGGAACCGACCCCGCGATCCGCTCGCTCGGGCAGCCCTTTTTCCTCGCTGCAGTTCGGCGGGGGAAAAAGATGCCCTGTGCCTACTTCGGGCGGGCGGGCGCTGGCGCTGCGGAGGCCGGCTGCTTCCGAGGGGGTGGGCCTCCGCGCCGCGCTCCATGAAGGGAAGAGGGGGAGAAGGCGGGCTGCGGCCGAAGGGGCCCCGAGAGCCCCGCTGGCCTGGACACAAAAAGCGCTTCGGCGGAGCGGCGGGGGGGAGGGGCGGGAGGCAGGTGACACTCCAGGAGAGGGGCAGAGCTGCGCCGCGAGTCTTACGTAAAGCCCCCCTCCCCGCCTCGGCGGAGGAAACATCTTCCCACCTGGGTGGGGCTTGGCGCGCGAAGCGCTCTCGAACGGCGAAGCTCCCAAGTTCCCCCGAAACGGCCCGCGCTGCGCCCCTCCCCCCCGCAACCTTGTTTCTCCTTGGGAGAAATGCAGCGCCGCCGCCCCCTCCTGCCCCCCCCCTTCCATTCCACGGGGCAGGCGGGCCGGGTGAGTCCGCGGACAAGTTTCGTCTCCCAGTCAGCCTCGCCAGCAGCATCCCAAGTTCGGGCCGAGGCCGCCGCCGCCGCCCCCTCCCTCCCGGGCGAGCAGAGCAAGAGGGCGGGGGGGAGATCGGGCCTCCCCTCGCCCCCCCAGCCCCGCACATCTGGGCGGCGGGGGGGGCAGAGAAAGGGCGCGTTCATGAGGACTACAAGTTGCAAATATGGCCCCCGGCCGCTGCAGCGATCATGGCCCCCGGCCGCTGCGCGGCCCGGTGCCAGGTACTCCACGGCCCGCACCGGTCCGCGGACCGGGGGTTGGGGACCACTGCTTTAGATCAGTGGTCCCCAACCTTTTTATCGCCGCGGACCAGTCAGAACGAGCATCCCTCGGCCTTCCGGACCGGCGGGTGGGAAGGCGGCCATCCTGGTCGCGCGTTCCGCAGGGCGGGGGGGGCTTCCTCACGCCGAAGGCCGACAGCCCGCGAGGCCGCTCCTGCCTCCTCCTCCTCGCCGCCGGGGAAGGGAGGGGGAACCGACCCCCGCGATCCGCGTCGCTCGGGCAGCCCTTTTTCCTCGCTGCAGTTCGGCGGGGGGAAAAAGATGGCCCTGTGTCCTACTTCGGGCGGGCGGGCGGCTGGCGCGGCGGAGGCCGGCTGCTTCCGAGGGGGTGGGCCTCCCGCGCCGCGCTCCATGAAGGGAAGAGGGGGAGAAGGCGGGCTGCGGCCGAAGGGCCCTCGAGAGCCCCCTGGCCTGACACAAAAAGCGCTTCGGCGGAGCGGCGGGGGGGGAGGGGCGGGAGGCAGGTGACACTCCAGGAGAGGGGCAGAGCTGCGCCGCGAGTCTTACGTAAAGCCCCCCCTCCCCGCCTCGGCGGAGGAAAACATCTCCCACCTGGGTGGGGCTGCGCGCGAAGCGCCTCTCGGAACGGCGAAGCTCCCCAAGTTCCCCCGAAACGGCCGCGCTGCGCCCCTCCCCCCCGCAACCTTAGTTTCTCCTTGGGAGGAAAATGCAGCGCCGCCGCCCCCTCCTGCCCCCCCCCCCGTCATTCCACGGGGCAGGCGGGCCGGGTGAGTCCGCGGACAAAGTTTCGTCTCCAGGCAGCCTCCGCCAGCAGCATCCCAAGTTCGGGCCGAGGCCGCCGCCGCCGCCCCCTCCCTCCCGGGGCGAGCAGAGCAAGAGGGCGGGGGGGAGATCGGGCCTCCCCTCGCCCCCCCAGCCCCGCACATCTGGGGCGGCGGGGGGGGCAGAGAAAGGGCGCGTTCATGAGGACTACAAAGTTGCAAATATGGCCCCCGGCCGCTGCAGCGATCATGGCCCCCGGCCGCTGCGCGGCCCGGTGCCAGGTACTCCACGGCCCGGCACCGGTCCGCGGACCGGGGGTTGGGGACCACTGCTTTAGATGACCCCAACTGTTTTGGAGGGAAATTTAGAACATTTATATTTGGGCGGGCTTTTTCTAGTTCTATGATTAGATAAGGCCATGTGGGCCTAGAGTATAAATCACAGGCATTTGCCTGCAGTTCCTCAGTTCCATTTTGGAGTCAATAAATGCTGTTGCAGCTATGCTGGTCTGGTTCTTGCCTACTGAAGCCCACTACACAATAGTTCTTCCATAGGAGGCCCATCTAATTTTATTTCTTGTTTGATTGTGTTTCTTGGAGGGTTTTTTTTAACTTGCAGGTTTATTTGATATCTTTTCCAGGGAAAAAGCCAGGTAGAAATATCCAGAAATAAAATATATTGGCCAGCACATGGGGCATTAAAATGTTCTACCAACTTTCCCTATATCTAGAAGCACATGTGTTTTCATCCACTTCAGATTTTTTTATAAACTTGTGCCAAGAGTGAATGTAGCTTCTATGCATTTAATCGTGTGTTATTTTGTTTTTGATTGTAGTAGATGGCAATACATTGGCAATCTTTTCTGCTCCCCCACAGCTAAGTATGTGTTGCAAATATTGTTTACTTTTCAATAAGGCAACAGAGAGAGTTGGCTGTAACCATTATTTTACTTGGCCTACAAGGTCAATAAATCTACAGCAGATAGAAATGAAGAAAAAAGGTCCAAGCAACAGGCTTCTCTATTTATCTAAATGTTGGTGTTTCAACCTTAGTTACATCATTAGACCAATGTTAAATCATGCATATGTTATTTTGATTTATCTTCATAAAATGAGATCTGAAACTAGTTCTTGGATACTCTTGTACTTACTGTTTAAAAGGTGGCACGTGCAATTCTTCATTCCAGCGGGGTCTGTTAAAATTAGCACCTATGGTTTGTTGAGAGTAGTGCAAGTTTGGTGTCCTTACTGGAACAAGCATTCTGCTCAGCACTTGCAATTTTTTGGAGACAGCCCAAGTCTTCATATTTATGGGAAATAAAGATAGGTATAGAGGTGTCCAAAGAGATGTGATTAGCAGTCAGAATCAAGCTTAGCAAAGAACAATCTGTATCTCTTTTTATAATACACTGAGGGGAGTTTCAACCTAGATCCCCAAGATTTATTCTCTAATCCTGCAATAACTATATTTAAAACAGAATATTTGTAGCTCAGGATTGAACTGTGGGGTCCTTGATACTCTCTGAGATTGGTTGTTTTCTTGCAGAAAGTTGCCAAACTAATAACATCATCAATGCTAGCAGAGAGCAAAGTTTTCTCTCATTTTATATACTAAACTACTCTAGAATACTAGACTAGTATATAAAATGAGAGCAAACCCCATTCCCTACTAACACTGATAATGTTACCTAGTTTGGTAATGAAAGTCTGCAAGAAAACAACCAACAGCCCCATAACCCAATTTGATCTCCACAGATCCTCCTTGCAATTGTTCTTCTGGTATGATAATAAATACCAAAACATAAGGAGAAGAATTATATGCAATAATTCCACAACATTGCTAAACATTTTTATTGTCCTCAGGATGATTTGGTATATCAGAATGTTTAAATCAAAGATGTAGCCTTGCCAACAATACTTTCAAAAAAGCTTAAATCATGAATAAACTTCCCAGAAAAGAACGTAAAGAAAAACAATTGCCCAGAAAATTTGTAAAGACCTTGGTCATCTCTCTATATAAAAACGGCTCTGTATGTGTATATGTTCCAGCATAACTCTAGAACACCCAGAGCAATTCAACCACACGTGTGACACAGATGACTTAATCTCTGGAAACAATTACTGTGGGGGTAAGACACACCTAAAACCCCTTGGGTGTGTGTTCTGTTAAGATACAGCCCTGTTCAGTGACGTGTGGTGAGGTTTATGCCTGGTGAGGCTCAGCTGGGCATCCTTTTGCGAAGCCTCGGCGGTGGGGGGGGGGAATTTGCGGCCCCGTCCGGCGGTGGGGGGGGGGGAATTTGCATCGCGGGAGCCGCCAAGCGCCCGGTCTGCAGCAAAGGCGCTTGGCGGCTCCCACGATGCAAAGTGCCCCACCGCCCACCCGCTGGCCCCGTCCTGCGGCCGCTGCTTCTCCAAACTCCACTGCTTGAAGTCTCGGATCGCCTCTGGGAAAAGCTGAGTGAGAAGCGGAGCGAAGCTTCTCCGTGGCCTCCCGGCGCTGCACAGAACCTCTGCGCAGCGCCGGGAGGCCGTGGAGAAGCTTCGCTCCGCTTCTCACCCAGCCTTCCCCCAGAGGCGATCCGGGACTTCCAGCGGCGGAGCCTGGAGAAGCAGGCCGGGGCAGCGGGCGGCAGCATCGGGGATGGTGGGGCACTTACTTTGCATCGCGGGAGCCGCCAAGCGCCCAGGTCTGCAGCAAAGAGGCAGCCTCCTCCTTCTCGCCCACTCCTCTCTCCTCTGAGCACGCCCCGCCCAACGTAAGCGTGCTCAAGAAGACACGATTGGCTGCTTTCAAATCAGGAGGCGGGAGAATTAGTGCCTCTTTTCCATCTGAACTTCTTTGCCTTTTAACTCTTTATTAACTTTTAGAAGGCGAAAAATTCCTTATGGAAAAGAGGCCCTGAGTTCTCTCGCCTCCTGCTTTGGTTAACACTAAGCAGACACCAAGCCACTGTGAGCTGGAATCTGGTAGCAACTATCTTGGCTTTAATTATTTAAAAAAAAAATTTAAATTTCTTTTCTTTTCCTGAGGAGAGTGGTGAGGCTCCGCCTCCCTTGCCTCTAGTGACTGCACATCCCTGAGCCTGTTGTGCCTTAAAATGGCTTCTACTGTGCTGCTGTAAAGTGGCTTCTACTGTGCAGCAGTGGAGTTGCCATGGTAACAGCTTCACAGTACTTCACAAGGGGACTCCCTCTGGTAAGGGTGAAAATCCAACATTAGGAATTACGTTTAGTCGGGACATTTCCCCCCTACAAATAAATACATGGGCGATGGGTGTTTATTATAGTTTTATAATAAATACTGAGGGTTGTTCTGTGGGTAGAATCCAGTGAAATACCGGGATGTCTGATAATCTCTCAAGTTTAACTTCCAATGAAGGTTTTGTATTTTTCACTAGAATTGGATTTTCCTGAAGCTTTGATCCCATAGAGTACGGGTGTCAAACTCACCATGCCACATTGCCGTCACATGACATCTCATTATGTTTTTTCAATTTGCAAAGTTGGGGTGGGTGTGGCCTGTGTGTGATGCATCCAGTCCACAGACCACAGTTTGACATCCCTGCACAGATTTTCTGCCCAAATAAGACTGGAACAGTCTTATGCAAGTTAGGCAAAAAGAAAGAATATCTGGCTGATATACATCAGAGTATTCTAGGCTTAAAAATACAGATTTGTCTTTAAAAATATCTGTCCTCCATTGATGGGGGCAGGATCCTTAAAATATTTGAATGCATTTAATTTTTATTAAATTTTAATAGCACCTCTGTCTAAAATAAGAATAACCATTATTGAATAATTTTCTTATTTCATTTAAAAACTGAATACTTTAATAGTTATATTGTGCATTCAAAATGATATTTATTTCTGCACTTCATTTTGTCCATGTCATTATTATCCAATTATTTTAAACGCATATTGAAAATTGAGTTTCTAAAAGTCAAATATTTTAAGAGACACAAGTGAAACTTCTTTTTGAAACAACAAAACAGCAACAGTACTAGGCTGAACAAAAATCTGATTAAGTTAACAAATTAAGCTATACATTCCTGTAGAAAATACTTCAACATTCATCCTTCAAAACAACTGTTTCTCTGGTCCAGATTCAATGCTTTCTCTCCCAGGTTGGATAATTAGAAATTTATCTGCTCTCCAGAAATAAGATATAAATCTGTATACTCAAAAGAATTTTCACTGAATTCTGTGGGATGTTACTGGGGTAAGTGTGGTTTGGATCGAAGCCTACACAGTTGCTTCCCCCTCAACCCAAATAATTAATTGGTATCATCATTATCTGTGAAGACCAATCGAAAATCCTTGCCTTTGAGAACTGATGAGAACTGGAATATTGAGAACATTCAGCTTCTCTGAAGCATTTCCCATTCATAACAAGCTTGTCATGGAATTGCTATCATTACCAAAGCAGCAACTTGCCAGAATTGCTATAATTAAGGGGCCGTGATGGCTCAGGGGTTAAAGACACTCAGCTTGTCAGTTGAAAAGATGACAGCCTGGGTTTGAGACCCGAATGTTGCACAGTGGTGTGAGCTCCCATTACTTGCCCCAGCTCCTTCACAGCTAGCAGTCTGAAAGCTTGTAAATGCAAGTAGATAAATAGGTACCACTTCAATGTGAAGGTATCAGCATTCCATGTGCTATATTCCATGCTGGCTATATGACTATACACGGGGGTGTCTTCAGAAACTGCTGGCTCCCTCAGCTAGGAAATAGAGATGAGCACTGCCCTCTAGAGAGGGGAATCTTTACTTTTTATTACTATCATTATGCCCACTTTTTACTCAAATAAGTAAGCAAGATGGCCTACAACTTGATGGTGAACCTATAGCACATGTTCCACAGGTGACATGCAGTGCCCTCTCTTTGTTGACATGCAAACCGTCACCTTAGTTCAGTTCCATTAGGCATGTGAATGCTCCTCCTGCTGGCCAGCTGATTGTCAGGTCTCTGCCATGCATGCCTGGGGGGGGCAGGGCATGTGCGGTGTTTGTGTGCACATGCATGGGAGCAGGGCATGTGGGGAGCATGCACGCATGCGAGAGGCGTGGCACATATGGGGGTGCATGCAGGGGTGGGCATATGCAGTGGGTGGGGCACATATGGGGGCAAGGCAGGGTGCATGTAGGGGGCTACACATGTATGCACAGGGGGGTGGGGCATGTGGGAGTGCACATGCATGCACAGGGGGGGCACATGCATGGGGACCGTGCACGCATTGCATTTTGGCATGTGTGCAGACCTTTGTGCATGCACACCCTTTGGGCACTTGCTCCAGAAAAGGTTGGCCATCACTGGCCTACAGTAATTAAATCCAAAGTTTTAAAACTATGCATGGAAATTAATTCTAACATTAATTCTTAGTAGCCCTGCAAAAGTTGTACATTTTTCCAGACCTAAATCCAGAGTGGGAACATTTGCCCCTCCCAGAAAACCCTTAAAGAGATTGTTTCTGCTAGCCTTGCTAACCTTTATCTCTTTATTGAATAGGGGACACGCTCCCAGATCAGATAATGCCCCAGGCCATTATTTCTATCTCCTAAATATATATATATGAGGCCCATGGGCATTCTTCAAAATAAAGATGCTGCTAGAGATTGTTGTGTCTTGCTTTCCAGCATGGCACTTTCCCATTTTTTAAAAAAAAGATTTAAAAAGTAAACTTTAAAAGGAAAACCATTGATGTGTGTCTAAAGCTCCATGGCATGGCCCATTGCTATACATCTCTTTAAGACAAAGAGGTCCATCATCTGGATGACAGTGATAAGGAATGCCACATGTTCTTCCTTCACATCATAGCAGTAGGCTAGTGCTTGGCCAAAGACAATAGTTAGGACTAATACTTTTTGTCAATGGGTTTCCTCCTGTAAAAAATTATGCCAGTTATTATGTGTCTGTTGTAGTAGACAACAGGATGGTTATTTACAATAGAATAGAATTTTATTATTTGTATGCCGCCCTTCTCCGGGAGGACTCAGGGTGGCGAACAATTCAAGGGGGAAAAGGGGAACATAAAAAAACAAAATACAAATAATAAAAGTAAACAACAGTCGCACAACCATACATGTCGAGAGGGGAGGGAACTCATCACCCCAGGCCTGCCGGCAAAGCCAGGTTTTGACGGCTTGAAGGCCTGGAGAGAGGTGAGGGTCCGAATCCCTGCGGGGAGTTCATTCCAGAGGGCCGGAGCTGCCACAGAGAAGTCCTTCCCCCGGGTAATAGCCAGATGGCATTGGCTGGTAGATGGCACCTGGAGGAGGCCAACCCTGTGAGATCTAATGGGTCTGTGGGAGGTAATTGGCAGCAGGCGGTCTCTCAAGTACCAGAAGGCTGGTGAGAATCTTCTGTTATAGATAGTCATCCTGAATATTATCATTCCCTTTTTTTAAATACATTTGCTGTGTTACCCTACTAAGTAGATGTGGTGTTATTATATGTATTATGAATTTTCCAGAAAATGAACATAAACACACAAATAATAATATATAGTTTCCTCTTAGGGCAAATACAGGGTTTTGGTGCTTTCCGAGATTAGTTATTTTTTTGCAGATATTTTATTATCCCAACTAGGTAAGATCATCAATGCTAGTAGGGAGTGGGGCTGGGTCTCAAATTATATTCTAGTGGCTTGCCCTGTCAATGTTGGTAGGAATTATCTTGGTGTTTCTTTGGTTGGACTGTTTATTGTTAGCCTGTTTGCAGTTCCTTAGTGGAAGTATTGCTTACTTCTTGATTGTTGGTCTGATCTTAATCTTGGTGTTAACATAAAATATTGTTCTCTATCAGTACTCAGTACCAGAGGTGGTATTCAGCCAGTTGTCTCCAGTTCAGGCAAACCAGTAGCGGTGGCTGCGGGAAGCTTTGCCCATCCACCCTGACATAATGTGCGAGCACTGTGCATATGCAGAAGGTGGTACGCATGAACAGATGCATCGCGTGCGAGTGAAGCGCATGCTCTCATATTTGCGAACCAGTAGGGAAGTTAAGTGAATCCCACTGCTGCTCAGTACTCTGTTGGTATTGGTATTTTATCGGTACTCGTGGTATTATATGGATGCTCACCAAGGTTGGGAAGTGATTTCTTTGCTTTCTTCAGAAATGTTTTCCCCACGTTGCTGAGATTGCCTGAGATTTCTTATTCTAACCAAGTCTAACTTAATTCTTCCTTTGTAATGTCAGTCAAAATTAGCAATTTAATTATAGAATGTAAGAATTGGTTAGATTAAACCTATTGATATTAGACTTAATCCAACCACCTTGAACCCGGATATAGTCCAAGGATGTAAATGTAATATATTGAACACATGTTTAAGGTATCTCTAATGGAACTATTTGATTTTTCCCTGCTGTTTGCTTATGCTGGCTTAGTCCTAATACATATACCCTACTTTTGTCCAATTAGCATGCTTTTGTGCATGACTTTCTGACTGCAAAACTGTTGTTGCCACCTACATAGAAGGAAAATAGATTTCATTATAAGAATTATGTATATTTTATTTGGCATAACTTCTCAAGATTTAGTACTGTAATCTAAAAAAGTCACAACAGATACATTTGGTTTCAAGTGCAAAATTGACCTCTGTTACTTGCAACTATTAACATCTATTTCTTCTTTTCTTTGGAAATGTGATGTTTATATTATCATAATAATCTCTGTTGAGCACTGGACAGACAACACGGCTTTTCAAGCATCTGCTACTCCAGGTCTATAGGCAAACTGGAACTTTTTGTAATAATTAGAGAAAGAAAAACATTGGAATAACACAGCTGCCAAATGTAGGGAAGGCAAGGATGGTAAAAATATGACAGGTAGGACTGGATATTTGACAGGAGAAACTTAAATACACTGATGTAGGATTGGACAATGCAAAAATAGAAAAAAAGTGATAATTGGAAAATTGGAACAAGGAAGGAGGGAGGGAGAGAAGGAGGAGAAAGAGAGAATTGGATTTTGGATATTAACTAGTCCAAAGAGAAGGGATTCAAGAGAAAGTTTCAAATCTGGGGATTTCAGTTGGCGGTACAGGACTTGACCATGATTCTCTGATTGGATATAGTTAGGCTGCTGGGAGTCCTTTTAAGCTTTTTCCCCGTCTCAAAGCTTGCAGAGAAAGCAAATTGCCTAATCCCAGGATCACAACTACTAAGGCTACACGCAACATTAAGCAAGCTGTTTCAGTTTCTGCAACAAGACTGCCTGATGTTTTCCTCCCCTCCCCACATATCTCCATTTAAACTCTGAATTTGCTCTGGAGATTTCTCCCATTTTGTAACACAATTTGAGAAGATTAACAGTCTAATTGCTAAGGTCAACTTACTATTTTCCGTTTATGAAGGAATTTGCAACAAAATAACAAACAAGATAGTAAAGAGAAATTGAAGGGGAAGAGAAGTCAAGGTGAAGGCAGAAAATGGAATGAAGCCTAAACTAATCCTGCTTCTAGTGCATCCTGGAAAGGGATTAAAATCTAATGCAGGAACAGTTGGTATTCATAAAATAAAGCAAAGAACAGGATATACAATTCTTATGTCTCTAGCTGTTGCTTAGTAAAAGTTCAACTGGGAAAAACTAGGGGTAGACTAGACTAGAATAGAATAGAATAACAGAGTTGGAAGGGACCTTGGAGATCTTCTAGTCCAACCCCCTGCTTAGGCAGGAAACCCTATACCACTTCAGACAAATGGTTATCCAACATCTTCTTAAAAACTTCCAGTGTTCTCAACTTCTGGAGGCAAGTTGTTCTACTGATGAAAAGTGGTGGCCTCTCAACTCCGATGGTCCTTGGATGAAACCGATTATCTGGATTCCTTTTAACCCCTCAGAGAGGGTTCACAATTTGGGAGTCTTCCTGGATCCGCAGCTGACTTTAGAACACTATTTGTCGGCTGTGACCAGGGGGACCTTTGCCCAAGTTCGCCTGGTGCACCAATTGCGACCCTACCTGGATCGGGAGGCCCTTCAGATAGTCACTCATGCCCTTGTGTCCTCAAGACTGGATTACTGTAACGCGCTCTACATGGGGCTGCCCTTGAAGAGTGTTTGAAGACTTCAGCTAGTCCAGAATGCAGCCGCGCGAGCGATTGTGGGTGCACCCAGGTACACCCATGTTACACCTATCCTCCATGAGCTGCACTGGCTACCCATTAGTCTCCGGATTCGCTTCAAGGTGCTAGTCGTTACTTATAAAGCCCTACATGGCATCGTACCTGGGTACCTGAGAGACCGCCTCCTGCCAATTACCTCCCATAGACCGATCAGATCGCACAGACTAGGCCTTCTCCGGATCCCATCTGCCAGCCAATGTCGGCCGGCGACTCTCCGGGGGAGAGCCTTCTCTGTTGCAGCTTTGGAACGAGCTCCCTGTGGAGATCCGGACCCTTACTACTCTCCCGGCCTTCCGCAAAGCCACTAGGTTCTGGCTGCTCCGGCAGGCCGGGGGGCTGTTGAAGTATCCAGCCCCACAGAAACTATGAATGTTGTGTATTTTAAATTGTTCTTTTGCCTATTTATCCCCTTCCCTTGTTTATTGTAAGCCGCCCGGAGTCCTTCGGGAGTGGGCGGCATACAAGACCAATAAACTATTAAACTATTAACTATTAAACTGTTCTAGCTGTCAGGAAATTTCTGCTTAGTTCTAGGTTGCCTCTCTCCTTGATTAGTTTCCATCCATTGCTTCTTGTCCTGCCTTCAGCAGCTTTAGAGAATAGCTTGATTCCCTGTTCTTTGTGGCAGCCCCTGAGATATTGAAACACTGCTATCATGTCTCCCCTACTCCTTTTTTCATTAAACTAAACATACCCAGTTCCTGTTCCCAACTGTTCTTCATATGTTTTAGCCTCCAGTCCCCTAATCATCTTTGTTGCTCTTCTCTGCACTCTTTTTAGAGTCTGAGAAGAGTAGTTTCTGTAAACTATTTACAAGACAATAATCACAAAGAGTGGGTTTTTTATGAGCCCTGGATAGCCTCATCTGAAATAGCCTCATGCGGTGGGGAATGGGTAGAGGGACATTGACAAGTTCTGGTGACCCCATTCTTTGCTTCCATTGATATGCTTCAAGTCATTTAATTATCTGATAGTATAAGTGATTTCTTGCTTAATCAGGCACTAAAAATCAAAGTTTGAAAGTCAAGGAACAACAGTTCAGCTTCTTGGTCACCCCACTCCATAATCTCAGAATGATCTGTTCTGTATTCTTTTATTTGAGATGCAGCTTCAAAAGGATAAGTTATTCGCAACATTTATTTTATTGACTTCTAGGGATCGAATGAAGGGCTTTCTCTTGATTCCTGTCTCTGTTTCTGTCCTGATTTCTCCTAGTCAGAAGACTCATATGCTTAGGTTGTCCTTGAAGCCTGTTGATTACAGGAAAGTTATAACTTACAGAGTCTTCTTAATTCTCTTTTTTCTACTCAGAATTGCAGACCTTCTATTGGACCACACACTCTTTTTAATAAATCTGTAGACCTTTGGATTTTAAGAAATTTAATGTGGTTGATTCCATAGGGTTTATGATATGAATTGCAACAATGAAAAACTCATGAAATGCGTTATCAAATCACAATACAAACACTAGCTTTTTATACTTGCAAACCAACATTGGACAAAGGTATCTAACGTAATGAAGAAAAGTGGAAAAATTCAGGTTTCAGAAGAAGCATCAAAGGTTTAAAAGAGTCAGAGATGAAACTGGTGATTTTCTCTAGTTTAGTTTATTATGGGACTATTCCAGAGGTGGGTTCCTGCTGGTTCGGACCGGTTCAGTCAAGTAGGTAGTAACTCAGTCTGCCATGCCCCTGAACTGGTTCTATCAGTGGCAGCAGCATCTTGATTTTCGGTTCTGCGCATGCGCAGAACAATCTTTATTGCAGAAATGTAATCTTTCCCCTTTTCTAACGTTGTGTGCATGTGCAGCCCTTTTTAGGTGCAAATTCGCGCACACACCAAACTAACCCTAACCCCTGGACTATTCTTCCTAAAACCTCAATAATCTTACTAGCAATAAAAAATAGTTTAATAGCCTAGGTTTAATAGCCTAAGACAGTGTTCCTCAACCTCAGCAACTTTAAGATGTAGGGCTCCTGAGTCCCCAATCAGCACAGTAGTTGGAGAATTCTGGGAGCTGAAGTTCATAAACACTACCTTTAGTCATTTATTCAAAAATTATGTGGACCAAATGTAACTTCTTACATCTACTTGGGTATGTCCATGTTGTTATCTTTGCAACAATAGGGAAGTGGTTTGCCATTTCTTTCTTCCAGGATGTCTTCCAGGTCTGATATTTCTTGGGGTTTCCCATCCAAGCACTAACCAGATACAATCCAATTTAACTAATGTTGCATTTCTGTTTTCTAGGCCAACTATATTTTTCTCCTTAATATTCCAATCTCTAACCACAAGCATTGCTTGTAAATCCTGTCAATTTCAGAGTGAGCTGAAAGCTTATCATCACTTTTCTTCCACATCAGGGGTTGGAGCATAAACTTGGATAATCGTTCATATTCTTCTCGACAAAGTCGAGCTGATCTCATTTGGCCATTAATTACATTGTATGAAAGCAACACCATTCTTTCTTTGTGTTTTCTCTTCTGAGTAGGAAACTACACAATCTTCTGAGCAAAAGGGTTCTATTCCAGTCCATTTCACCTCAAATGTATAGTGAATCTATTTTATCCTTCACTGGCTTCAACATTCCCATGTTCATCCTTCTTACACCCCATATTTCCACGGTAATTCTGTCTTTGATCTTTGGGTTTTATTTTTCTGCATGGCTACTTCAGTAATCAGACATCCTGAAAGTTAGTGCCATGTTGGGTGCCATCTGACCTGAGAGGCCTAGCAGTATATTTTCAATCAGTTTACATTTATTGGTTTCTTCAGTTAAAAAAAACATTGTCTTTTCCTGTGCAGCATGAAATAGTGAGATAAATACATAACTGCCTTTGCTGTTATCGCTGAAGTGATTATTCGCCTTCACATCTTCCTGGATCACTGTTGCCCTATATAGGTGTCTAGGCAACTGAAATGACCTTCGTGCTTTGGAGGACCCTGCTTGGATTATATATTCTTGGCATATAGTTATTCTTCACTCATCCCTCCCAGGAATATCCCCTACCATGAGGCAGCACAGTAGGACTTAATTTGTCTCTTAATTGCTTGATTAAAATGTTAAAACGTGATAGACCAAGTTGTAAATTCCTTATTGAAAAAGCTGTGAAAAGCTTATATGTTCCAATCTACTTGTGATAATATAACTTTTAAAAAGAGTTCTCATAGGTCAAAGGAAGAGATTCTCTAAAAGTAAACTTTTTTTTTGTCAGACATAGTTTGCCATTTTGTAAATAACTGATCACTTTGCTCTTGTCTTAATATCATCTCTATTTTATCAGCAGGAAGTAAGGTTGAAAAATGTTCTCTATGACAGCAGAGGATTTGATTGGGTTGCTTGCAAGAAGTAAGACTTAAAAAAATGTTGCCATTTTTGTGGCAATTCCCCCCCCCCTTCCATTCAATTGTGTCCAATTTTCAGAGACTGCCTGGATAAGTTCCTGCAGTTTTCCTGACAAGATTTTTTAGAAGTGGTTTGACATTGCCTTCTGCCTAGATCTGAGATAAAGTGACTGGCTCAAGGTGGCTTCATGCCTAAGGCAGGATTAGAATTCACAGTTTCCCAGTTCCTAGCCTGATGCCTTAACCATTACACCAAACTGGCTCTTTACTAGAACATTTGAATTTCCTTCTGAGAACAGTTATTATTTATTACTGAATTTCTGAATAATGAAAATAAGGCCACCTGGCAAAAGGGAGGAGGGTCATAAAAGAGAATAGAACCTTAACCAAAACAAGACACTTTTTAAAAGTTTCTGGAAAACATGGGATGATTCCATTAAAGCACACAAATGAGTTATAGAGCTAGAATTTGTAATGTCAATTGGAGTCCTGGAGATGCAAGATTTTATGAAGCAAGAAATGTTGCTGATCCATTACTGAATCCCCCCAAAGATTCACCTAATTAAGAAAGTGCCATTCAGGGTTTTACTACTCTACCACACAGTTTACATCTCAAAGCTGTTGTGTTAGCTAACAAGAGTGTCAGGTGCGACTTCATTTAATAATCAGGAATAATCCCTGGGTGGGACGACCATTGCATTCCTTCACTTTTTGACACCATCAGCAGAGGCAAAAACAACTCTGAAGTGCCTTGGTTGGTTTTCCATGTTTGTCCACCTGCTAACGATGAAAATGGGTGCAGGGATGAACAGGCAAGACCGAGCTTGGGGGAGTGGGAAATGGGTTTCATTTCTAATGTGGCACCTCTGGAACAATCAGTCTTTCATCAAGCTAGATCACATTTCATAATATTTTTGCTTTTCAAGATCAGATCTGATCCTGCAATGACTTTATTGATTTTGTTCAAAAACTCATTGCTATATTTTCTTGAAGGCAAAATTTACGTCATTTCCAATATTTTTTCCCACTTTGGCAAACAATGTGCAGAGATGCCATTTGTTTTCCCATAAACTTTTTAAAAATTGTTTTAAAGTTTGAACAGGGAGGATAGAGAAATAGCTCCCAAGTGGGAATAGATAACTTGTTTTCCTATCTACTGGATGCATCGGTCCAGCTTTTCTCCGTGCCCTTCACATATGCTGGATTTCAGCTCTCATTATCCAAAGACTTTTTGCCCTGCAGATGACTGCAAAACACTGGCTAGTTTCAGTCTTTCTCCAAAAGTCAAATAAAACTGCAATGGGGTTACAGGAAAGCAAAATCCCTCTGTATTGCACAAGGCCCCAAACTTAAAATGTGTCTATATTTCTGGTATGTTAGAAGTTAAATTAATAAAACATTTTTTTTCTGGAACCATGCTTTCAACCATGAAGAAAAAGGAAATATGCTGAGTGTTTGGAACTTTGCATTTTATACTCTCTTAAATCATAGCAGCAATGTAACTGCAAGAATAAAATGTTGAATAAATTTATTATAGAAAGAGCATTCTTTTGTAAGATATTTTTTAAACTAAAAATGATAAGAAAAACATCTCTTGCCAAGCCACTGACTATAAAATCTTTTCAAGGCAATGACAAAAGATTTGCTACAGTGATCGACATGGATATCGAGGGCGACCAGAGCTCCCATATTGGCTCAGTTTTCCATTGTCTACCACTATTTAGGTAACTTAAATTTAGGTAAAATAGGTATTGGGACCCTTGGGATGCAGGACCCACAGGTTGATTCCTCAGAGTAAAATTGCTCAGCACCATTCAATATTTAGTTTCTACAATAGGACTAAGAACTAACTACTTTGCTGTAAATGTTGTTCTTCAAGTTGTCATATCTGAATTCACCCCCCCCCCCCAAAAGGCCACCTATATATAACCCCATTCTAAACGTTAGAAAATTGGTTGGAAGGAGCCCTCATACATTGAGACAGCTGTTCCAGCATCAGTTCCAAAAGAAGTCATCTGAAATGAATTGGATGAAGGAGTGATGGATGTCTCAGTGTCAAATCTGTAAAATAAGGCATAGAGAGCTGAACTTTTTGCCCCCTTGTTTATTCATGAATCATGGAATTGCCTGATATCACCTGGATAATCTACCCATGAAGACAGTCTTGGAAGCTATTAAAGGAGATTGGGTTTGTTGATGTATAATAGTGCTTTGCATCTTGAATACAGTGGGCTTGGGTATGAGCTTCTGATGGTGTGCAGTATTCAAATTTGAAATGGACAAGGATGGTTTGCATTCTGAAAAGTCACCCTCTCTATTTCTTGGCTGTTCCTTAAACAAGCTATGTTTTTTTCCCCTTGGTTTGCACTGTTGCTGTGCAGACTCAAGAGAACGTGAGTTTGAGTTAAAAAGATATTAAAGAAGTGGCAACAGGACGCATTGATCAAACACAGGCAGGGAGAACCAAAGGAACACCTCTAGGAAGACGTGTGAAATCATCTATCTTGGAAGGATGTTTTTAATGCAGAACACAACTTAGGGAAGTTATTCTCTTATGTCAGCAGCCTGCAGAAGTTGAATGAAAGGTAGTTACATTATGAGAAAATTTTTTAACATTACAACCACAGAGAAAGTGCAGAGAAGAATGCCAAGGAACAATAATTTAAGAGTGGCCTGATTGCATTCTTAACAGTGAAGGAAGCAAGGCAGTCGCCACAACAGCTAACATTGTGTAAGGGAAGCTGATTGGGAAAGCTCTTGAAGACCTGAGAGACAATAGGATCTCCAGTTATTACTTCTGTCAAGATTGAACCACTTTGCTTCTTTCAAACTTAACACTTTTCAACTTGCCAATGAACTGGGGGGGGGGGAGGGAAAATAGAATGCATGTGGACTATGAGAACCTGGCAACCATCAAGGTCACCACTGCAGGTGCTTAAGAAAGAAATGGACCGTACCCATAACAAAAATATGTCTCATAATACCAAAGTGGTGTATTTAATTAAGTTTTACTTTTGGGAATTCAAAGTTTATAGTTTATAGTTTATTTATTTGTATGCCGCCCTTTTCCCTGGGGGGACTCAGGGCGGCTCACAATCAAAAGGAAGGGGGGGGACAGACTTTTACATATAAGACAGTACATAATTAAAACGCAACATTCATACCATTCGGGCGGGTTACAATCTTTAGCCCCAGGCCTGACGGGATAGCCAGATTCTAAGGGCTGTGCGGAAGGTCTGGAGGGTGGTGAGGGTACGAAGCTCCACGGGGAGATCGTTCCATTGGGTCGGGGCTACCACCGAGAAGGCTATCCTCCGCGTGGTGGCCAGTCGGCATTGGCCAGCGGATGGAACTCGGAGGAGGCCTAAACGATGAGATCTAATGGGTCGTGTGGAGGTGATCGGCAGTAGGCGGTCTCTCAAGTACCCAGATCCACTACCATGAAGGGCTTTATAGGTGGCAAGTAGCACCTTGAGGCGTATCCGGAGATCGACAGGTAGCCAGCGCAGCTCGCGGAGGATAGGTGTTACGTGGGTGAAGCGAGGTGCACCCACGATCGCTCGCGCGGCTGCATTCTGGACTAGCTGAAGTCGCCGAATACTCCTCAAGGGCAGCCCCATGTAGAGCACATTGCAGTACTCCAGCCTAGAGGTCACAAGGGCCCGAGTGACTGTTGTGAGAGCCTCCCGGTTCAGGTAGGGGCGCAACTGGTGCACCAGGCGAACCTGGGCAAATGCCCCCCTGGTCACAGCTGACAAATGGTGTTCGAAAGTCAGCTGTGGGTCCAGGAGGACTCCCAAGTTGCGGACCCTGTCTGAGGGGTATAATGTTTGACCCCCCAGCCTGAGAGATGGAATATTTGCCAAATTGGCGGGTGGGAAACACAACAGCCACTCGGTCTTATCCGGGTTGAGCACAAGTTTGTTAGCCCTCATCCAGTCCCTAACAGCTTCAAGTCCCTGGTTCATCACGTCCACCGCTTCATTGAGTTGGCACGGGGCGGACAGATACAACTGGGTATCGTCCGCATACTGGTGGTATTTTATCCCGTGCCGCCGAATGATCTCGCCCAGCGGTTTCATGTAGATGTTGAAAAGTAGGGGAGACAGGACCGAACCCTGCGGCACCCCATATGTTAGGGGCCTAGGGTTCGATCTCTGCCCCCCAACTAACACCGACTGCGACCTGTCCGAGAGGTAAGAGGAGAACCACTGCAGAACAGTGCCTCCCACCCCCACCTCTCGCAGTCGTTGCAGAAGGATACCATGGTCGATGGTATCGAAAGCCGCTGAGAGGTCAAGGAGAACCAGGATGGAGGCGTGGCCTTGATCCCTGGCTCTCCAGAGGTCATCGGTCAATGCGACCAAAGCGGTTTCTGTGCTGTAGCCAGGTCTGAAGCCGGACTGGAATGGGTCAAGATAGCTGGCTTCCTCCAAGGCCCGCTGGAGCTGAAAGGCCACCACCTTCTCAACAACCTTCCCCACAAAGGGGAGGTTGGAGACTGGACGGTAATTGTTAAGAACGGCTGGATCCAAAGATGGTTTCTTCAGGAGGGGTCTCACCACCGCCGCTTTGAGTGCGGGGGGAAAGACCCCCTCCCGAAGGGAGGCGGTAATAACCGCCTGGATCCAGCCCCGTGTCACCTCCCTGCTGTTGACAACCAGCCAGGAGGGGCACGGGTCCAGTACACATGTGGTGGCACTCACAGCTCTCATGGCCTTGTCCACGTCCCCAGGGGCAACATCCTGAAACTCAACCCAGCGATGGTCTACCAGATTATCCCCTTGTGCCTCGGCTGGATCTGCAGAATCGGAGTCTAACTCCGACCGAAACCGAGCAACTTTGTCCGCCAAGAACTGGACGTACTCTTCAGCCCTACCCTGCAAGGGGTCCCCCGTATCCCTCCTATTTAGGAGGGAATGGGTTATCCTAAACAGGGCGGCTGGGCGGGACTCGGCGGAGGCAATCAAGGTGGCAATATAAGATCTTTTTGCCGTCCTAATTGCCCTGATGTAATCCTTGATGCATGATGTTAAAAGTGCTCGGCTCGATTCGGATTTGTTGGATCTCCACGA